>NC_139001.1:21557361-21864661 GCF_964374135.1 Grampus griseus | reverse complement strand
CTGAAAGTCAAAATGACACTATCAGGGAAATTTAAAAGGTATACTGACAATCTTCAAAAAGGGTTTCTTTATATTTAAGTAGCATAATCATCAATATGCCATTTGCGTATTTCGAAAAAGAAATGATCTTTGGTATATTTTTTTAAACAAACAATCATGGGGATTTAGTCTTGATTTTCAATTATAATAAATATTTCTCTCTCCACACTCTAAATGCCAAAAAAAGGAATTCTTTTAAACACATTCATTTGTATTCATCACTTCCCTAATACCATTACTTTAAAGAACATGTATCCAGATATCTATAGGGAAGACCTTAATCTTAATGTCTATTAAGAGATTCACCTAAGGGGCTTTGAACAAGTTGAGATGAAACTGATTGGATAAAAATGTGATTGTTGAGTGACACTGAGTTTAATTGGTCTCCTTAAATTGGTTTTTGTGAACTTGCTGATACCTATTTAGAACAACACAACAAGAGCAGTTTCCCCTATATATCTTTAAATCTAACTCCCTGGGAGAAAGGATAGAGAAAACAAGGTAACAACTAACAGTTCCATACTAATGTTTTCCTCTTCGCAAAGCACTTTCACTGCCTCAGTCCATCTTTCCAGCAGTTCAGGAAGCAGAAGTATTGTGATGCCCTGACAAAGTGGTCAGAGAGGTATGAACAGAAACAGGACGAAACCCAAGTCTCCTGACTCCTGAGCATCCTGTTTCAACTACATCCAGAAACACGAGGGCAACCCAGGGCTGGATTACAAGGGATTAGGAACATCTGCAATTTACCTTAAAACCAATCCTTGGAGCAGGTGTCCATGTAATCACAATGGTGGTTTCAGTCACTTCTGTGTGGTAAGGTGGGATGGAGCCCAGAGGCTGCACTGTGAAATGGAATCAAAGCGTGTGTTCAAGCCTTAGAATCACAGAGAATGCAGATAACAAAAATTTTTTTTTTAATCTTTTGGCCGCACCTTGCGGCATGTGGGATCTTAGTTCCCCAACCAGAGATCGAACCCGCAACCCCTGCAGTGGAAGTGTGGAGTCTTAACCACTGGACCGCCAGGGAAGTCCCGATAACAAATATTTTTATCGAGAACCTCAGTTTTAGTCAGCTAATGGATCCAGAACGTGACATATGTGAAAATTTGACCTGGCTAAAATGCAGGTTCTGATTCTGTAGGTCCACATGGGGCTAGGTAGTTTGCATTTCTGTTACGCCAGTGTTGTCAGTCTGGGAATCACATTTAAGTAACAAGGAGCTGGATGACCACAGAGGACCCTTTCAACTCCTTGGATTCTGAAATTTGTGTCTTTTCATCATGTTTGGGATTTGAGTTTGATGACAATAACTTTACCTATATCATCAGTATAGAATCCCATATAAAAAGTAAACCTGGTCATCACAAGCTGATTATCACTCCACTTCTTAACCATTATTTTGAGAACAATGGTTAAATTATAGATGATTATCTAAAAATAGCTATAGGCTGAATCACTCCATAATGATGGCCAATTGTTTTTGGTTGCAGAAAGAGATGCCATGTGAAAGGTAAATGAAATCTGCCACCATGGATGCACTTATAAATTCTAAAGATACTTTCCTTAAATATGTGATTATTCACTCAGAATAATCACACTGCAGAAATTTAGTATTCTGCCACTGGAATTAGGAATTATAATAAAAGTTTATTTCGAATCTCCTAGCATCCTGACATCACTGCTATTTCTTAGTGAAAATAATACTTTAAAAAAAACCAGAGGGACTTCCCTGGTGGTGCAGTAGTTAAAAATCTGCCTGCCAATGCAGGGCACAGGGGTTGGAGCTCTGGTCTGTGAAGATCCCACATGCCGCAGAACAACCAAGCCTGTGCGCCACAACTACTGAGCCTGTGCGCCTAGAGCCCATGCTCCGCAACAAGAGAAGCCACCACAATGAGAAGCCCACACACCTCAACGAAGAGTAGCCCCTGCTCGTTGTGACTAGAGAAAGCCCACGTGCAGCAATGAAGACCCAACGCAGCCAAAAATAAATAAATTAATTAATTAATTTTAAAAAAATTAATTAAAAAAAAGAACAAGAGGGCTTCCCTGGTGGCGCAGTGGTTGGGAGTCCGCCTGCCGATGCAGGGGACGAGGGTTCGTGCCCTGGTCCGGGAGGATCCCACGTGCTGCGGAGAGGCTGGGCCCGTGAGCCATGGCCGCTGGGCCTGCGCGTCCGGAGCCTGTGCTCCGCGGCGGGAGAGGCCGCAGCAGTGAGAGGCCCGCGTACCGCAAAAAAAAAAAAAAAAAAAAAAAAGAACAAGAAAAAGAGGAAGAAAAAGTATGTGTACATAAATCTGAAATAGATATTTTCAACAATCTTACAAATCTTTTCATAAATTTAGAATCTCTAAAATATAATTGGCAGAACAACTAAATCTTGTAATAAGCATTTCAATAACTGGCTGCTATGGGAAAGGTGAGGTCTCAGAAGGCAAGACATTTGTGTCTGGTGAGTCAAATTCAGGGCTTTCAAGCGTGTGGATGGCCTTGGTCACATGTTTAGTGCCTTCATAATTCCTTCCTCTTTACGTCTCAACCAAATTTTTGTGCCCACTGGGGACAAAACACTAGTAAATGCATTTATACTAAATTATGAATGGCTGGTGAGACAAAGACTTATCTTCCAGACTTAGACAAATGAACATTAAGAGTCTTTAAGCCTACTCTGAGAAAGAGAAAAATAAATCTCGTATATTAACACATATATGTGGAATCTAGAAAAATGGTACAGATGACCCGGTTTGCAAGGCAGAAATAGAGACTCAGACACAGAGAACAAACATGTGGACGCCAAGGGGGGAAAGAAGGGGGTGGGATGAATTGGGAGATTGGGATTGACATATACATGCTAATATGTATAAAATAGATAACTAATGAGAACCTGCTGTACAGCACGGAGAACTCTACTGCACTTCGCTGTAAAGTAGAAACTAACACAACATTGTAAAACAACTATACCCCAATAAAAAAAAAAAAAATAAAACATTTAAAAAAAAAGTCTTTAAGTAGTACTCCATTACTACTCAGCTCCAGTCATGGGAAAATTCAGGCCCAGCACTGCAATTCTTCCAGTGTTTTCCAATCTGGATTTTAATGTGCAATTTTTTAAAAAGTATTTTTATTTATTTATTTTTTGCGGTACGCAGGCCTCTCACTGTTGTGGCCTCTCACATTGCGGAGCACAGGCTCCGGACGTGCAGGCTCAGCGGCCACGGCCCACGGGCCCAGCCACTCCGCGGCACGTGGGATCTTCACGGACCGGGGCATGAGCCCGTGTCCCCTGCATTGGCAGGCGGACTCCCAAACACTGTGCCACCAGGGAAGCCCCCCAAAAGTATTTTTAAAATACTGCTGTCTGAAAAAATAAAATACATGTGGGCATACTTTGTAATGGCTGCTTTACTGGCTGAACTGAAGTTCTACTGGTTTGGAAAGATGCTTCATGAGTGTGTTACCGTTTGGATGGTATTCTCAGTGGAATTAGGATGGGTGACCTGTGATGCCTCCCAGAGTCTCTGAAATCATACACCACTTGGCTGCCACTGACTTTGCCAAAATGCCATGGCCAGCCCTGGGTGACCATGTTAATGCCCACAAGAAACAATTCAGAGAGCAGTCCGCTTCTTTCACTGAACATCTGTGAAAGCCACAATTTTTTCACAAAAAACATTCTCCTCAACTGTCTTAGGCTTTAAGATTGGGTGTTTTCTATTGCTTGAGCCAGCCAGCTAGAACTTTCTCAAGCTTAAGATGATGCTCTCTGCCTGGGAAGACCATTACGGGAAATTCTCCAAACCACAAACCCACAAACTGATGGCAAACAAAGAATGTGACTGTAAGGATGAGCTATGGATTCTGGCAGGTCTTGTTAGGTGAAGGACAGCCTGGATGTTAAAAAAATAAATTTTTCCCTATTTATAAAGGAGTAAGCTGATTTTCCCTAGAAACAGCTCCTCCCTCCCCTGCCATGTGCTTTTAACAAAAGTTATAAAACCCAGAAAAGTTATTCCCAGAATTCAACTTGTTAACAGTAAAAAGCTACAGAAACGTAAAGCAATTTCAAAAATATGCAAGCCCTGCTGATGTTTACAGCCTCAGAGAGTACTTGAAGTTCAAATGAAGTTGTAGAACTCACCGCTTACAGAGGTTTATTTAAATCTAAGCTCGGTTGAGCTGTTTTCTCAATCATCTATTCAACAAATATTTTTTGAGGGAGGGAGAGGGATGGACTGGGAGTTTGGGGTAGGTAGATGCAAACTATGACATTTAGAATGGATAAACAACTAGGTCCTAATGTATAACACAGGGAACTATATTCACTATCCTGTGATAAACCATATGGAAAAAAAATTTTTTTTAAGTATACAATGTGCAAGGCATGACATTGACCTTTATCTAATCTATCAGTTAACTCAAATAAAATTATATTTATCAATAAATGTATTGTGCAGATAATAAAATAACATGTCCAATATATCAGCCTCCAGAAGTACTTGAAATAGTCAATATTGCCCCACCCACTCCATTTAATTATTTTTAGTATCATTAAAAATGCTTTTTCTTAGAGAGATGCAAATCAAACCTACAATGAGGTACCACCACACACCAGTCAGAATGGCCATCATTAAAAAGTTTACAAATGATAAATGCTGGAGAGAGTGTGAAGAAAAGGGAACCCTCTTACACTATTGGTGGGAATGTAAATTGGTGCAGTCACTATGGAGAACAGTAGGGAGGTTCCTCAAAAAACTAAAAATAGAGTTGCCATATGATTCAGCAATCCCACTCCTGGGCATATACCAGACAAAACTATAACTCTAAAAGATACATGCACCCCTATGTTCATAGCAACAGTATTTACAACAGACAAGACATGGAAACAACTTAAATGTCAATAGACAGATGAATGGATAAAGAAGTTGTGGTATATATACACAATGGAGTACTACTCAGCCATAAAAAAGAATGAAATAATGCCATTTGCAGCAGCATGGATGGACCTAAAGATTATCATACTAAGTGAAGTAAGTCAGAAAGAGAAAGACAAATACCACATAATATCACTTATATGTGGAATCTAAAATATGACACAAATGAACATATCTATGAAACAAAAACAGACTCACAAATATAGAGAACAAACTTGTGGTTGCCAATGGGGAGGGGAGGTAAGGGAGGGAAGAATTGGGAGTCTGGGATTAGCAGATGCAAACTAGCATATATAGCATGGATAAACAACAAGTTCCTACTGTATAGCTCAGGGAACTATATTCAATATCCTGTGATAAACCATAATGGAAAAGAATATGAAAAAGAATATATATATATGTATGACTGAATCACTCTGCTGTACAGCAGAAATTAACACAACATTGTAATTCAACTATAGTTCAATAAAATAATAAATAAATAAAATGCTTTTTCTTTTATAGGCACTCTATCGAACAAAAGAAACTACATAAAGTATGTCTCGTTAAAAAGTTAAAAAGTAAAATAGATAATATACAGCAGTATACATGGTCAGTAAAAGACTAAATCTACTGAAATTTCCATTCTAATGAAAAGAAGGTCATCTATGAGAAACAGACATTTACAAGAAATGCAAAGATATTGATTTCATGTTAATAGATTTTAGAGTATCTTAGTAACATGTAACATAAAAAAGCAAAATTTAAAGGTTAACTTAGAGATAAAAACAGATTTTACTTGCCTATGATTAGCAGTTACTTAAGAAAAAGCCTTTAGTAGCCAAACTTCATACACGAAATTTAAATGGAAATAAATTTTTAGTAAATTATGAATTCTTACAGGGATAATTTTATAGAGAATTTTCTCTGTGAAATAAATTTCATAGTAATGTGAAACCTAAACTTATATTCACTTTCTGAATGCTTTTTAACATCTACTTTTCAAATTAGTCAAAGAGTAAGATTTGTGGAAAGCTTTTAGGAAATTGCAAGCTAGTTCGTAGTTGCAATATATGCTGAAAAAGTATTAAGTTAGGTCCTTCTGGAATTCAAAGTGAGCTAAAAATAAAAATTAATGCTTATCTAGAAATGACGGGTCTCATATTTCTTTGTAATGTAAATGAGTTGCATTTGATAGAAATCAGTTTATGAATACAGTCCTCTATAATAGTGATATAGATATGTAAGAGATTTAAGGCCACTTCCTGTAAAGTGTTGAGCAAAAGACAGACAGGACCAAATATTACTGTCAGTATTTTTCCTTCTGTGGAATTTTAAGAGTAATTTAAAAAAAAAAAAAAGCTATTCTGTTCTGCAGAAGGTACTTTAATCTGCTGCAGTCAACACTTGTAAAGACATCATTTCCTTAGCTTCTTGTCCTGTTGGTTTCTATTCAACTGGTAGATGTTTTTGTTCCACATTTATTGCCATCATTCAATACCCAAAGTATTAGGATGTAGACAAAGGTGCTGATTTTTTTTCTTGCCTTAACTAGTATTTGGTAAATTCATTTAATACAGTAGCCTTCAATTTTCAAATAACTGGGTGTTTTAAACAATGTTATTCAAAGTGCTCGTCCCAGAGAAAATAAGGATCTTGGCAACATATGTCAGGTGATGCACTGCTTCCTTCATTAAGAAAATCTTGCTTCAAAAAAGTATCAACTGAACTAAACGGTGTGCTCCATCATCTGCATTCTGACATAAGCTCCTTAGTCCATGCAACAAACAGTTCGCAGACCAGCGATGGGTTCATGGGTCACACTTTGAGTAGTACTGCTTTAAATCTTTTTTTTAAATTAAAAACATTATTTAATCTTGTACAAAGTTTTTTAAGTTAACTTTTTTTTTTTTTGGCTGTGCCGAGGGGCTTTCGGGATCCCCAGGGATTGAACCTGGGCCCTGGGCAGTGAAAGCGCAGAGAGTCCTAACCACTGGACAGCCAGCGAATTCCCTAAGTTAAATTTTTTAAAAAATGGATGAAGGAGCGAGAATGTAAATATAGATAAGAACCTATGATATCACTAAGAAAAGACATTTAACCTTTGACTTACGAGTGGTGAAGACTCCAGTGGCTCTGGGGCTCTGCTGGCTGCCTTTCACGGCCACGAGGGTTGCGGAGTACTCAGAGCCAGGCTGCAGATTCCTCAGTGGATACTGCGTGGACGAGGGACCTACGTTGTACTGCTTGGGCTGGCCTCCACGGGTCAGGCCCACGGTCAGTCGGTACCCGGCTATCCGGGCACGAGGTGGAGTCCAGGTCACTATGATGGTGGTGTCAGTTTCATTGATAAACTGGAGGTTGGTGGGAGCATCCAATTCTAGAAAAAAAGATGAAATGAAACACATCGAGAAATATTTGCACCTCAAAATTATCATACTGAAATCCTAAAGCTTGACCGAATTTTCTAAGTTCTTTCTCCTCCAGGTTGAAACTAAGATCAAAACCTTGGAAATATTTAGCCATGAAGAGATTGAGTGCTACAGAGAACTTTGCAAAACTCTGTGTCAGTCATGAGAAATTGCTCACTGTTTTTGCTTGACTTTGATCCTGTGGGAAGGCTAATTTTATAGCATGGCTTTCCCATCATCCTCAGAAATTACACTAACATACAGAGATGGTATTAAAAACAAAAACAAATACTTGTGAAGCCACAATTTGCTCTGCTCTGAGCCAAACAGGTTAAGAAAAAAGAGAAATAAGCCCACGAAAGTGAGGGCAAGAGGAGAGCTCCACATGGAACAAAAGTGATATTCTCTGCATCTATTCAATGACTAGTCCTCTGCTGGAGCAGTAAAAGTTATTTTCACATGATTCAGATTAGACAATGATTATAGCATATACTCAGAACCTCAGATTTATAGTAAGACCCTGGTGAGTTTGCACTATCAGAAAGAACCATAGAAATTGTGAGTTTCCTTCTTGAGTGTGTAACTGGCAGCCTCCCTACAATAATTTAAAACACTTTTCAGAGGGAGGAAATGTTTAAGAGGTAGTCAAGTATAATCACTGAAAACATGGGCTTTGGAGTCAAAAAGACATAGGTCTGTGTGGTTCCAGCTCAATCATTTCCCAGCTTTGTGACTTTACAAGTTGCAGAATTTTTTATAAGCTTCACTTTCTTCATGTATCCCCTAGGGATAATAATAAGACCTTCCTCATTAACTCAAAACGAGGATGAAATATGAGGATGAGGCTTGTAAGAACTGAGCATATGACCTGGTGCCTAACACGCACTAAATGTTCTAGCAATTACTATTTGCAAATAATTCTACTATAGAAGGATAAAGATACTACATTTAAAGTTTGATCTAGGTATATTTAGTTACACAAAAATGTACTCAAATGTTCACTCCATGTCTCCATTAGCAAGGAAAATTAGGTTAAGTTCTCCTCTCTTAGTGCCATTCCCCCGGTACGTGTATTTGGGAAGTGGGTTACCATTTAGCCTCTACGGAGCTTGTCTAAGTTTTGTTTTCAAGTTTAATGTGCTTTATGTCCAGTATACATTCCCTATCCCCTGAGTATTTTCCTATTTCTAACTGTGAACCTACAAGTGATGGCATGCTGCCCACCCAGCACAGGTTGGAAGTGAGGGTGGAGGGTCTGAGGTGGAGGTAAAGGACCCCAAACGTACTGGTCGCCTGTTGTGCCGTCAGAGGCTTGCTCTCCCTCCCGTGGTTCACGGCGAAGACTTTGAAGTGATAGGTGACCCCAGGGGACAGCCCAGTGACTTCTGCAAATGTGTTCCTGCTGGTGGGCAGCCTCTGCCCGTGTTCCCCGGGCAGGTTGACGGGGATCACGTCCACTCGGTAACCGGTCACCGCACTCTCGGGGGGTGTCCACATGATGGTGATCTTTACGTCCGTCACCTCCACAAACTGCAGGTCTCTGGGAGGGGGAACTTTATCTAACAGACAAGAGCCAACCAGTCATTTTCAATTCCTGCTAAGGATTGTTTTTAAAAAGCCAGTTTCCTGGGTTTTTAAAGTATAGGGCAATTCATAGAGCCTCTCATTCCAGAGCTAAGTTTTCTCTCTTAATCAGAAAATACGCTTTTTTAGGTTATATTTTTGTAGTTCAGTCACTGCTTACACGTGTCATTTAAAGCTTTTATGTAGGGCTTCCCTGGCAGCGCAGTGATTGAGAGTCCGCCTGCCGATGCAGGGGACGCGGGTTCGTGCCCCGGTCCAGGAAGATCCCACATGTCGTGGAGCGGCTGGGCCCGTGAGCCATGGCCGCTGAGCCTGCGCGTCCGGAGCCTGTGCTCCGCAACGGGAGAGGCCACAACAGTGAGAGGCCCCCGTACCGGAAAAAAAAAAAAAAAAAAAGCTTTTATGTAAAATATGTTGGTAAGCAGATGAGTTTCCAACATATGAAGTATCTTATTGAGGGGTTTAAGATAAACATACCAAAAAAAAACCCAAAGCAAACTCTTGCAACAACTGAAAAAAAATGTGGTGGTTTTTATTTTACTAAGTCATTTTATAATACTTAAGAGCAACAGATGAACTGCCCCTTAAGTTTCTGGGGGAAAATATGAAGACTTTATGCTGTCAGGTTTTAATCTGAAGGCCAATAGCCAGTTTTGATAAGTTACTTTATAGTGAAGACATTTCAGCTAAATTTCATAAGTTCAAGGATATACTAATCCATGAGACAACTTGCATAAAAGAACTGTTGACAGAGACAAAGCAACCCTCCCACAGATGCAATTATTCTTTCATCTTACACGTCCCGTCGTCCCCAGCAGGCTCATGGAATGAACACAAGCCAAGGTTGGTTTTGTTCCTCCAGCAAAAAGGAGGTTAAAGATGTTACTTTCTTCAGCCTTAAGAAATAAGATACTACAGGAAGCATCGTCAGGTTACCTGAACGTGGGACGCCAGTGGTTTCTTGTTGGATGAAGACAGGAGTACTCTCTTGATTTTCTTCCACAGCGTAGATAGTGATGTTATACTGAACACCAGGCTGCAAGTCACTGAGAGTGACAGAGTTGGCAGTTTCAGGAAGGTTGAGTTCTGTGCTACTACCCTCTACTGATGGGGAGTAGACGATTCTGTATCCTGCAGATTCAGGAGAAAAAAGTACGATACACTGTTTGATGAACCAGAGGTTTCAAAGGGCCCCCTTTCCTAACAGCCCTTAGCATCTTGCTGGATTAGTTCAGAATGAATGATTCTTTTTGACTTGCTCAATAGTGCTACTTCTTATAAGGACTATTCAGTCCAAAGATAAAATAAGAAGTCATGCAAAACTTTTTAATATTAAATATCATCCTTGAAGACACGAGATCCTTAATAAATGTCTATTAGAGAAGCCAGAGGGTGAAAATATTCATGTTAAACCGATTTCTTTTCTTCGAGCCCTGGATGAAGGAAGCAATTAAGGAACCACTCTGAGCACAGAGTTGTCTAGCACGTCTGTGTCTTTTAGGAACATCAGAGACAGCTGAGTCACCTAATGAGCTAAGAAGGCAGCTTGGCTGCCTCTTTAAGAATAAGTCTTAGAGTGACGTTTTCAGAAAAATTACCCCTCTTCTACCACAGGAATGCCTGGTGTAATAAGTCCATGAGCTGGCTTTAGAGGTTTATGTGTGTGATTGTGTGTGGGTGTGTTTTGTGTGTGAAGGAGGTCAATAAAACAGATTTAAGAGGAAATGATCCATAAGAAAGCAAGGCTGTAAGACAGTATCTCTCTCTCTCTCTCTCTCTCTCTCTCTCACACACACACACACACACACACACACACAAACACACACACACACACATCTTCACCCTGGTCCAATAATTACATAGGAGATTTAAGTGATTTGCCTGCTCATAGATCAGAATTCTCTCCCTCACCTTTTATGGCATCAAGATTAACATGGGAGCCAAGAAGAGGCAGCTAAGCTGACCTGTGATGGGCGCCTGGGGTCTGCTCCAGCGAACGACAATCGAGGTGTCATCAACCTGGTCCACGGTAGGGTCAGGAGGGGCATCAGGTGCTAACAAAGAAAGGAAGAAATGAGAAAAACAGTCAGGAAATATTGCTATAGGTCTGTTTCACAGAAAAAAAAGTCTTTTCACACCACACAGTACACGTGTACCTGTTGTCTGTGAGGTAGACAGGATCAAACTCTGCTCTCCTTCTTCGGATATCTGATAGACGTTCACAATGTATTTTCGGCCAGGAAGCAGGTCAGGGATGTTCACAGAAGTGGCTGTGCTGGGAAGATCTTTGAAATAAAAGGGAAAGGTTACTATCAGAGTGTACCAATCCCTCTAATGACTCCATAACCTATGAGAAGGATGTTTTTAAAACTACGTATTCATGGAGGGAGGGGGGGAGGTGGTGAGTGAAAACTAGAAGGAAATGTGCTATGGATAGTCAATAATTATCAATGCACTATGGGATAATTTTTCTTTTTTCCCCCTTTCCCCAAATATTTTCTCTAAGGATGTATAATTTTAATCCACCCCCAGATTTGTAAACATAGTCCTCTGTAGTTAGAAGTCCCCGTAGTGGTTATAGGTGGGGGATGATGGGGAGTGGGGTAGGAGGGATGTTCTTTTTCTTGATCTGGGTCCTAGTCACACAGTGTGTTCACTTTATAAAAATTCACTGAGCTCTATGTTTATGATCTGTGTACTTTTCAGTATGTATATTTATTTCTCCATGATAAAGTTTTTAAAAGTCCCCTAAACATGAGAATCTGAAAAGCATGAATGAGTGTATTGTGCCTCTCCCAAAGCTAACGTTTTCTCCACTGCAGTCCTCATGTTGGCAATTACTTCCAGGAAGAACACACTTTTGTTTTGTGGACCTGTGCCCAGGCTAACGCATAACACAGCTCCCATCAGGGACCGGGAAAGTGAGCGTGGCTCAGGAAAAACCCAGCTCGGTTCTAAAAAGGATCAGTTGTTCTCCAGACTCACACTGGAGGGCCGTTTGTGCAGTCTGAGCTGTCAACTACTTCCGAACTTCCCGGGCCACCCGCGTGGATGCCCCCAGCCCCACCCCAAGCAGGGTTTCCCAGCAGCTGGTCGTCAACACGTTGAGCTCACCCAGGTACTGCGGTTCATCTCCCTCTTCACTCAGCTCATACTCCACCCGGAATCCGGACACAGTGTCGGAAGCCGAGACCCAGGAGACCACGAAGCTGCTGGCTGTGATTTCAGTCACGGATTCGGAGGTGGCCACAACAGGAGAAAAGGGTGTTGTCTCTCCCGTCACGGTGTTGCCTAGAGTCATAGAAAGAGGGGAGAGAGCCTTCAGCCATGGAGGAAATTTACTAGCATCGTCTGTAGATTATCAGGTTTTAAAAAATGTGGGTGCCATCCATGGAATAATATGAATCGAGATGGAAGGCACTTCCTGCGGGGAGCCCAGGTCCGAGAAATGCGGACACAGATGGCCTGGTGGCTGGGGTACGTACTGGTCACCACTGGGCTTGTGCTGGTGGTGGTGAAGTCGAAGCGCGTCATCTCTCTTTGGCCATAGTGCTGGACGCTGATGAGCTGGCCCTCGTATATCACACCTGGCCTCAGGCCTTTAATGGTGTAGGAGTTTAAGTGGCCTGGAATGGTGGCTTCCTTCCAACGGTCTGGAGAATTTTTCTAAAAATTTAAGTTACAAAAAAAAAATCACACAAGTGTTCACAAAGATGAACACTCAGAGATGATGTGGAGTATTCTTCAAAGAAGAATGAGGGGTCTATGCAGCTCCATTTTGGAGGAAAATCATGGAAAATTGGAATCGGAATAGAAACCTGTAGCAGAATTTGTTAACATTAATAATAATGATTATTAAAGCTAATATTTATTGATCGCTTACTACGTGCCATGCTCTGTGCTGCTTTCCTTGCATACTCTCATTTAATCTTCATCTCCCCCATCCTCCAAGTTACTGGTATTATCACCCTGATTTTGTAGGTGAAGAAACAGAATTATGTAACATGGCCAAGATTACACAGTGGGAGGTCCTGGGCACCTTCCTTTTTGCCAGATTAATTATTCAATTTAATATCAGCAACATAATATGTAGACCCCAAGTTTTGTCTTTCCCAACTTTTAAATTTCTATAATGAACAGAGATATATTCCTCTCTGCAGTGGGAAAAGGACATATATTCTATCTTTCACTTGGTGGGCTACAAACCAAGTTTCTTGCAGAGCAGTCAAAGGCATAACATTCCTTCATGACTCAGTGCCTGGGACAATCACATACAAGGTTTAACTGCTCTGGTTTTATGACTCATTCTTGGATATAAACCACCCCTCATAAGTGGTTAGCCAACTTTGGGCAAAAGAATGCGATCTGCAGAAGAATGCGATCTCAGTTTACTTAATCTTTGTCTCCAGTTTATACTTTCACATCCTGTCCAACTTCATTAATCTATCATGGCACAAAATTCTTTGCATTAAAATGTGTAGAAAAGAAACATCCTTACTTCAAACAAGTTAAGATCCTTTTAAGTGTAGATTCCAAACTAATATAAGTCTAAATACATTTTTAATACCCAGTGATTTAACAAAATTATCCAATCAACCAGTTCCTCAATAATTCAAACACTCAAGTGTCCCTTTATATTTCTGAAATAAATGAAAGTGATCCTAGTACTCTTTAAATTTAAATATGTCGTGAAAACATTAAATTAGTCATTATAATTAGCTCAGATTCAACAATAAGACTTTCATGCAATGTGAACTTTGTTGGTTTGCTATCAGAAGAAAATACTCAAGAATAAACTCTCAGGTGACATTAAGGAAAATCCTGAAATTGTTAAAAATTTCAAAGAAATTAATAACCTCCACTCTTTGAAGACTTTCCAACTTAATATACTTTGTATACCTATGTGTATCCCTTATTACTGTGGTCTCACATAATACTTCAGAGTTAAGTTTAAAGTAAATAAAACTGGTGATTATATGAAAAAATGAGAGACAATAAAGTGCTGGAGAGGAAATATATCGATTCCATTGATTAACATCATTAGACACACAGCTCTGCAAACAGCTACTCCATATACTGCGCACATTAACAAAAGAGGGTAAGAGAAGAAAAAGAATGACTTCAACAGCTTGAATTTTTCAAAAAGAATTTAATACAACTGCATGAGTTGGTCAGATATTTTGTTTTGTTTTGCTTTTAGTTCCTAGAAACCAATAGCTGTGATTAAAAGTGGGCATTTTTCTCCTGTGTTTAAAATAGTGTTTCTCAAATTATGAGTCATACATTTTGGAAAGATAGCAGGGTGGGTTTGAGAGGGTAAGAGAAACTAAAATTTAATAGACCAATATCCTCCTTAGTGTGATTTCTTCAATTTCTAGATGATTATTAGGAAATCACAAGGTCACTCATTAAATACACTAACTATCCCTCATCTGTACTTCCCTCTCATCATCTCTCTCCCTTCTATCAAAATAACTTCATAGGATAGAAAGTTAGGTTTAAGAAATGATCATGGAAATTCCCTGGCGGTCTATTGTTTAGGACTTGGCGCTTTCACTGCCATGTCCGGGGTTCAGTCCCTGGTCAGGGAACTACAATCCCGCAAGCTGTGTGGTGAAGCCAAAAAAAAAAAAAAAGAAAAAGAAAAAGAAAAGAAATGATCATTTAAAAAGTGAACCAAAAAAGAAAGATATTAAGTTAGCTTTTTTGTTTTTCAAATCATGGAAAATGATGCCAGTAATTTTTTTTTCCCTTTGATGGAGTTGCAAGACATTGAAAAACTTTATATTCTCTTTCCATACTAGATAAGAGTAATTTTAAGCCTTATCATTTTGAAGTCTTCGCAAAGAAGACCTTTCTAACATGGGGAGTTAGTTGGTTTAAAGTACCAAAAACAGCTAAATCAATATGTCAATTAGATTGACCACATATTGTTTGGTCGCTAAACAAATACAAAGTGAATAGAGTTCATCAGATCTATTGGCTCAAAAGCTGGAAAACATTCTCAGAATCTGTTAATTTCAAGAGCCACAATATCCAAGGTTTCCAAGTAGGATACTCACAGGCTTCCATCTGAGAATGTACTTGGAAATGTGAGATGGTTCTGGTGCATTCCATTGGATGGGGTGAGAGTTGGGCTGACTGGGGGTCTCAGTGATTATTACTTGGACAGGACCAGTTGAACCTGAAAATGAAAATGTGAGATTTGGTGACCTTGAGTATTCCCTCACTTCAACTTAAAATTTAGTGCACATGGATGGCCATAATTAAAGACAGTTTTGCTTATCCGTAAATGGGAGCACAATACAAATTATCTGAGATTAATTTTTTACACATTGACACTGGAAATCAATGAGACAAATCCTTATTTTTTAATTGAAGTATAGTTGATTTACAATGTTGTGTTAATTTCTGCTGTACAGCAAAGTGATTCAGTTATACATATATATACATTCTTTTTTATATTCTTGTCCACTATGGTTTATCACAGGACATTGAATACAGTTCCCTGTGCTATACAGTAGGACCTTGTTGTTTATGCATTCTATATATAATAGTTTGCATCTGCTAACCCTAAACTCCCACTCCATCCCTCCCCCACTCCCCTTCCCCTTGGCAACCACAAGTCTGTTCTCTGAGACAAATCCTCTTTTAGTAGATAAATTATTGTCCTTCATGTAAGAAATGCAAATAGAACTTGTTTATAAGCAAATAAAATGATTTTTTAAAATGCCACTTAGTTTACTTTCTTTTCCATTTTCAAAGAATTGTGAGAAAATTGTGGAACTACCCTAACACAAATAATGTAATACAGAATACAAATTTCATTTACTTATTACACTAAACTTCTTTGAGGAAATTCTAGTTTGTGGAGCCTTTCATCAAGAACAAATCTACCATCAAGAAGGAAAAAACATTCCAAAGGCCATATGACATGATGTAAAACAAACACATTTCTAAATGGGGTAGAATCTTAGACAAACAGACAAAGGTAATAATTAAAGACTCAGTTTTTATTTCTCATCCCATCAGTGTAAGCATCCTATCAGTTTGGAAAAAAGTTTTACTTTTATTTTTATTCAGGAAGTTTACTCTAAAATCATTCCATTGATTGGTCAAATTATTAAGAGATGAAACATATTTTTTCAAAAATACTTATCAACAAAATGACATTTTGTAGTATATACTAAATTCAATATTTCCACATCTTAATGTGTATAACTATTACCAACAAAATTTAAAGTGTGGTTTGTTTCTTTTGTTTTTCTAAAAAAAGCAGGGCTTCCCTTGTGGCGCAGTGGTTAAGAATCTGCCTGCCAATGCAGGAGACACAGGTTTGAGTCCTGGTCTGGGAAGATCCCACATGCCGCGGAGCAACTTAGCCCGTGTGCCACAACTACTGAGCCTGCGCTCTAGAGCCCATGAGCCACAACTACTGAAGCTCGCGCGCCTAGAGCCTGTGCTCTGCGACAAAACAAGCCACTGCAATGAGAAGCCCGAGCACCGCAAATGAAGAGTGGTCCCCGCTCGCCACAACTAGAGAAAGCCTGCGAGCAGCAACGAAGACCAAATGCAGCCATAAATAAATAAATAAAACAAATAATTTTTTTTAAAAAAAGGCAAAATAAGAGAAGTGGAATCAATTTCTTAATAGGGTAGACTCCATTTAGGATAATAATGAAATAGATGGAAAATTTACGCTTGCAGAACAGAACACTATCTTTTCCCTAAACGCTGTTTTTTAATGATGTCAATCAATGTTCAACTTAGAAATAAAAATAAAGTTCCTTGTAATAACCTTTCCAAGAATTTCTAACTGCCACTGTCAAACAGAGCAAAACTTTGCATGTTTAATAAAGCAGTTCAGCAGATCATAAGCAGTTTTAAATTTTCTGTAATGTCATAGAAAAAAATATTGATTTTCAAACTTAATTATTATCTTTGCTATTAAATTCTCTTTGAGAACAAAGTTTTTTCTAGCAGAACAAATATACAACTTGCATATCTAGGTAGACTCAAAAGTTCTAGAATAATATACTCACTTCCACACTGAGGATAATTCAAAGTTGGCTGAAGACTAACAAACATTCTTTGAATCTTAATTTCATCTAATGCACATATTTGTAAGCTATATGAAAACCAAAATTAATATATAAAATTCTCAATTTTTAATTCTAAAGTGGTATATATTTCACAGAACATGGCAGGGTGTTTGTTTTAATTAATTGGCAGAAGTCAGTTGCACGACCCTCTTTTTTTTTTTTTTTTTTTTTGTGGTACTTGGACCTCTCACTGTTGCGGCCCCTCCCACTGCGGAGCACAGGCTCCGGACACGCAGGCCCAGCGGCCATGGCTCACGGGCCCAGCCGCTCCGCGGCATGTGGGATCCTCCCGGACCGGGGCACGAACCCGCGTCCCCTGCATCAGCAGGTGGACTCTCAACCACTGCGCCACCAGGGAAGCCCGCATGACCCTCTTTAAATCACCCCTTTTGAAGATCCTTATGAACGTACATAAGTTTTTAAAAATAAACACTGAGGCAAAATTTTAGAAATGTGATTATTTAAAGTACTCCCATACATACCAGTAAATATAGGAACATCACATCCTTAAATTACTTACAATAATTGGTATAACGTTGTTTAAATATTGATCCTTTAAAGAAACCCTACCATAGTTTCCTCATGTTGAGAGACACCTCATATGTATTTTGTTTAATTTAGCAACCATGATTTTGAGGGGAAACAGTTTATGATGCCGTGAATGTACAGCACCAAGAGTCATCCCTAATGCAAACCATGGACTTTGGGTGATAAAGTGTCAATGTAGGTCCTCGATTGTTACAAATGTACCACTCTGGTGGGGATGTTGAATTAGGGGAAGTTGTGCGTGTGTTGGGGCAGGGGGAACACGGGAAATCTCTGTACCTTCCTTTCAACCTTGCTGTGAATGCAAAACTGCTCTTAAAAAATAGTCTTTAAAAAAATTATGATGGTTAAATGTCTATCAAGATTAAGTTTTAGAAGGATAACACAAATGACTTTTACTGCCTACCGTTAAGCTTAATCTTGCTGCTATGTCCACAGGATGAGGAGAGTAAAGGAGAAGGGAGGGAAAAGAAACAGGAGCAGTGGTTTTTACTCAGTGATGGAGCAAAACAACAGAAGTTTTCTTTCTCAAATTTCAAGGGCTGGTTTGAAATCCTATGTTTTCAATTTCGGGCTTGTGCCATAGCTCGCCTTTAAGGGAACTGCATTAAGCAGTAATGGGATGTCTTGCATTTAGCACATTTTTGTCCAGAAAGAAAAGAAGCTGTCCATTATTTGTAAGGTCAATTAAATTCCAGCTGTCACACTATTCTGTTTTTGCTACATATGATTTGAAGACAAGAAATCTGAAAATTTTGACATCATTTACATTATTTAGATTTAAAATTTTGATAATCCTTTTGATATTGCTTAATTGGTAAAACTTTTTCAATTAACGGAGCAATGACTCACCGCTGGGAAAATTTTACTCCCTCTCTTATTCAATATGATCAGACTGACAATAAAATAGTTAAGTAGAGAGATATGATACAATATCTATACTTTTAAAAACAGTTTGAAATAAGGCCCAAATGAATAATTCCCAGTAATGGTGACCCTGGAGAAGTTAAACATTTATGAGTTTGCAACTCAGCCCTTTTTTCTTTATTTATTTTGCTGAGATCTGTGCTTTCCTGGTTGTTTATCGACAAACCAAAAGCCTCTTATCTTCTGTTAGTTTGAATATCTCTACCGAGTCCTCTGTTGGAGGAACAAACAGGGCAAGGCTCAGAGACAACCTACCGGTAATGTGTTGTTCCATTATCCTTCCCACACTCTGAAAGCCCCAGAAGCCAAGAAGGAACCATTGAGCAAACCAAACACACAGATAAGACCCAGACTGCGTACCGAGGCCAATCTCCTCTCCCCTAAATCTCCTCCATGCTCAATGCACTCTACTGTTACCCTTTTTAAAGAGTAGGAACAAGGTCAACACATGAAACTCCAACACAGGAAGATTCCCTCCCATCTAGATTTCATCTCTGGCATGTCCACCTAAAGGCTTCCCGCAAGCTGCTATGTGAACAGGCTTACTTTAAAAGAGAGAGAGAAAAAAGTTCTCTCCAATTCACTAAGAAGGAAATCACGGGCTTCCCTGGTGGCGCAGTGGTTGAGAGTCTGCCTGCCGATGCAGGGGACACGGGTTCGTGTCCCGGTCCGGGAAGATCCCACATGCCGCGGATCGGCTGGGCCCGTGAGCCATGGCCGCTAAGCCTGCGCGTCCGGAGCCTGTGCTCCGCAACGGGAGAGGCCACAACAGTGAGAGGCCCGTGTACCGCAAAAAAAAAAAAGAAGGAAATCACTTTCAAGATTGCCACACCACACCAATAACAACCATAAACGCAGACGTTAAGAGCATTTCTTTAGAAGTTTCTATCCTTTGGTTGCATCATTATAGAAAAAAAACACCTCAGTTACATACTTTCTGAACTTACAGTAATTCTGCAATCAGATTTTTAAAAATTATTACACAAAAAAAATTATTTTAAGTGATTCCTACACACAAATCTACCATGAAATACAATTTAAGAGCCAGGTCAATCTGTGCTGAGAGCCCGTTAAAGCCAAATCATCTTCTGCAGCCCAGATAGTGTCTGAAGATTGGGGAGAGGAAGGTTTCTTCATAGTTCGGAAAGGGTATATCTAGGTGGTTGGTTTCTAGGATCACAGATTGTTTGTTAGTGCTGGTAATCAGCTACCATCTGCCCATTTTACAGATGAGGAAATAATGAATGAAGCTTGACTTTTATCTCCTTAGCAGCATGTACAGAGCTGGGACCCATGTCTTGGCAAACACTGTCTTTGGCCAAGTTGTTTCATATCTTGTTCTCTAGACAGTGAACCTCTTATCATGTTATAAAGTGACTCAGTTAACTGAATCTTGATTTCTGTCATAGGCAGATTCCAACGTCCTGAAGATCTCTCTTTTTGTTTCTGAATATAGGCCCCATGTCTTAAGTTAACAGAGATTCAGGAGGCTTTGACCTCAGTAATTGCTCAAATAACTGATGCCTAAAAATTAGAGTTTCATAATTCAACTCATCTTATTGTAATTAATCACTCAGTGAAAATTAAATTCCAAAATTTTTTCTAAAATGTATAACACCTTCAGCTAGGCATTATGTCCTGTGACCTGAAAAATATCCAGCAATAAACATTTTCGAGTATTTGAACTGCATGGGCAGACAACTGACCAAGTTACTCAACTCTTGACCCAGGATACTTTGTTCCAGGCTCCAGCTGATCAAACAGGTGAACATTTTGACAAAAAGAGGGCCTGGATGAAATGCTAAATGGACACATACCCTATGTTGTATTTCATGCAATTTCTCCATGCATCTTCTCTGTTAAGAGCCATAACATAAAACCCTGACCTTTACTCCCAGCATCGCTCACTTCATGGTTTCTATTTTCATGTACAGATGAGAAATGAAATTAGCCCGTGTTTTAACCTAATGGAATGTTCTACAAAGTCAAGAAACAAGTTTACATACAGGCACATTTTCACAGCCTTCTACTCCTTCTACTTGATTGGGGACAAAGGAAAACCATTTTAGTAAAAAATTCGACTGATGATTAGACAGTGATATGAGAAAAGGATGGGAAAGGGAGGGGACACCAAGTTAGCCATCAGTGTTAACAAACACTGATGCTGCCCTGTTTTTATAACCCAGTGGACAGTTCTCAATTTGCGGTAATAGAGCTACTTACCTGGATAGGTCTGTATGGGCTGGCAGCCCCACTCCCCAATGCCACGGCCATAGCAATAGCACTGGTACCTGACTCCATGCAAAAACTTCTCCCATGATTCTCCAATTTGATAAAAGGTACGGGATTCTGAATCCTGGCATTGATCTAAAATATATACAAGTAAAAGATAAGCAGCCTTGAAGACTTGAAGCTACAAATTTAAATTTGGTGTGCTAGAGCACATATTCTTAGTTTTAATAAAAACTTGCAACTGCCCTTCCAAATATATGCGGTTAAAAAATATTTTGTTCATATCTTTTACCTTACTAGACAGTTAATGGTCAAAAAGTACCCATTGGGAGAAGTAATTAGCTTTCTAAAAGAATATCATTTCTAAATAAAAATGTTAAGATTTAGATTTCAGTAGATATTGACATTCTGAATATTAATTTGAGGAAAATAAATTAGATATTATATTTTATCCATTTTAATGCAAATGATTTACCATTTGAATAGCAAGGATAAAATATAACTTTATACATTTCTTCAAAATGTGGAGGACTTAATTTTATATATAAATGAATTGAACTAAATTTCAACTAATGAACACGTACTGAGCAGCTTCTAAGAAACCCTCTCAGGCCTCTCTGCTTTGGCAATCTCAGGTCAAACAAACTCATCTGATCAGTTTGTTTTCTGGGTGAGCAACATGTCTCTTTGAGTAAAGGAATATTAATGGATTACATTAAAGCTGGTAGCACAGCTCTTTTAAGGCTTAACCTTCACTACTTGCTTAGATCTATTAAAAAGGGCAGCCAAGAAAAATAAAGTATTTGGAGGGAGGTATTTACTGGCATAATCATTTGTCCACATTACTGCACAGTCCAGCAAAGGAAAGTTCTCTTTCACAATAATTATCTTTATGATTCAGAACCCCAAAACAAATTTGTTTCAATTAAAATAAACCTTCATGTGTTACCAAATGCAGCAAAAATAAATGACCACCACTATCAAGATTATATATTGGTCCATGATTAGAGAAGAGACTTTGCCAAGCCCTCTGCAGGCCATGATCAAAGTCTACAGCCAGCTTCAATCAAGTAATATCAAATAACTCTCCTTATCTGAAACCTGCTAGCTACACTCAGTGTCCAAATCCAGCTAGAGACACGAGGCTACTTACCAATGGGATCGCACTTCCACCGGCCCCTGCCCTGACCGAAGCAGGTACAATTCAGCATGTGTCCCTCTTCGTGACGTTTGTGGAATGTGTCATTCACATTGTATGTGATGTCGTCGACGATGCACTGATCTGTTTAGAAACAGTGGGGTGGGTGGAGAAATTTTAAGTTTCTCTGACGAAATAAAAGAAGCTATGCTTTGCGAAGCATACACTTCCTTCCACGTAATTATCAACACCTCCCACTAAAGTAACTCTTCTATTGGCATAGAATAAACATTTTTTTCAAAGCTTAATCAGTACTACAATTTTTGCAAAAAAAAAAAATTCTCTTTCTTATAGACTTGTGAAGATTAGAAATCAAAGCATACACAACAAATTTTAACTTTCGGAAAAGTTCTTGCTGGGTTGATAATGACCTTTAGATCTCTGCTTGTTGCAATAAATAGAAGGGAGATTAAACATACTTATAGGATGCCTAGCATGATGTGATGGTCTCATCTCTGGATTAGCAGGGGTGGGGAGATATTTGGGATTTGGGAAATAAATACCATAAAAGGCATCTGGAAAGTTAATAAAAAACTAGGCCAAGTCTGTTGCTAACTCACTGAGATCCTGAGAAAATTACTTCCTTCTTTGGGACTCAGCTCCTTCCTCTGTAAAATGAGGAGTTGGTCTGTATGTCTTTCTAGTGTCCTTTTCAGCTCTGCAACATCATATGTAATTATTTTAGTCCTGGATTGTGTCACCCATTGGGCACCATAAAAGGAGAACAAGTTCAGGCCACTGTCAACACAGAGGCTACATGGACTATTTATTAGCTCCGAGTTCTACCTGAATCCTCCTTTTCAAATCAAAGAAATAGAAAAACTAAAATAAAAAGTTTTAATAGTTCAACACCCTTATATCCTATATCTGGGTCCAAAGGGGAAAAAAACTAAGTGAACAAAGAAATCGGTCTCTATGGCTTTGTCTCCTTAAATTTGGATCCAAACACAACTAACCTGGCAGAGGAGTGGCAAGCTTGGGGTCTTGGCCCCCATCTGTGCCCCTACCTGGATGCGCCATACTGACCCAGGAAAGGCCCCTTTAGACTCTACAGTCCATGACCCCAGAGAGATAGGCCAAGGCCTTCTCAAGCTCCCAGCTGAGAGCTGGTGAATGGTGACCCCCTCCTCGGAGCCCACATAGCTGGGAACAGGCTTAGAGGTGACTAATAAAGTATTAGGGACAGATGTTAAAAAACAAAAGAATAGCATGGTCTCTTTTCTTTACAAAAATTACCCCATCCTTTCTAGGTAACAATCCAACAGCACACCTACAAGCTAAAAGGATCAAGTGATTGTGTTCTAGCCTTTGAAGTCATACTTTTGGCTCAGCCTAAGTACTTACATCCTGGGAATGTTTCAGAATCTTAGAATTGCTCAGCCAGATTTTCTTAAGTGGCTGTCTAACATGCAAAACTTATCCAGCACAGTAGACTAATGGAGTGGCATTGCATATTTCTTCTCCTGCTTTTGGTAAAGTACAAGTTTTCATGTAAAAGTCTGCCTCTCTGTATTCTTTGTCCTCTCAACTATTTTCATTAACAAGCGAGCATACCTCGGAGCTGGGAGTAGGCGACACATGTCCATTCTCCACGACCGTTCCCAACACATGTGCATCTCATCATGTGGCCCATATCATGCTGTTTGTCCCACTGGTCTCCAATGCGATACATGATCCCTTCATTGGTTGTACAGATTTCCTCGTGGGCTGTTTGGAAACAGATGAGAAACGTGTTACTGGATAAATGATCACAGGACTAAAACGTATGCAATATTATCAGTCCGGTTTGGTGATCCTAAGAGCTCTCACTTGGAAAGAAGTCTTGTGTGCCTCAAAATAATCAGCGCTGCTCTGTGGGTGTGTAGAGTTTTGAGTACCAAAGACAGAAAACATAGTCCAAAGATGAGGTTTGTTGTACGGAAAAATTACAGAATGGTTAAGAGATGTAAACCACAATAATGCCTACCCACTCAAAGGATTTGCAGTGTTCTAGAAGCCTGGATTTGACTATTGTCCCATCACTTTTTCTAGTCTCAGTTTATTCTAGATCGAAGGGAAACAATGTATATGGGTATAGAATTGTAAGCTAACGTGTGTTTTCCTTCTAAATCCAACATTCTCTTTTGCTGAAATGAGAGGAATAAAAGTTAGTGTAAGTAGTTTTCTTCTGATGTTTCATTGCCTCATATTCACACCTGACAGTGCATGGGTTCTTGTTTCTATAATCGGAAAATCAAATGTAGTCTAGCGACTCTTGAAATTTGAAAACAAATAAAGGGTATTGGTTCCCCTTTCTCCATTCACACAAACTAGAGCCTCCCTTTTAAAAAAAAGATCCCTACTGGTCAGAAAACAGAGATTTTGATATTTAATAAGTAATAGAGCTTATTCCAAAATGGCATGTAAATATGGAAGGTCTGTGACTAGAGCAGTCACTTAAATGTTTTGAGCTACTCAGTTGTGTGCTCTTTACAAAAGACAAACCTCTGAAAACATGCATATTTCCAGACTTTAAAAAAAGTATTTTTATCATATTTACATATTTTTGGACATTAAATTATATGAATGGGATTTTAAAATCATATAACTAATTATATAATTCCTATATATTTGATTATACATATATCACAAAGTTTTCTGCTATCTCAAAATTGTCTTAATGGGTGAAATAGGAGTAAACTGGACATTATTCTTCTGTCTTATTCCACAAATGATTGTCTACAAGGGCTTCATCTTACCAGCCATGGGGCAGAATCCAAACTTCTGGTCAGCGTCATAGTTCCGTGTGGTTCCACACCATTTCATGTTGTCCCTCCTGCCCTCGGATGTACAGTCGGTGTAGTTTTGGTTGTTGTACAGGAAGGGAAAGTGGCACAAGGCACCATTGGAATTTCCACCTCGAGTTTGAACCAAGACTGTCCAGAACAACCCGCAAATAGGAAGAAAAAGATTACAACTGAGCTTTCCAATGTACAGCGGGGAATTACTACAGAAAGGTTCTGAGAGCCAGGTTTCTGCAACTAATTCACAGAGAGTCTGTCTCAGAATAAAAGATGTCTGATAAGATAGTTCTAAGCCTCCTTAGTGTAGGGGGCTTATAAGTATATTATTCACCTTCACCTTTCAAACAGATTTAAATCCAATTTTCCCTCTCATTTTCCCAGACAAAAAAAGAAAAGAAAAAAGATTAAATGGTCACTTTGACCATTGACATAGCTTTAACCAAAAGAAAAGCAAAAGCACTCAGGCCTGCCTCCTGTATATTCTTCATCCCTGTGGGAGTGTCTACCGATTTTACCATATAAATATCTTTAATCACGTAACAATCTCAGTGTGTCAAAAACAAATGCACTGGAGGGCTTTTCCCTTGGTGTCATTTCTCAAGATTACTGGGAAACTTGGAAGGATCTTTAGCTGCGAAGTTAGTTCCATGTCTCTTGGGTCCAGATTGCACAAGAGTGATACTTCTCAAATGTAGCCTCAAAATAAATGGCTAGCTTGCTGGCTAGTAAAAGTAGGGCATGAGAAATGGGGTTTTCTCATTGTTTTGTTTTTCCCTTGGGATACTCACCAGTATGGTCTGTACAGAAAGAATATTTCTGGTCTTGCTCATAATTGGAAGTTGTGCTGCACCAGAGATGTCCATCCTGTCGCCCTTCTGTGGTGCAGGAGTAGAAAGTCCTGCCGTTGTAGGTGAATGGTAGGACGCAAGGCTCCCCATTTGAATTGCCACCATAAGTCTGGGTTATAGCTACAATCAGAACCAAAAGGGTCTCAGTAAATACAGCAGCATTTATCTCCCACCAGTAGCTCCTTATTTATACTTAACTGAGACTGAGCATGTGTCCTCAGAAGGAAAAAAAAAAAAAAAAACTGAGTATGACCAGCTGTAAGTATTAACCAGATCATAATATTGTCAAAATGCCTTATTCATGAAGCCACGTTTTTTGAGGGTAGAGCAACACCCGAGTTCTCCTTCTGACATCCTTTGTTACCACCTCTGCTACCATGCCTCAGTTTCCCATTTGCAAAGCTATATTACTACAGGTTTAATTAAAGATGCTGCTCAAGGGATACTGGAGGTGTATATACAACTCTGTTGGTGCTATAAGAATTAATACATGAGGCTGTACTAGGGGAAAAGTCGTGTGCCAATTATTATTGCTATAATTACTACCACTTTTAGAGCGCGGAAGAGATGCATTAGGTTGTTGAAAGAAGTTTACGTCACAGAGTTTCAGAACTTTGAGATCTAGAGTACCAGATAGGGATGGATTAGCTATTCAGAAAGTAACCTCTTGTAACAACATTTTAGACAAACAGAGACAGTACATAGCAGTTTAGTACTCACTACAGGAAAGAAAATACATAGATTAAAAAGATCAGAAGAAAATATATCAAACACCAAACCCTGGTTGTTATTACAGGGTGGTAAGATTACAAGCTTTTCTTGTTTGTTTTCCATTTTTTGGTCAATGAATGTATTGCCTTTTAAAATCTGTTTTAAAAAGATGACACAGACCTGTCTCTTGGCAGCTGACTCCATTGCCCAGGCAAGTGCAAAGCATTTGCTTATTTCCTTGTGCCTTCAGCCACTGCATGCCCACGGAGTAAACCACACCACTGTCTGTGACACAGTGACCGTACGGAGCCGGCTGGGGGTGAGGCTGTGGCTGGTAAATGGCCGTTCGGACGTCTGTGAAGGAGCCAGATCCTAAGGGCACAAGAAAGGCAAGGCACAGAGCAGGTTTAGAGAAAACCACTTTCTGCAGTAGCTTTCTCGGATCTTCAAGGTCCCCTACAGATGACTCTGCAATCTGTGCTGTTACTGAGCTGGGACTGGAAACAAATGCCCGTCCCTTCCTGCATTGGCTTTTGCGCTCAGCCTAGGAAATAATCCACAAGAGTTTACCCAGGGGTTTCCATCTTCTAGCTTATCTGGAGCTACCGAGAGTATATTTCTAAATCACCAACTTTATTCTGCCACTCAACAGAGCAGATACCTTCAACAACTCCTTACTCACTCCAGCGAGCTCAAAGTTCACGCCTTCACGATCCTCCACACCTAACCCGCTTTCAGCTCGCTTCTGACCACTTCCGTCCTTGCTCTATCTCTTCCCTCACTGAGCTGCTCATCATTCCCTTCTGCACCCTGTGCTGTCCTCATGCTTTTCCCTTGGCTTGGAATGGTCTGTCTCACACTTCCTCTCTTAGCATCTCCCATTCGCCCAATCTATCTGGGCATCTCTCTTCCTGATACTGTTTTGAGAAGCCCCTGCCCCTCTGCAGCAGACCTATTGCCATTGGTGTAACTCTGAGCTCCTCAGAGGAGGCCCCGGGCAGCCATATTGGAGTCTCTATTCGCTGCCCCTCCTTCCACTGTTTGTTTCTCCTCAGGATTACTTGGGAATTCTGTTGTGGTGTTTTCTAAAACCAATCAATTCTCTTAATACTGCTTTCCTTTCAGAGTAAGACAACAGAATATGTTGATCTTTTCTTTAAACCTATAGAAATTTGTTCTCCCGAGGGCAAGGCCCAAGGAAGAGTGGAATCAGAACTGAAGCTAGAATGACTGATAGACTGAATTCAGCAGCTCCGTAAGCTAAACACTAAAACCCAAATACTTCACAGACCACAGTCCCAAAGTCACACATGTTGGGGGAACATGGCGTCTGTATTCATACACCCCACCTGGCAGAGTCACAGTGCAAAGGAGCATTAAGATCCTGTAGAAGGTTCCATTTGGTTTAACCCTATGTTGCTCAAACATTTTTGAACAATGGAGCCATTTCAGTATAATATTAGTAATATTAATAAAAACAGATAACAATTATTGAATGCTTACTGCATTTAACCCAACTACCCTTTGAATTTAAACTACTTCAGTAGACTGAGATTTGTAATTGTTTCTTTTTTTGGTTAGCAGCAATCTTACTGAAAATAATCAAATAACTCAAAGATATTATCAAATCTAATCTTGTTCACCTTCATAAGTGCTCACAGCAAGACGAAAACTCATCAAAAGGAAAAAAATCCAAACAAGTAATTAATAGTTTTAGCTAGATGACCAATTGATAAAAGACTAAACAACAATGCTAGCACACTGTGTAGTGAAAACTTGATCAAAACAGAGCAAGAATAATAAAGAAGTACACACTCCTGATTCCCCTATTTCTTTCTTTAGATTCTTACAAAACAAGCTACAATGCAAAGATCTTGTTCTTGTACCAGAAATAATTAAAACTTCTTTTATTTAAAAAATGCTTAGATATTGTGTCATTCCTTCCCATCTCTAGGCCCCCTCTGATTTTCTCAAATTGTGAATGCTAATACATGGAAAAAATGATTGTGCATTATTTTATGGAACGCAACAAAGTTTGCTGGAGCATGGAAACCACACATCAAGGACTGTGTCTGCTACAAAAAAAAGCAGAATGTCAGGACAAGGAGATATATTCCATTCTGAAAAAGAACAAATGTACTTTTCCCCTTTTCCTAGCAGAAGAATCAAGTGATCATGTAACTCAACAAAAATCTCGCATTTCCATTAAAATGCACTTTAGATATTCACAATACATATAAATGTGTATGTATATGTGTGTATCCATATGCGTATACATCTATAGATCTATATATATTTATCTATCTATACCTTTATGTATAAATCATGTAGGTTAGCATTTTCTTAGACATCAGTTTTACCTCTTGGGGCTAAAATGGATTTTTTCCCGCTAAGATCCATTTTCATTTCATTTTTATTTAAGTTTAAAATTTGACATTAAACAAACTTTTAACAACTAAGAGTCTGCAAATGAACTCAGCTTACTAGCCAAAACACTGCAAATCATCCTTCAATGGCATGTCAAGGGAAAGATGGATTTGCAGAAATACTTTATGCAAGGCGCCCCCATTTGGGTCCCACTGGCCCTGAGACTCACCGGCAGACGTGGTCTGCAGGGTTGTGTGCCTCTCACACTTCCACTCGCCACGGCCGTTGCCAGTGCAGATGCATTGGAGCAGGTTCCCCCGATTGTCCTTCTTGCGCCAGGTATCCCCAATTCTATAGGATGTCCTAGTGTCCTGATCGTTGCATCTGTCTGTGTCAGAAAGGAAACACTGAAACATGTAAATCAGGTCGAGCTTGGCAAGTGCTCAGTGCAAACCTAAAATAAGAATAGAGTTGTTTCTAATAACGACTTACTGTATAGCACAGGGAACTCTATTCAATATTCTGTAATAACCTATATGGGGAAAGAATCTGAAAAAGAGTGGATATATGTATATGTATGTTACTTTGCTGTATACCTGAAAGTAACACAACACTGTATAAGTCAACTGTACTCTAATAAAAATTAAAAAAAAAGAGTTGTTTCAAGTTTGGTGCTGTTTTTGGATGATACGTTTATATTCAGCTGTGGTGCCGCGGGTGTTAACTTCTGAAAGATGGGATTGCATTTGAAACAGTGTGAAGGGAGCTGTATGATGTAGTCTAGTTCCACTTCTCTGTCTGCCAAAACAATTTTTTTCATTCATTAAATCTTCATTCATTCATTCAATTCATTAAATTTGGTAAAAGTCAAATCTTTCATTCACTACATTGTTTTCACATTGTTCATTTGACCAAATTCATCCTCTGGCTTTCTAATCTCCCCTCTCTTTCCTTCTCAGGCTCTCCGGGCTTTCTCATAGTCATTATTGTATACAGCCTGCCTTTCCATAGGGGACTCTCTTTAGAAAACTAGGAACAATAGGGAGGCAGGTAGGTCTCAAAGGGTCTCCCCCAACTGCCCCAAAGGAGCAATTAAAAGATAGCAGCATCTCTTTCTTCATTTGTTATGTAAAACAATTCAGGGGACTACCAACCTCTTCTACCAACTAAACTATTCTCTCCCCTGGTCCCACCCCACCTCCACAAACAAACATCTATTTAACATCAATAACAAAATGGCCTCTTTTGAATTGCTCGGTGTTAACTCTCTGACGGAAAAGTGGGATTATTAATATAAAATGATAATTTGTAACTAAATTACTACTCGTCTATGTGTTCAATTATCTGGCAAATAGATTGTTTCAATTATAATCCAGCTTTGCCCATATGCTACAATGTGAGTAGAGAGGATTTGATTTGTTTGTGAATCAGAAAATCATTGCACTGGGTTAGAGAAAAAATAATTAGTTAATGTAAGTTCACACAAATACACACCCACATTGATCTCCCACCACAGCAGAAGTCTGAATAAAGATATCATTGCTGGTTACACTTTTCCCCAAATTCCCAGCTAAAAGTGATGTCTTCCCCTGAACTTCCATTGCACTATTTCAGTATTTGTCTTGAAGTCCTTAATACTGTGCTTTGTAGAATGTGAATATGTATAAGCCTTTCTCATCACTCTGACCTACTTACTAAGTGCTCTTTGAAAGCTGGGTTAATGTCCAATTCATTTTTGCATCCCTATATCATCTTGTATAAAGTAGGGGCTTACACAATTTCATGGAATAAATGACTTTTCTTTGAGAAACTTTTCCCAACTTGCTATTAGAAGAGTTTTAAATAATAGATAAGAATTTAAGTCAAACATCTAATTTGTCTTAAGCTAAAACATTGCCTCCAAGGTCTTGGAAGTCTGAGAATCATAATAAAATTTAAATGCAAAAGATTTAATGAACTGGAAGGTTCTGGGAACTATTTGGTTAGAATTGTTATCACTTTTCAGGAAAGACAATTTTTTGCTTGCAAAGAATTCAAATTTGGATGATGAACATGTTAATATGGCTAAGTGCTTTAAGCTGGATAAATAAAATATGTTCAAAATTATTTAGATTTGATTTTAAATGTATTTATAACATCGATAGCTAATGGCTGTTTTGCTTAGCAAACTCTATGATCACTATTGGTTTGAAATCTCACAAAAGGAGCTTTGAACCCCTAAGGCAACAAGTAAGGCTCCAGGGCAGTCTTAGAGCAGCAGAGATACCAGAGGGTAGCTTCTTCACAGCACTGGTAAACCTAAAGAGACACCGTCCTTAACCCTAGAATAAACACATAATTTTAACCTATGGGGTAAGTACCTTTTATTTTCATCAATTTTGTCAATGAATACGCCTTATTTAAATTTCAAACATAGAAGGAAACCAAAAACTTTAGAGCTTTAGCTCCTTTCTATGTCAAGAGCACCCACGTGCCCAAAGATGCATTTGCCTGTTATTTTAACGATTTCTTTGCTACTTAGAAAATATCTCAGTGATACTTTAGATGAAACATTTGCAACTAATCTTCAGGTCCGCAACACATTTGGCATTTAAATGCATATTAAGGTTTCTTCCTCAGTAGCTGATAACCTAAGACCTTATTGAACTAAGTTTTTTTTTTTTTTTTAATTTAGTCTTCTTTGAAGAAGCAAAGTAAGTTGCTTATGGAATTTGTCTTTTTTTTTTTTTTTTTTTTTTTTTTGCGGTACGCGGGCCTCTCACTGTTGTGGCCTCTCCCATTGAGGACCACAGGCTCCGGACGCGCAGGCTTAGTGGCCGTGGCTCACGGGCCCAGCCGCTCCGTGGCATGTGGGATCTTCCCAGACTGGGGCACGAACCCATGTCCCCTGCATCGGCAGGCGGACTCTCAACCACTGCGCCACCAGGGAAGCCCTTGGAATTTTTCTTGACATCCAAATGTTACCACGTTGGTGGAAATGGATGTGTTCTAAGTGACATCACATGACAATTCTCTCTAGGAATCCAGAACACAACGCCTGGTCTCATCTTTAACATAAAGATCTAAAACATACTCCTGGAGGTACAGGTGATGCGTCCACTGCCTTCTCCCAGACAAGTACAATCCACCATCATCCAGCCTTGATAAGGCTTTTCCCAGGTCTCCCCGACAACGTAGGAAGTCCCAGCAGCGTGATCAAAACATTTCTCAGCTGTAGGGGAATTTGAAAGAAAAACAGAAAAAAAGGGGGTTATTTTGAATTGGGCAGTTTCCCTGTAATTTAAATTGTACTGTGTAAGCAAAAATCCAGCCACATTTTTTTAAGTGGTACTCTGTTCAAAAAGAAAGGCACGCCCTGTAACTAAGCACATTGTGTAACCAAAGCGAAAGAAAGCTCGAGCCAAGTTGGCAGGCAGAAATTCTGTTCTCCTAATAAGTCCATGGACTGTATATTTTCCGCTAGTACCATTATTCACACCAGTATTTTGAGTGAAAAAGATCTATGTATGTATCCAGAGGGAGAGTAAATATGCAAAATTCCAACCTTAATTATGAAAGACCAATTATTAATGCCTAAATAAAATGACAAGAAAGCTATTTAAAATTTGGATTGCTGTAAAAACAGAGACAACACAAAGAAAAAAAAAGCCTCTGAATTAGAGAACAATCAGAATAAAATTTATAGTCAAAAACTTTTAGATTTGTATCAATAGAATTCAGCTGAGGATTGACACAAAAAGAAACTCAGCAATTTTTATTTTGACAAAAAATGACCAAGGGGATGACAGAGCACACGCCATATCGTGTTTTTGTCCAGTGCGTTCCAATAAAGAAATATGTCAAAAGGGTCATTTTTTTTTCTTTTAAATAACTGTCATCTTGACCAAGGAGAAATCTGAAATCAGATCTTAGAGAAAACAAATGACTTCTTCCTAAATCTTTCAACTCTATCTTGTGTTTTTGAAACAAAATTAAGACATCTATACATGGTTGGTACTTTTTGATCTGATTCCTTTAAGAAGACTATGGATTAATAAGATTTCATTATTTGAAATAGAATTCTCAGTTTGTTATCTTTTTTATTGGAATTCATATATCTTGTCCAAGTCGATTTTGGCTCAACCCAATATTTTAACTGTGCCTCCCCACCCTTCATTCATCCCCAGGAGTCACACACCTATGGGTTTGCAGGTCCATTCTCCTTTCCCGTTACCGAGACACACACACTCCAACATGTAACCACCAGTCTCGTGTGGTCTCCTCCAGGTGTCACCAATCTTGTAGGACTGACCCCCTTCATGGCAGCGGTCTGATCAAGATAAAAAGCCAATGTTAGAGAGAGTGGTCTAGAAAATATTTTTAAGAAAAGTCTCATGTTCCAACCAGGACAGGCACTTAGGTTAGCCAAAGTAAGAGAACAGCTTTCCCATCAGAGACAGGGGAAAAGCTAACAGGTCTGGTCACTTTGGGTCATTCAATTAAATGTCTTGTTTAAGCACAATGGGAAACCACAGAGAAAATTTGAATGGCAAAGAAAGGAGACATAAATCCTAGTTCCCCAGAGAGATCACAGGAAATTGGGTTCTAAAGCAGAAAAGAAAGGTTGCCAGGCATGGCCTCTCACATACACAGCGGGTTAAGTCTGAGACTAATTCAATGAAAAAAGCCACATCAGGCCTAGCATTCCAGCTTTCAGGATGTGGAGAGTCTGTATTTCACCCTAGAAATGTCATTTTGATGGAAAGAAATAGATGTATATATAGCAAGTGTGGAAATCTGGGTACTTTTCTAGGCTATTTAACACAAGGGCACATGCAAAGGTTAAACTGTCCACTAGACTGTAAACGCCATGGGACACTGACTCTTAAGATTTACCAGTACACTTGGATAAAGGCTGACATTAAATATGGGAAAGGCTGATTGGGCTTATTCACAAGAGACTGATTTGTCTTTTCGACAGAGCCATCAAGTGACTTTATACAACGATGGATTAAAAAAAAACTAAATGCTATGTTAATAGAATCTATTGGTAACCCAATGAATCATACTGGAAAGTTTGACTTAGCTAAACTAGAATTGCTGAGAGTCAGTCCAGATCCCAGAGTACCCTGGAAACACTATCAGGCTAATCATTCCGTATTATTCCTGGGAATAGAGAGATCTGCTTCCCGGGCATAAACTATTGGTTACAAAGAAATCAGACTGTTTCTGTGAGATCCAAGAGGTCTGGGCATTGCAAACAAGAAGAGCAGACCACACAATGGTTAATTCACTCTTCGTGACCATCTTCCCAATCACTGCAGATCACCACATGGTCAGTCTGGCTTGAAGATGCCCAGATAACGTAAAATGGGCAACTCATCTAAGAATGCAATGGAACCCAAGAAATCCACGTGGTTATGTTATGTACGTACACGTGTACACACACACACACACACACACACACACAGACACACAGACACACACTCATAAATGCACACAGACTAAACACTGACTCCACCTATGCTCAGAGCCATCTTCCAGAAGCACAGGAACCAGTCGGGTGGCCACAGAAAACTGCCTGGTCACCTAGGGTAATCCCCAAATTAGGAATATCCAGTCATGGATAACAGAAAGTGACAGTGATGGTAACGGAAAAATTCATATTGTGCTATTTTAGCATCCCTTGACAGAAGGCCATTCTTACTTGCAATGGTGCAGCTTATTCTCCCTCGCCCAGCCCCAATGCAGGTGCAGTCCCAGATCATGGAGTCCTTAGGGCGCTCGTAAGTGTCGCCCACCCGGTAAGTGTTCCCGGTGTACTTGTCAAAGCAAGTCTCTTCAGCTGAGGGGAGAAGGAAAGTTCACATGAGCCTTACATATGTAAAGCTTTTCTCTTCCACTACTCCCATCCAAAGGAAAACTCACTTTTCCATTCTAGGAGTAGCAAGGGGCAAACGGAAAGTTTAAAAAAAATTGACATGGTAGATCTCGATTTTACCCTAGGCTCTAATAAAGCCTCAGTTTTCAATCTTTGACAAGTTCTCTAATTTTCTGGAAATGAATAGCCATTGGAAAGGATTCTCAGGCCCTTAGGAAAAAGCCATAACGTATGACCTTAGGACCGGCTAGATTGTGAAGGAAGGGCTTTGGATTCACCTCTCTGGCTCAGAAAGTCAAACCAAGGTCCACATAAAAATAAACAATCTGAAGAGCCCCTCCTCCCGCCCCTCCCCAGGCACTGTCAGTTATTAATCCTACTATTTCCATTTTAGCCTCATCAGTGCTTCTCTGTAGGAGTTGCCATAATTTACAAGAAATATATCAAGGGTCGTAAAGGAAGGACAACTTTGAAGTGGTTAATGATTTTATGTTGAACTGCAGGGGACAAATCACTTTACAATGTACTGCCCAAAGTGTTTTCTGTCCCATAATTTTACAGTTTAAGATTTGAAATTACTTTCTAATAAATTAAAATGTTATAATCATTTTTTTTTTTGGAGGAAGCAGGAACACACAACATTTTTCTTTTTTTTTTTTCTTCAAAGGCTTTGGGAAAGTAAAACCCCAAAAAAAGACTCTGGGAACTACTTTGAGATACATTTGTTCTATTGTTTTAAAGGTAAAAGGAAAATGTGAAAAGCAAATAGAAGCAGTTATTAAACATTTTTCAAGAGGAAATGACAAATAATTCTATTGGGGAAATGGTGAATGTAATTTTATTACTAATGCTAACTTTAATTAACAGGCACTACTTCTCCATCTATGAGAAGATATTAAGTACAAGACAGGCTCCCCCTGCCCCCACTTACGTTCAGGCTTGCTCTCGCAGTTAAAGCCCCGGCTCCCTCCATAACAGGTGCAGACCAAGGCACTGCCCAGGTAGGTGCGCTCCCATTGTTGGTTTATCTGATAGTGTTTCCCATTGTCATAACAACCAGCTATAAAGAATTAAAGGGAAAAGTCACTAAATTTGCATCCTTCTTTTTTCCAAATGATGGAATTTTCTTGCACAACTAAACTGATGAGCCTAAGCAACAAATGTAGGGGAAAAAGTTAACCATCAGAGCATCAGGAGAATTAAAAGCGACTAGATATCTAAAGAGTTAACCGCAAATTTGCACACATAGATATTTGGTTATTCCTTTTGTTTTTCTTCCGACTTAGTTAAATGTTATACAATGATGTCATTTCCATCTGGCCAGGGGTCTGCATCAAAGGCGTGGAAACATTTTGAAAAGCAGATAGCTGGGAACTACATTTTAAAACATGCAAGGAATTTCAGTGCTCTTTGGGGGTAATAAGTCGAGAAGGGCAACATTCAGCAGTTTCCTTTAGCCAAGGAAAAGGGAGGGTGTGTCTGAAAAACTGGAAGAGGATTTCTGATCTCCTTGGAGAAGCATCCTGGAGGCCTCAGGATGCAATCTGAACCAGTAACATCTCATTCAAAGCAGGAACGACACAGTTATTTAGCTACCGTCTCCTCACCCCCATTTTGAAAACGTTTAACCCCACAGTAATCCCACATGGAAAGTTTAAAGGCATACATCATTTTCTCTTTAAAGGCAAGTTTTGATGAATTCATAGGACTTAGACCTGAGTTGGTAAGAGCACTGCGGGACCTCGCAGAGCCCCTGTTCTCCAAGGCATTATCTTATTCTAGGCCCTCAGAACCAGCCTGCTCAAAGCAAGTCTTCTGGTTCCCCAGCCGGTTTCTCTCATTAAGGAGTGCACACTCTCCACACGCGCGCGCGCGCAAAACTTCAGCGACAACTTCGGTTGGCTTTACGGGTCCCATCCCTGCAACAGCCTGTTTCAGCCCGAGGTCAGTACTCACGCTTGCTTTGGCTTACAGCCAACGGGGACTGGGGCTGAACGACCTGCTGAGCCTGCCTCTTGCTCTTCGAGGCTCCAGTGGAGGGCACCGCTGTCCCCAGGAACAGGACGGTCAGCAGCAGCAGCAGCCGGGGCCCCGGATCCCCGAGCATCTTCAGACGGTGAGGCAACTCGCCACCAAGTTTGGTTCCCTTCGCAACCTGCGGGCGGAGTCCCTTTCAGTGCCGCCAAGAAGGTAAGGGCTGGAGGATGGGGAAAGGGAAGGGTAGAGGTACACAGGGGAAGGAGAGGACGAAAGAAGTTGTGGCTGCAGATCCCCTCTCCCCCGCTCGCGCCTAGGGCTCTCTCTCCTGCCCTGAAAAGCGCAGCCGGCGCGAGCGGCCGAGCCCAGAGGGCCGGGGTTTATATGGGACTGTCCCTTCCCGCCCCCCGCGAGGCCCTGGGCGCTGGGGAGGAGGGACCGGCTCGACTCCCCCCACCCTCCTCTCGCCGCCGCCGCCGCCGCCGACCGCGCGCGGATTGGCCCGGGCTGCGGGTGACGTCAGGGGGGCTGTGGGTTCTCCTCGAACAAAAGAGATGCTGATCGCCCGCCAGGATTGGGCAAGGGAACTTTTTTCTGTTTCCTTTGCGGTCATCAAACTTTTGGGGAGCAAAGGCGGAGGGATTGGGAAGCGGCTAGAAAGGGGTTGACTGGGAGGAAAGGGAGGGGCTGGAGTCGTGTGTAGCAAAGGGGTCGCAAGTCCACCCCCCCCAACCCCGCTTCCTTTTTCTATTTTATTGGGGTTGGCGGCGGGGAGTGGGGGTGGTTGAGGACATTGCGTCTCTTCTGGAAAAAAAGTCTCTGCTCACTGGAGTGCAGTTCGAGGGGGAGGGTAAAACCATAAAGTAGCCACCACCTTGCAGCTGTAGGAATGTAGACTTTGCCGTCCCAGGGCGCGGCTGGCCTTCACTCTGTTCCCTTTCTTTGGTTTACTGTGCACTGACTGGACACTCTCTTTGCCTTCACAGTTTCCTGTTCAAGACTTCTCCCCTTCTAAACGCTGTGCCTGCCCGGTTCTGAGGACGTTTTAGCTGGGGGGCAGGAGGGAGAAACGATCCTTTTAATGAGCTTTTACTTAGTACCAGGAGTTCTGCGGGGCGCTTGACGGATCCGGGGGTAATTCAGAGAACGAGGTTTCTTTTGAAAGGACAGAGCAGCAGTTTGCTTTTTTCCAAATATGCAAGAAAGTCTTCTTTTCCCGGGGATGGGATGCCTGTTACCACTGAAAACTGAAAAGTTGGACCGACCTCGGAGAAAGATGGTGGTGTCCTTGCCCATGTTCACCGCGCCCGTTACACAAAGCAGAGATCCTTGAGTCCTTAAAAGCCGAGAAAAGACCGTTTCCAGTCTTTCCTTCCTACAGTCCCTTCCTTGATTTTATTTGGCATTTTCGTTTGGTGGACATCGGTCTCATCACAGAATTCCCCTCCCCCAGCCCCGTTGCCAGACTTTTTTTTTTTCCAAAATGTTACTTACTCCAAGAATATGGAAAGTTCCCATTTAAGATTTCCTTTTCTTTCCCTCTAAAGGCACAGGATAGAAAGGGAATCTGAGAAGTCTCTAGCATTTAGCAACTCATCACATCAGTCCTTTTTACAGACAAACACAAGTCATACGTGCTTTTTAAAGATCTTCAAAAGGAGTCCTCAACTTTCTTCGGTAACTCCTGAGAGATCTAAACTCAAAGCTTTGCCTCCTAGTTAGGTTCCTAGTGCAGACCTCCCGTTTGCTTTGAGAATCTATGAACGCTGCTAGCCAAATACGTTTGTTTCTGTGATTGCTTTTCTCCAAAAGTTCTGCCTTCAGCGACTGCCATGGGGTAATTTGAACTCTGGTCTATAAAATACCGACACATCAAAGACACAAAACTAACATTTGCTTTTATTAACACAGGGAATTAAAGGGGGGAAAAAAAACCACACAGCAAATATCAGTTTCCTACAAGCAGTGTAAAGTAACTTCTTGAGGCATCTTTGTGACCAATTTTGCAAGTTGAAAGAGTGCCACAGATTTCCCCAAATTTAGAGTCTTGTCTGGGTTAGAGGGTTTGTTCTGTTGTTCCCCCCCCCCCCCCCGATTTCTCATCATCACTTGACAAAGCAGTTTTCTTTTTCAAATTAAAAGGGCCCCTTGTAAAATTCTTAGTAAATTTCTAGGAAGCTGGGTGTTCCTTCCAGAGGGAACGGTACCTGGAAATCAGGATGTAAGCAAGGTAAACCTGAAGCTAATGCTTTCTTAAAATACGTAGATTCTGGGGGAAGGAAATAAATGGTTAGAAATGTATTTTGTCAACCAAAACCATGATAGTTTGATATATTTACTGTACTCAAAATACATTAGAATAATATACACAAGAGAGCTTGGAGGAAAAAAGCCCAAGTGACTTACATTTCAGAAGAAACTGATATTACAATCCATTGAAATATAATTTGCTTAAGGATATGGTATATTTCTAATGTCTCAGAAGCAAAAATATAACAATATACTGACTGAATTTTATAGAAATGCTTGAGAGTTCACCCTTTTACTTGAAAGTGACTCTTCTTTTTTCTTTGGAGACAGAAACATTTTCTTAGATAGCAAGGCTTATCACAGTATTCTTTCATTATCAAAGCCCCTTGTAATTGTGTAAGTCTATATCTCTAACTGGAGAGATAATTAAATCTCTCCACTCTGAGCCTGTTCAAACTAGGTATGCCTCGTGTCCAAGATTCCCTGGCACTCCCTTAAGACTATTTTGACAGGATGGGTTCTTCAGCAAATGGTACCCTCCTGTTTGTAGGATGTATCATTGGATTTCTTCTTCTCATCTCAATTTCGAGAAGGAAATGTGACAAAAGTAGATTCGTAGGTGCCTGGGGCTGGGGCTGGGCATGGGAATTAGCTGTCAATGGGCACAGGGAATCTTACTGGGGTGATGAAAATACATGTGCTAAAAGTAAATTGTCGTGGTGGCTGCTTAACTTGGTAAAGTTACTGAAAATCACCGAGTTGTACACTTAAAATGGGTGAATTTTATGGTATGTAAATTACACTCCAAAAAAGTTTTTAAAACATCGATTGAAACGTAGGATTTCTTTATTCTTCTTTTACTTGTATTGTACCATCTTCTGATTTTGTTTCAGTGACATGCACTCAAGTGGCTGCAGCATATGCAGGGTGCCCTCATTTCTTCATTTTTCTAAGAGGAAGTTTGCCTTTAAAACAGTAGTGGATTCTTTCTTCTACACCAGTAACCTCTGACAAAACCTACTATTTGTGTGACGCCACGCATGTGGTAGAGACAGAACAAATCTCTATTTACGACTGTGCCTTGTTTCTACTTGGACTTGCCATCGAGATAGAATTTTCTCAGAACCCAGGTAAACTTAAATGTTCAGGGCTTCCCTGGTGGTGCAGTGGTTGAGAGTCCGCCTGCCGCTGCAGGAGACGCGGGTTCGTGCCCCGGTCCGGGAAGATCCCACATGCCGCGGATCGGCTGGGCCCGTGAGCCATGGCCGCTGAGCCTGTGCGTCCGGAGCCTGCGCGTCCGGAGCCTGTGCTCCACAACGGGAGAGGACACAACAGTGAGAGGCCCCCGCGTACCGCACAAAAAAAAAAAAAAAAAAAAAAAAAAAAAGTTCAGTAACAAAAAGGAGCACATATATTTGTGAGTTTGGGGGTGTTATTTGGATGTTTTGTTACTGGAGAAGGTTAATGAGGAGCATGTGCAATTATGGAAATCTGAAGTGAATTGACTTCATTTGTTGAAATTATGGTTAAGCACAAAACAAATTTATCGGAGCCAGTCATTTAGAAAGGATTGAAATCAAAACAACTTGAGGGATAAGTTTGAAAAGCCAGTTTTGTTTCTAAGTGAAGAATGGCTTTTCTTTAAGAGGAATACACACATGAGAGACAATAACTGTCCTAGTCAAATCTCTTGCCTATTGAAAAACAAAAAATCTCATCCCTGATACAAAGTAACTTCTTGACCCCAAGGGTTACATTTAAATGAAGGTGGGCTGTTTTTCCTGTAAACCTTGGGCTTTTATCCTGTTCTTAATCTCTTTCAGTTCTGTTGGAGGGGAGGCCATTGATTAGGTGACCTTTGGAACTTTCTGCCTTAAGGGCCTGCAGTGTCTTTTACTATTTCATGGTCTTCTGTGGGTAGGTTGAATGGAGATAAATTACAGTAGTTTTGTTTCTTATCTTGATTTTATTTGGGGGGCATGAAATCCTTCCTATCTTCCCTTGAAAACAGCCGAGCTTGCAAAACCGCTACTCATTAAGCACAGGTGCTAGAAGGAAAAATAAACTGCCCCATGGACAGCCCTCATGGGTGGAATGTCTGGACAGTTGTCTAGAATTGACAAGGCCTTGCAACCAGGGGAAAAAAAAATCCTTGATAAGGGCTTTAAATTATGCCTTGAAAGCTAGCCAGTTTTCGCTTAATCAGCATTTTGTTTATAGTTTAAGTTAGTTTATTATTTAATCAGCACTTTTAAAAGCCTTAATCGGTGTCCTTTGTTTTTTAACAGAAGTGCTTTTTCTCATTAGAGTGATGTAACTCCCAAAAGGCTTTGCAAAGGAGTCTTATTCTTCTAGTAAAGGGGAACAAACTACTGGGTAGCTGGACCACTCACCCAGAACTGTATTATAGAACATTTCAGCTTTCCAAGATAGGTAGTAGTTTCTTAGAAAATTTTTATTTCTGTGTGCTGTTGCTCCTTTTTCCAATCTTGCTTTATTTTATGTAGGTGGCTTTAAAAGTTTATTTTGAAAGGCTGAAAATTTTTTTGAAAACTTAAAAGATTTTTGGGATTTAAATTATTTTCTATCTTTTTACATTCACATACTTTAAGCATCTTATATGCAGCTAACTTTGAAGGTTGCATCAGGTGCTTAAAAACAACCATAAACATTATCTCTTAAGTAAACTTTTATACTAACAATAGACTACTGTGATATAGGTGGCCAATAGACACTCTTTCTGTTGATTAATTCGTTATTAAAAATTAAGGACATATTCAACTGAATTATAGCAATAAAAGCATAATTACAACTATCCCTAAATTTAAGCCAAACTATTTTCTTGATAAATTTGATATAGTCTCTCATTAGCTGTAAAAATTTTACTGAGATGGAATGGATATTTCAAATCATTACTACGTTAAACATGAAAAATTAAGGCATGCATCAGCACCTGAACAAGGTCATAAAGGTTTCAGTACCTGTGGAGAAATAAATCTAAACAGCTAGATTTTACTAAGTACTTTCTCTGAGCCAGACCCAGTACCAAGTACTTTATATTCAGTTTTTCATTCAACCATCAAGCACCTTCTGAGGGAAGTACTATTATCCTCTCACTCTTACAGATGAGGCTACAAGGCTTAGAAAAATAGCTAGAATGGAGCTTTCTGAATCACCAGCCTTGTAGAAATTGTAGTATCACTTAATGATCTCCCTCTGGAATAAAAATACGAGCAAAGCAATTGGCTAAAGGATTTTGTGAATGACTTTTTCAACATGAGACTAATGTATTCAGAAGATGTCACACAGAACTCTGCTAACTGACATGTTACCAGTTTTCCCCTGTTGTATCCAGGGCCATTCTTTTGCGAAACAATGTCCTTCAAACAACCTGTTTTGTTTTGGTACTTTGATTGCTACCTCTGACCCTGGACTAGACCACAAGCTTGATGGGGCAGAGTCTCTGTCTTGACACTTTTGAATGAAAGGAAAGAAGGACAGATGATAAACACTCAAATTTACAGTTAATGATTATTTATCCAGCCAGCCATATCACTAAGCGCTCTGCATATGTTATTTTAGTTTATCCTCAAAGCAACTGCCAGAAATAAATATCCATAGCCCCATTTTACTCTCTGAGACTCAGAAAGCTTAAAGATGGTCCTTAAGCTTTTTCAACGAAAGAGGGACAAAGCTGGAACTTAAAGGCTAGACACAAAATTCATGTTCCTTACCAAGACATACGAGGCTTCCCCCAAAGATTTTGCCCCATTTAAGTTATAAGAAATCTGAACAAATTCAATGGCGGTTACTTTCTTTCTTCCCCCAGGTCTTCATGCTGTGTTCTTCACTGCCTTGCTCTGCATCCGGGGCTGACCCCTTGGACTGTTTGGCAGACTCCTCTCCCTGCTGCAGGGGAGGAGCCCAAAGAGGTCAGGGTGCTTATTCCGAAGCCTGGTTTTAGGGCTACAGTTCTGGTGGCAGCTGCCTCTGTGTAAAACATGCATGCTCAGTGGGAGCCATATTGCCCTCAAGAGGGGAAAATTGGTTGTTGGTGGTGGGGGTGGGGGAGGTGGGGGTGGGGGAGTGGGGGGTGGAGGCGGGGGTGGGTGGGGGGGTGGGGGTAGAAGCGGGGGAGGGGAGAGGAAAAAAAAAAGCCTACCAACCCTACCTGATAAAATCTTATTCCTTAGTTGTTAATTTATCTCATCAGGTAGAATTTAAATTAGATTTAGTTCTTCTTGGAGGTGGGAATAATAACTAAAAAGAAATGGGGAGGAATAGTGTTCTGCATGAACAGCTCTTGCCAGGCGGTTTTCTGAAGCTCCAGTTCTGAAAAACTCCAGAACCGAGTTTTTCAACATAGGTACACGATATATCAAATTCAAAAGTATTTTCCTTTACTCATGAAAATCTTTGTCCTTTAATTGTCTCTTCTTTTTAAAATTTGGTTTTTAATTAGAGACTAATGAGAATTGTTTAAAGTTACAACTTAGAGAACTGATTTGAAAATTATGGCAAATTGTGATCCTGTTTGTTCCCAAATTATAAGAGACAATTTAAAAAATTTAAAAACATGGATATATTGTTTTCTTCCAATTTTTTTAAGCAGCTTCATTGAGGTATAGTTGACATATAATAAACTGCACAAACTTAAAGTATGCAATTTGATACACGTTGATATATATATATATATATATGTATGTATACACACACACACACACACTCAAGAAATGATCACCACTATTAAGAGAGTGAACAATATCCATTGCCCCCCAGAGTTTCTTTGCACCCTTTTGGCAATCCCTCCCTCCTGATTTGCCTATCCCCAGGCAACCACTCATCTGTTTCCTGTCACTATGGGTTAGTTTGCACTTTCTAGAGCTTTATATAATTGGAACCACACAGTATATACTCATTTGTACTGACTTTCACTCAGAATAATTATTTTGAGATTCACCTACACTGTTGCTAGTATCAATAGTTCATTCTTTTTATTACTGAGTAGTATTCCATTGGCTATACCACAATACCTTTATCCATTCATCTGCTGATTTGAGTAGTTGCCAGTTTTTGGTGACTAGAAACAAAGCTACAATAAAAATTGTGTACAAGTCTTTGCATGGACATATACTTTCTTTTCTCTTGGGTAAATGTCTAGGAATGGAATAGTTGGATCATAAAATAGTAGATTTTTTTTTAACATTTTTAAGAAAATGCAGAACGCTTTTCCTAAAAAGTTGTACCATTTTACTTCCCCACCAGCAATGTATGAGGAGTCCAGTTACTTAACATCCTGTCAGCACTTAGTTTGATCAGTGTTTTTAATTTTAGCCATATTGCTAGGTGTATAGTGACTTCTCTTTGTGGTTTTCATTTGCATTTACTTAGTGACTAGTGATGTTAGACATCTTTTCATGTGCATTTTGCCATTTGTGTATCTCCTTTTGTGAAGTGGCTGTTCAAGTCTTTTCCTTGTTTTTTAGTTGGCTATTTGTTTTATATAGAGTTTTTTTGAAAATGCTATACATTCTATAGATACAAGTTGTTTATCAGATACTTGCTTTGAAAATATTTCTCCCAGTGTGTAGCTTGTCTTTTTTCCCCAATTGTGTCTTCTTTGAGGTGCAAAGTTTTCTATTTCTATTTTTGTTTTTGTTTTTTTGCGGTACGCGGCCTCTCACTGTTGCGTCCTCTCCCTTTGCGGAGCACAGGCTCCGGACGCGCAGGCTCAGCGGCCATGGCCCATGGGCCCAGCCGCTCCGCGACATGTGGGATCTTCCCGGACCGGGGCACGAACCCGTGTCCCCTGCATCGGCAGTCGGACTCTCAACCACTGCGCCACCAGAGAAGCCCCAAAGTTTTTTATTTTGATTAAGTACAGTTTATCAAATTTTTCTTATCTCATTTGTTTTGTGTCTCTCAAAGATCATCATCCCTTGTTGGCTGATATCCAGTGTCTTGAAGACCATGGTTTTATATACTTTTTCCAGAGGTTTCTCTCTCTCTCTCTCTCTCTCTCTCCCCCTCTCTTTGGTTGTTTCAAGTGAGACAGTAAGTTTGCTCCCTATTACTCTGTCTTAGCTGGAAGCAAGAATCCCTTTCAATTTTCAGAGATTTTAAATATACTAACCAACAATTCGAAAAAATCCTATCCTCTGACACCTTACTTCAAATACAACTTGGAATTTCTGTATATATTTTAGACAGCTGGTTTTGTGTCTCTTATTTTGTGCCCAATAAAAGTATTACTTTTGACCGTTTTTTGTTACATAACTTTTTGACTATTGTTGTAATATTTCCTTTTAGCTTATTATATCATTTTCTACCTGTCTGCTCTTTGAGAACAAATTTTATTTCTCTTGGAACATGATGTCAAAGAATGAAGCTGGAGGAAAGTTTAAGCTTGAATCCTTAAGGGAAAGAAGACACCACAGGAAACAAAGGCTAGAACCACAGCTTCTCCAGGTGTTGAACTAAATGATTATTAAGTTAATTGGTAGGTAATTATGGGATCTATTATCATTTTACATAAGTAGTACCTAACTAAGGTGATATAAATTGTGTTCTGTGTGAAGTTGTTACTGATGATGATGGCTATCCCCACGTGCAAGTGAGAAAACCAACAGAAAGATGACGGTTATTAGTGACGATAGTAATGATTATAGGTCTCTGATTATTTTGACCCAATCTGATATTTTCTCCTCCTCATTTTTTTTTTTCTTTGTGGTACGCGGGCCTCTCACTGTTGTGGGCTCTCCTGTCGCAGAGCACAGGCTCCGGACGCGCAGGCTCAGCGGTCATGGCACACGGGCCCAGCCGCTCCACGGCATGTGGGATCTTCCCCAACCGGGGCACGAACCCGTGTCCCCTGCATCGGCAGGCGGACTCTCAACCACCGTGCCACCAGGGAAGCCCTCTCCTCCTCATTTTGATTACACTTATATTCTTTTCCACAGCGACTGGCATATTATTATAGCCCATTGAAAGAAATTTACACTGATTCTTTTCTCCCCAATAGCACTATATACTCTTTGATAGTAAGCACTGAATTTAGTCCTAGAAGGAAGACTTTTTTTTTCTGTCCTTTGAAGTTCTTTAAGGAGTATTGTGGAGACTGCTGGTTGTCCACCAAGATCCATGCTTTTCTTCCACAATTAGTCCCATTGTGCATAACTAGACCACATTTTACAGGCCCCCTTGCTGTTAGGCATAGCAGTAGAAACAGTTCTCATCAGTGGAATGTGAGAAGTGATGTCTCCCTACTCTGTCTGGGACTTAATTCATTCAGCATGCCTGCTCCAGATTTTTTTATTCCTTCCCACCAGCTGAAATGCAGACATGGAAAGCACCCAGCTTTTACCAAGAAAATGATAAAAATGTCTTAGAAAAAGCCCGGGTCCTGAATCATCATGAAGAACACAGCTTCTCCACTGACCTAGACCTTTGACCCTGGGACTATTGCATGAGAAAGAAGTACACTCCTGGACTTCCCTGGTGGTGCAGTGGTTAAGAATCTGCCTGTCAATGCAGGGGACACGGGTTCGAGCCCTGGTCTGGGAAGATCCCACATGCTGTGGAGCAACAAAGCCCATGTGCCACAACTACTGAGCCTGCGTGCCACAACTACTGAAGCCCGTGAGCCTAGAGCCTGTGCTCCGCAACAAGAGAAGCCACCACAATGAGAAGCCTGTGCACTGCAAGGAAGAGTAGCCCCTGCTTGCGACAACTAGAGAAAGCTTGCGCACAGCAACGAGAAAGCCCGCACAGAGTAATGAAGACCCAACACAGCCAAAAATAAATAAATTAATCAATTAATTTAAAAAAAGAAAGAAATGCACTCCTTTATTCTTTAAGCCCCTGAGCTGTTGATCATCTTTGTGACAGCAGGCCTATCTGTCACATTAACCAATATACAGGACCTGTCACTGTCTTCCTTAGATGCCCAGTTGTTGAACTACTCTGTTCCTGGTGACTGCATGGGTTTTGTTTATCGGTTTTGCCCTGCTATTTGTAAGTCTGCTTCCATTTTTATTTCTTTTCCTGGCCCTCCATATACACACACAGAATTCAGCTTCTATGCTAAACTCTCCTGATATTCTCCATTTATTTAGAAATAATAAATTCAGGTTATCCATCAGATATTTTGAGCATCTGTTAAGAGCTCTGTTATGGGTAGAATTGTGTCCCCCCCACCAAATTCTTATGTTGAAGTCCTAACCCCAAGTTCCTCAGAACGTGCCCTTACTTGAAGATAGAACCTTTACAGAGGCAACCAAGTTAAAACATGATCATTAGGGTGGGCCGTAATCCATTATGACTGGTGTCTTTGTAAAAAGGGGAAAATTCAGACAGACATGCACAGGAGAATGCCATGTGGAAATAAAGGCAGCGATCAGGGTGATGTATGTACAATCCAAGGAATGCCAACGATTGCCATCAACCTACCAGAAGCTAGAGGAGGGGCATGGAACAGATGCTTCCCTCACAGCCATCAGAAGGAACCAACCCTGCTGACGCCTTTATCTCAGACTTCTATCCTCCAGAACTGTGAGATGATACATATCTGTTGTTTAAGCCACCCAGTTAGTTGGGCTTTGTTACTGCAGCCCTAGCACACTAATGCATGCAGCTAGAGTATTAGTGCTAAGAAGAGTGTAGCAATGAGTTCAGATTAATATATGGAGCCCTAGAGCCATAACATAACATGACCAAAGGCACACTCCTAGTCAGATGAAAGGCTGTGATGGTTGACTCTTTGGTCCATGCTCTTTCCTGCAGACGTTTCTGTGCCAAACATTGCACGTAGGAAACAAAGACAGGTAAGACAGAGGTCTCACTCCTTTTTTTTTTTTTTTTTTGCATCTTTATTGGAGTATAATTGCTTTACAATGGTGTGTTAGTTTCTGCTTTATAACAAAGTGAATCAGTTATACACATACATATGTTCTCATATCTCTTCTCTCTTGCGTCTATGGAGGTCTCACTCTTAAAGAATGTAAAAGTTAGTAGCAAATTGGCAGAGATGAAACAATCTGATTTACATACTATTGGCAAGTGTGTTCATTGCAAAAAGGTATACATGTGCACAGATTTTAGAAATGTAAATTGATGCATTGTTTTCAAAGGGCATTTTGGTAACACTCAAAATGCACATTACTAAAACAAAGAAAACAAAGCACATGCATTTCCTCTACACTCTCCTGAAACCACACTGATATGATAGTTCAGAGAAAACAACAGTAAAAAAACACAAGAATGAAGAGAATAAGAAAGAAGACAGAAGATAAGAAATATCAACAAAACTCTGGAAGAAGGAAAGCAGACAGAGAAGTAATGACTGAGGTCACAGAAGAAGCCAATAAGAAGCAAGTTGATTCACATTCTAGAAACCTTAAAAATCACAACAGTGGGAGGTACCGGGTACCTCTGACGGTGGGAAAGAAAAGTGGGGCTGAGAAGTGTTTGAAAGTCTCTATATAAGAAGCAACCAGACACCATCTTTAATCCCTCCCCTGTTCTACCCAGCCAAGGACTGCTCCACCCCTCCCTCACTTTGTCCAGGTAAGAGCCAGGAATTTTACTGTCTGGATAGATGGAACCAGACAAATCCTAAACATATTGTAGGAAGGTGTAGAGGTGAAGCACAGCTGAAAACAGGAGGATTGAGTGAAAGTCTACATGTTTAATCCCCATGTGGCAGATTGGAGAACTTCCTTCTGGATTTAGTTTCTTTGGAGAGAATGATCTGTAGTGTAATGAAATAGCTGGATCCCAAACCCAAGCACCTACACTGATGCCACCCAGTCAATAAGCTTCACCAGGTGCACAGAATTTCCAATCAGACCTTGAGATCGGTGCCTCAACCTCAGATATGAATGGACAGCCCACAATCATCAAGCAGTTGAGGAAAGCCTCTGTCTTGAAGAAAGATCAAAATGGACTTATAGAAAACAAAACAGAAAGATTTGAATAAGGGCAATACAAAGAATAGAAGAAAACGAAAAACTAAAGCAAATTAAATCTGGCAAATCAGTGACTATAGAGAGAAAGAAGATACCGCAAGGATACAACAAGAGTAGTCATCTATATGTGTGTGGGTATTCAGAGAGCAAGAAATAACTCTCAGAAATAAAAAAAAAAAGAGAAGATTACAGGAAGAAATTCTGAATATTGATGTTATTAAAAATTATGGTAGAGGGGCTTCCCTGGTGGAGCAGTTGTTAAGAATCCGCCTGCCAATGCAGGGGACACGGGTTTGATCCCTGGTCTGGGAAGATCCCACATGCCGTGTAGCAGCTAAGCCTGTGCACCACAACTACTGAGCCCACATGCCACAACTACTGAAGCACGTGAGCCTAGAGCTCGATTTCTAGATCAGAAATCAGAAAGGAGGACTAGCAGTTATTTCCAGAATGTGTTAATGATCTAATGTACATCTACGAAAAATGTACAAAATTATACCTCAGATATATTACATTAAGTAAAATCAAATGGACACTAGAAACAAAATGTGCATGCCTTTCAATGCATCAATTCTAAATTCCTCTATGTTTTAAGATAACCCTAACCCAGAGATCAGCAAACTTAGGAGCCAAATCTAGCCTACGTTTTGTTTTGGGGTAGGCTGTGAGAAAGAACTGTTTTTAGATTTTTTTTTTTAATTGTTGAAACAAGTCAAAAGTATAATATTTTATGATAGAAAATTATATGAAATTCAACTTTCAGTGTTTATAAATTATTTTGTAATACCTCCATACCCATATTTTTCCATATTATCTATGGCTGCTTCCACTTTCGGCAGAGTTATGTACTGACAGAGACGATATGGATCACAAAACTGAAAATATTTACTGTTTGTCCCTTTAGGGAAAGGTCTGCTGACCCCTGGTATAGGGATTTCAATTTCCATTGAAATTGTAGTCTGCTTGTTTCAGCTGTTTGGTTTTATCTTTCCGGAACTAAAGTATAAGCCCCCTAAGGGCAGGGATCATCCTTACATTCCTTTTGTATTCACCTTCCAAGCATGGAACACTGCATGGAACACATGACAGATGCTCAAACAATACCTGTTGGGAGGTTAGATGATGAAGTACCCACAAGCCAGAGGTGACAATTCCTGGGGTAGGTCAGTTCTCATGGTCACATAGAAGGGTTTGTTCAACCAGGGATTTTAGACCCTCAATTTGTTTTGATTTGTTAAGCTGTATTCTTTTTGGCCATTCTGCCAAATGACTTGTCCATTTTCATGATTCGTTTTTATGCTTTCTATTGGTTCAATATTGGACTTTTGCCTAAGCAGCAAACTTCAAAGAAAGCTCTCCTGTCAGAATTGCTGATATAAAAGAAGACTTTAAGGGTCAAATGACCACTTAGTGCATAAAACAATATGAGAGGAAATGTGGACACTATTTCGCGTTCACGACAAAAATGAGGATGCAGTGGAAAGTGAGATGGGAGAGCTTACTGCACTGTGCAAAAATCAAGTTACAAGCTGTCATTAACATTACAACACAAAAGAGCTCTTAGAAGGGCAATTATTATACGTAATTTATAGATACTTGCTTTAACTATTTTCATTTTTAGCTACACAGGAATATGATTAAGAATGTGTAGTACTACAGTCTAGTCAACTTTCCTTGCTATTCTAAGAAAAATATGATTTTGTATTGAAAAGTAACCCAACATTTTCTAACATCTCAGTGTATAATTACTGTCAGATGCTAAATATGTATAATCTGGTATAGGAAGCACTGATACAAATTAGGTTATTTATTACTTTTATTCTTGATTTGCCTTATGATTGCAGGAAAAGTATTTATTTTTATAACTTAACCATCCTCCTTTATAAAAACTGGATAAAATTCTAGCTGCCTATGTCAGTAGCATATTGCAAACATGCATAAGTGGTCTACAGAGTGGCATTTATGACTTTTGGTTTCATGATATTTATCAATTAGCATTTTTATGTGATTACACTCTGGTCATATATTTGTGTGACCTTGCTATCTCTTTGTGCCTCCGTTTTCTTATTTGTAAAACAGAAATGTTGAATTAGATTACTCCTTGGGTGAAAACTTTTATGATTATAAAATAGCTCTTGCCAATTTACAATTTTTAAATGTCACTTAAAGATATCTGAATATAAAATAATAATGACAAAATTACACCTGCTAAGTATTCATGCATGCATTTTGCATATGTCAGAATATTAGAACATACATTTTGGCGTGGAATACTATACATCCTCAACTTGCTTTTGTTTCTAAGTAAAAGAAAAGACAAAGAGCTGAAGTTTTACATCTTGCAAGAATAAAAATACTGTTTCTCCTCTCTGTTTAAGTAATCCAAGGATCTTTGTTACTCTACTTCATCATGTCCCACATTAGGAATCCCTGGAGGTGGGAAGTACAGCTCATAAAATAGCCATCTCTTCCCTGCCTGAGTTCTAAACAGATGAATGATGGGGGCAAAGATGAAGGAAGTGATTCAGTATGAGAGTCAGGTAAGTCTGCTAACTGTGCCCAGAATTAGGGAGTCTCATTTGCCTGTTGTAGGTCCCGTTGGACTGGAGTGACCCACACAGGGCATGTGACAGCCCCAGCAAGGTCAACTGCATGGAAGAGCAGAGAAGCAATAAAGATTTCAATGGCCAGGCTCCATGCTTAGGGGAGAAAAATGGAACACAACCTTGTCTGGTTCTTCTTACCAAACTTACAAATTCAGTAAGTCACTTCATTTCTCCAGAGGAGAGACAAAATGAGAAAACTGTCAAAGAGAGTTACCAGGACTGTGCTTATGAAAAATCATTAGGTACAGAGTAAAGATGTCTCCTTTCCCTTTTTTTTTTAAAACCCCACATTTGTTTATTTATTTATTTTTGGCTGTGTTGGGTCTTCGTCTCTGTGCGAGGGCTTTCTCTAGTTGTGGCAAGCAGGGGCCACTCTTCATCTCGGTGCGCGGGCCTCTCACTATCAAGGCCTCTCTTGTTGCAGAGCACAGGCTCCAGACACGCAGGCTCAGTAGTTGTGGCTCACGGGCCCAGTCGCTCCACGGCATGCGGGATCCTCCCAGACCAGGGCTCGAACCCATGTCCCCTGCATTAGCGGGCAGATTCTCAACCACTGTGCCACCAGGGAAGCCCCCCCCCTTTCTTAATCTAAAGTCATAATCATTACTAGCTATATTCTCTAGAAATAAACCTTTGTGAAATTTTTTAGATCTTAGAAAATGCCAAGATATGGCATGTAAAATAATTTGATACAACTTTTCAAGCAGATTTTTCTATAATGAAACCACTCTTGGTTATACATTTGCAGATGTTCTTTGCAAAGAAATGTATGTATGTGTTTAACATTTATCTTTGATATTAACTGTGTTAGTATTACTATTGCTTACTTTGACATTTGAGCTTTAACATTTCTATTTGGAGGAATTAAAAAAAACATGACCTCAAAGGAGCTTTAATTCATTGTCATAATATGAGTTCATGTGAGTGTTTTAGAAGACACTTCAGAAATGGATTTGAATGAATTTCAGTAATGAAATGCCTTCAGAGGCAAAGTTTAGGACCATGCCACTTGGAACTTAAAATCTTACTTGTGGAAATTGCTTCAGTGGAAATATATACTGATGTACAGTGTAGAATGTAGTTTGATTCAGTGAGTATGTTAGCAGAATTTTCACGGTGACCAGATAAAGACATATAATTAAATAATAACTAGTAAGATAAGAACAGAATAACTACAATCTTAAGTACAGTTTGACTTTTACGGCAATAAACGGAAATTATAGGGAGGCAGATTTTATTTCAACACAAAGACAAACTTTCTAATAGTAAAAGCTATCCAAGACTGAAATGGGCTGCAGTAATAAAACAAAGGCTGTACAGTCACTTGATTATGGTACTTGTAGGAGACTCATTCATGGCTGTATTGTACTGGGATTTATTGAACTTGATTTCCAAGTTCTCTTTCAGTTATATTCTATAAGAGCTAAGCCCTTTCAAGGTTTCTTTTTCTTTTATATTAGCTAATAAAATACACTAAAACTACTCAGCATATCTCTGCTTATAATAATAGAAAAGAATCAGAAACATTTAAAATAAGGAAGAAGGGGACCATGTGAAATAATTTCTTTACAAATTAAGGTGTTGAGAACCATATCTATTTTCTAAAGATATTTTAAAAGGATCCTTGTGTGTATGAAGGGTCTTATTCTATTAGTGTTCCTTTGCTTGTTCTGAAAATATTATTCCTGAAGCAATATTGTAAGTGATCTTGGTAAAATTACTTGGCTCATTCTAAAATTTATAAGAGGAAACTCAGTAAGAAAAAAAAAAGCTGCCCATAGAATGGACAGTATTGATTTGGAAGCATGGTCCTAAGAATTTGAGGGTATAGAAGCATGGATTCTAGTGAATTGGCCATAGTTTATAAATTAATCACAGCTTCTTTTTATCTGGATGGATGAAGCAACATTGAGTTACACAATGGTCAGGATGCATGACCATTAAGTTCTTCATTCCATCTTAGAGCTGGGCTTCACTAGAAACATATTTCCTGATTCAATAATAAACGCCACACTCAATGACAGCCAGGAGGAGCTGTTCGGTCTTTACTCTGTCTCAACACCCTCTGGGTGGAATCAAAACATTGCACCTACTTGCACTGAGTTCACTTTTGTGTCTTTGGGGCTACATATATAAGTGGTAAAGGAAAATACTTGTTTTGTAATGAAAACATGATTGCTGGATTCTTTATGCTGCTGAAGATTCCTCTGCCCATTTGTGTTCTCAAATGCTTTCAGGAGCTGTTTTGAAAGGATGGCTCGCTGAATTCTCAGCTCAGTCATCAGCTCTCCCCTCAGCATTCTGTTTCAGTGCATGGGTGGGAACTTCTACACTCCTCAACTCTTTTACTTTGAAGAAAAAAAACGTTAAAAGTCTCAATCTATGGTGTAAACTGTAAAACATCTTTTCTCCCCAGTGGTCATGCCAAAACAAAACCCTGCATATCACTCTGCATAACTGAATCAGACAAACTTTACACATCAAAGAGCCATCATTGTAAACCTGAACATTGCATTGCTTATTTGTTAAGAGAGTATGTACCAAAAATTGTATAGGAAATAAAGACAAACTTTCTGACCTCAAACACTTTAGATCACATCTGAGAACAGACACTAGGTATAATATGGCTCATAATTGGTAACAGAAGCAATTAGAAACAACTTGATTAAAGGTTGGAGACATTTTCTCTGGTATAGGACTCATAAAATGATCAACATATATATTAATACATTTTTTGGTGTGTGCATTTGGGGGAGTAAAGAACAAGGGAGTGAGTAAAGTTTGTGAACATTGGTTTTTGCTGTCTTCCTAAGATGTCAAGCCTGTAAGAACCTATCAACCAAATAATATTAAATGGAACACATCCAAATAATATTAGGCTGAACAAAATGAAATCATTATAAAGCAAAAACAGTGAATATTGGCAATTTCATATGGATCAATCAATAAAAATCTGCACTCGTTTTCTATTTCTGTGTCACAAACTGCCACAGATTTAGCAGCTTAAAATTACACTTATTGGGCTTCCCTGGCGGCGCAGTGGTTGAGAGTCCGCCTGCTGATGCAGGGGACACGGGTTCGTGCCCCGGTCCGGAAAGATCCCACATGCCGCGGAGCGGCTGGACCCATGAGCCATGGCTGCTGAGCCTGTGCTCCGCAACGGGAGAGGCCACAACAGTGAGAGGCCCGTGCACAGCAAAAAAAAAAAAAAAAAAAAAAAAAAAAAAATACACTTATTTATTATCTCACAGTTCAGTAGATCAGAAGTCTGGATGGGCTCAACTGGACTCTCTGATTAGGATCTCACAAGCCCCAAATCACCATGGGGTGGGGATCTTTTCTGAATGTTCTGGAGGAGAATCTGCTTCCAAGTCCAGGCAGATTGTTGAAAGAATTCACTTCCTTGTGGTTGTTACCAGGGGTTGTTCTCAAAAACTAGAAGATGCTCGAGAGTCCTTGGATGTTACCCCCTTCATCTTCAAGCCAGCAATGGTGTGTTGGATCCTTGTGCTTCAAATCTTTCTGACTTCTTCTGCCACCAGCCTGGGAAAACTCTCTCTTTTAAGGACTCGTGTGATCAATTAGACCTGCCCAGATAGCTTCTTTTTGATTAACTCAAAGTCAATTGATCAATAACCTTAATTACATCTGCAAAATCCCTTTTGCCATCTAAACATAACTAATCAGGTCTTGATAGCTCATCATATTAGAGTGGGAAATATGGGGGGTGGGGGCATTTTAGAATTCTATCTACCACGTATATTAAACATGACCCCAAATGTCTTGGTTGGAAAATCCTCAATTGCCGAATTGTGTTATCCATGACCTGGGACATTTCAAATAATTTTAGGTACAAGATGCCCATGAAAGGATGGGGTGTATTTGCAAAACCTTAAAGGATTTTTCTATGCATTAAATGTAGTTAATGTTCTAATACACTTCAATTTTAATCTTAGTTTTATTTTAAATTATTAAATAATACCCATTATTTTATGAATTAGTATTAAAAATAGTTGGGAAATGTTATGATAAAATCAATCTTATTTTGCAATATATACATGTATCAAGTCATTACACTGTATGCCTTACACTTACACAGTGTTTATCATTGTGCTTACTACGTGCCAGGCACTGTGCTGTGGATAAGTGGTATAGACGAAAAATGCTGTGAAAAGTTGTGTAGTGCCATGGCCAAAGGTGTGGTCTTGAGAATCAAACAGTTTAGGTTCAATGCCATGCTTAATCATGAATTTTATGACATTGGACAAAGTTTCTTAGCCTCTCTGTGCTTCTGCAAAACAAGCATTGTCTTCAATAGCCTACCTTATTGAGTGGATTAAATGAGATAATCCATGAAAAACATTTAGCACAGTGGCTGGTGCAAAGTAATTGCTCAATGAGTAACACATTATTATTATTATTATTATTATTGGAGGAAAGGAAGATGGAAGAAAAAGGAAGCGGAAGGAAATTGAGCTAGGCCAAGTGATCAAAAGATTCATAGATGAAGCTTCACTTTGAATGAATTAAATTGAATTTTTATAATTGTTAAAGAGGGGAAGTCTATTCATTCTAAATTATTTCAAATTTGCCAATAAAAAGTTTTTATTTTGTAGAAATGAGAAACTGATTATATCTGTTTCTTTGGACAGTGACTGGGACTAGAGACAATCCATATATTCTGCCTGTTGGCAAATACCATGTCTGTGTAAATTTCATTTTCTTCAAAGATATGTAAACAAGTGTCTAGTCCATTCAGGCTGTTATAACAAAATACCACAGCCTGGATGACTTATAAACAAACGAATTTATTTCTCACAGTTCTGGAGGCTGCAAGTCAAGATCAGGTGACAGCGTGGTTGGATTCTGTTGAAGGCCCCCTTCTGGAATGCAGACTGCTATCTCCTTGTTGTGTCCTTACATGGTAGAAGGGGCTAGGGAGCTCTCTCGGGTTTCATTTATAAGGGCATTAATGACCTAATCACCTCTCAAAGGCCCCATACCATCACTTTGGCATTGGTATGTCAACATATGAATTTTGGGGGAACATAAACATTCAGACCACAGCAACAAGCAAACAAACCAACAAGGTACACTGGACCGCTAGGCCACCATGCTACACTGGAGAAGCAGGATTGTTCCTGATACATGAGGCTCACCCCGGGGAACTTGGTAAACTGAGTTTGAACATTCAGCTTGACTAGGAAGGAACCCTGTGTATGCTTTTTCACCATCATTGGATTGACCCAAGTGCCTTAGTCATTCTTTTCCAAAACAGTCCAAGATAAGATGACCAACAACAAGTGATTAAGGCTCAACCTTCAGTCAAAAGAAAGGGAAAACATCACAGTCATTGAGACCAAGAAAGCCTGGGTGTATAGCCACCCAGTCAGTCCATTCTGCAAACAACTTTCCATTTATATATTTCCTATCCAAGAGCTGACTAATCCAAGACTGGTCCTAGATGGTCAATCCACAGATCAATTTAGCATCAGCCAATTAACCAATCAATGATCACCTTTTTTTTCTAATATGACCTTGTAATGAAATAAAGCACCTCGATTTTCCTCTAAAGAACCATTCCTTCTCCACTTTCAGCCCCTGGTCTTCAGGCATGGCTGACTTCAAGGGTAGGATTTTGACTTGGGTCTGGGTAATGAGAGCATGGACATATTCTAGCCTTTGCTATTGGTTCTTGGACTCACAATCCAAACTAGGCCAATGAAAATCTTTCCTAAGAATTTTTATAGAATTAACTAATAATTGTGCTTCCTTTTGGGATTACTAAAGTGGTAGAACATAGGTGTGAAGCTGCTGGCGGATTACTTCCTCTATAGGGGAAGAGGCTGCCTGGGGATGAGAACAACCCAAAGAAAACGAACTCAGAAATGCTTCAACTCAGCCCTGAAGATGTCATTTGAGCACCTACAAACAGCCGTGCAGTAACATCATCTCTCTGGACTTCTAAGTTAATGAGCCCAATATATTATTTATATTTTGTTTAAGCACATTTAGATTTTCATTTCTGTCACTATCAACAAAAAGAGTTCTAACACAGATTTAATATTGCCATATTAACCATCCAGATTGATTATTTAATTTTAGTACCAATTACAGAATCCTGGTGGAGAGAATCTCTACCTCCTGGTCCAATCAACTGTGTTTAGCATCAGACAGGCTCACAGTGCATAAACATGCCTGTCATTGGGGCTCACCCTGGTGGGTGGGTAAGGAGAGGTAGTGCTCACAAAGAAGGGCAGAGGTACATGCCAAAAAGGCATTTGGTTTAATCACTAAGGACATTTTGGAAAAGAGTAATTATAAAGGGAATTTGCTCTAATTATGATAAACTACCACAATTAAAATGTGTGTAACTTTTATAATCAGAATAAGAACATTTATTAAAGAAAGAAACAAAATTGCTCTTTTGTTAAATTCACTGGCTGCTAGGAGTTTTTATTCTTCGAATAATTTTAGGTAATATTTAATAATGGAAATGCATGAAACAAAAATGTTTCCTCCAAGTCATTTTAAATAAGGAGAACAGTGCTCAGATGGTACATGGAAAGCCAAACCACTGTAGTCATTCTTCCTTTTTATGTCTCATAGTCTCACACTCCTTAGTCAAATTCCTACAACCAGTTATAAGATCTATTCTCAGTCTCTAACTACCCCTTCTTCCTAAGGCACAACTCGCTCCAAGAAATCATCTAATCTATTGCTAAGTAGAACTTAGAGAATATTTAGAACAGCTTTCTTTTGGGATCATGTTTCCAAGAAATCAGGAATAGCGAAATACACAAAAGGGGGGAAACTTAATTTTATCGAAATTCCCTCAATCACTTGATCTTGCTGTACTTAAGTTTCAGCTCAGTCTATGTCTAGTCGAGTCCTCTGCTTATTAGACTTTATTCCTAAGTAGATCTTTTTCCTTAGAAGCAAGTGGTCAATAATTATAGGGTGGGAGAGACATTGGAAGTTATCTGGTCCAACCCCATCATTTTACAGAAGAAGGAACTCGGGCTCAGAAAATGGAGTCCAAAAAGTAAAGCTAAGAGGGAAGAACACTCCAGGAAGGAAAAACAACTTGAACAAAAGCAGTGATTTAAGAAAAGATATGCTCAGGGACAAAATTTCGACAATGATTTGACGTGGCTTTGGATGCTTGAGAAATTGACTGTAAACCTGAAAGGTAAATCACTAGGCCCAACTTATAGGAGGATTTGAATGCCAATGTTGAGTCTTTTTTTTTTTTTTTAAACTTTATAAAACAAACAAAAGTAGCTGATAACAAACCCCTTGAACCCATCTTCCATGATGACCAACTCATGGCCAGCCTTATTCCATTTATGCCTCCACTCCCTCCCTCCTTTCCAAGCCCCCAGATTATTTTAAAGCAAAGCTAGGTCATAATATCAATTTATCTATAAGGATTTCAGTATATATTCTAAAAAAAAAGGTTTTTAACTATTTTAATATTTTTAACTTGGGGCTCAACACGTTCAGAATTGAGCTTTTTAGGAAGGTGATTCTGGCAATTACCCGTAGGATGGGACAGGATGGGAGAGTTCAGCACAAACACTTAATATTCGCCACGGTCACTGTCACATATGCTACGTGAAAATTATTCCTCCTTTCAAATTTAAAATAGCTGTATGGTTTCCTGTACTGATGTTTAGGGTGGAAATAATTTATACGTTCTAGGCCAACGGACCTACTTCCCTTTTGGATGTTTCGTCATCTTGACATTTCAGTTTCATGCTCTGTAGTTCTTTTATTCATTAAGGTGTATGGCAATAATGTAAGTGTGAATTTTTATATTTCTACCTATATATTAAATATTCATCTTTTAATTTATTATATTGCTTATAAGGACATTCTGAGTACTAGCTTGATGTTTATGGGGGAAAACAGCTTTCTTAGCTCTAAAAAATCACCTTCTGAGTTCCCCTTCTCTGTGAGTAGCAAAATATACCGCATAAATTATTCAGGTGGTATGAAAATAAATACATTTCAAGTGGCCATTTAAGAGATCATTTCTCTGAGTACTGAGTCCCCTTTCATACAGACACTGCAAAACCATGAAAGACTGAAATATTTTCTGAATGAAAAATGTTTCAAGATGATGCAACACACAGGGCATTGCGAATAGAAAAAAAATAAGGCCTGTCTGGACATATTGAATATTTAGAGTGGGAAATACCCATTTCAGGGTACATTTTTCTTTAACCTCATCATCTCAAAGTAGAACAACAATATTAGGGAAGAGGTAAGAGTGTACGTCTGGCCAGTTGAATATGCTGTCTTCCACGCTGCTGAAAGATTTATGGAGTACAGTAGAGGTCTTCAGATCCTGAATCCATACAATATATCTTCTGCTTTTAATTTATGCTTTAAAGACTTACACAAAGTGGAAAGACCAAATAACTCACTTTCCAGTTAAAACACTCACATTTTCCATTTGGCATATTGCTATGAATAACATGTCTACATTACATAATAGTAAAGTTTTCATACCAAGTCTCATCTTGATCAATTTATAATCAGAAATGTCACATGATGTATTGAAAAGAAATCAGAATTACACATGGCTGCTATATTTGCTTCCTTGTATTTCTTATCAGAAGTGTTTCTCTTTTGCCAGTTACCTCTGTAAATTTTGAGGAATCATTACAGAAAAACCCACGTGGAAAGCCAGCAACTTCACAAAATTGTAAAAATTCTTTGTTTAACCATCACAATAGTAAAGCATCTTTTAACCCTTTCCTTATCTTTTTGGATGTATTTTTTTCTTTCTTTCTCTCTTTTTTTTTCTTTTTCCTACCTCCCTTCCTTCTATCCTTTCCTTTCTTCTTTTTTCCAAAGAAATTTTTCCAATCACATTTATTTGTTTTTTTTTTAAATTTCAGCTTTATCGAGGTATAATTAACAAAATTTTAAGATAGTTAAAGTATGCATCATGGTGATTTGATATCTGTATCTATTGTGAAAGAATTCCCCCCGTCTAGTTAATTAACACATTTTGGCATGTGTTTCCAAATCAAAACACAAAGTTGATAGATGAGAGATAATCAAGAGTTTTCATAACCAAATCTCTCCTAATGCTTGAGACTTCCAACAGACCAGCAGGAAGTGATATGAGCATGTGGGGACTGTGAAAATGGGTCAGGCCAATACATCATCCTACCAAAAAGTCTTGTCTTTGACTGTGGCAGTCATGCATGTTTTCTGAAAAAAGAATTCTAGTTGCCCTACAGGATTTCAGTCTTACAGAGATGTGCCCACAGCTTTCTCAAACGTCTTCTAATTAACACAGGAGAAAGGCAGCAAACCTGAGTTCTCACTACTTAGCTCCCACAGGAGGGTTGGGCCGCCTTAGGCATGCTGTTGATTTTCTTGCTTTCACTTTTTAAAAATTTCCAAATAAGAAAGGATTTTAATTATAAAAACAGTTTTAAAAGAACACATGCATATAAGATAGTAATTGCTATTATTTTTATTAACTAAATCTGGAAAATCAAGATTGCTAACCATCATTCAGCCCCAGAAATTTATTGAATGTCCATTCAATGAATTGTTCTTGCTGCTGGGGATCTAGTAGTGAACCAGACTGAGTCCCTGCTCCACTGGGCCTTGAGTGGGAGACGTTGATGAAAGTAATTTTAAGTGCCACAAATATTTCAAAAGGTGGAGTCGAGGGCTCTGTGCGACTGAATGATAGGGTGTGCTAACCAAATGTTGGCAGTCAGGGGAGGCCTCCTAGAAGAACAGAAGTAAAAGTTGAGTCTCAAAGGCTGAGCTGAGTGAAGAGTTGGTGAATAGTATTCCAGGCGATGGAAACATCATGGATAAAAGCCCTGAAGTGGAGGAGAGGCTGATGCATTTGTGGAATTGGAAGGGGATCAGCATGGCTGGAGTAGAGCAGAGCTTCCTGCTATTTTTCACATCATCAAACCTAAGAGTCAATTAATGGACCAACCTGTGCCTTTGGCCATCCCAAAAGGCTCAATATCTTGGTATATCTGCCATCAATCTGCAGAAGTGTTTTTAGCTTTGGCTAACCAGTTGGGAAACTCTAGCCTGACATTCAAGCTACAACTTGGCATGAAAGGATGCTAATGAAGTAGACAGGAGCCAGATTGGAGAGGACTGGGTGGTGAGTGAGAGGTAGGAAAGGGGAAGTTAGAACAGGTGACACATTTAACTTGTCTAAGGTCACAGAGGCCTTGTTGAGGATCCTTGATTATATTAAGGACAATGGAGAGCCACAAAAGGAGAGAAGTTTGTCTATAAAGGGGAGGAAGTGATCCTAAGATGACTTTAAGAAATCTAGTTGTAGGTGATACAGGTCTGGAGCTCAGAAAAGAGTCTGACCCCAAACCCAGTTCTCCAGTTTCATGCTGATTGTAGGAAACTCTGATATTCTTCCAAAACATTCCTTTTTGTCTACAATAGCCAAGTTGATTTCTGTTGTTTACAACGAAGAAACTCTAATAAAATAGAATGGAAGTAACAATGAAAATGGCACTGATTTACACAAGATGGACATTCAGTTTAGTTTATTGAATAAAGAAACAGAACAAAATGCCTAGTGTTTACTAAATACTGCATCCTTCTTGGGAGTGTGTTGAGCTGCCTGGCCTGCAAGGCCTCTGTGACCAGTGAAAGATTACACTTGCATTTTCTTCAGGGGGAAAAGAAATGTAAAACATTCTCTTTAAAATAGATCATATTAGTTGTAATTAAGAATAAAAGTTGTAAAAATTAAGGATTGTGTAGGAAAAAGGTTCCAGTGTCAACACTGTGCATGAATTTTATTAAAGAAATACCTACTACAACATATCAAGTCACATATATTAGATATAAAGTTAAAAAGCTATCAAACTTGTCTCATTTTTACAGTCATTAAAAGCCCTTTTTTTTTCTGAGTATGCAGGGAAGCTAACTTTTAAAGTTATTTAACATTTAAAGTTTTACCTCAGTTAACGTTTGGTAAGTATGGATGAGCACAAATTAGCTATACTTTTCCCCAGAAGTAAATTATGTCATTTTATTTAGCTGTTTTTCTGTTTTATCTGAGTTTTTCCAGTTTTTTTTTATAAGGAATAAGAGATGAATTTCTTCTCAACTTGTATTACTTTGGTAGATTAATTTTCCATTTTGTCCACTTCAAGATTGAGATGGCATCATTTCTATGAAAAATCTCTTACTACACATATTTATGAAGAGGTTTTGCCAAAATTAATGAAGCGAAGCCATTCATTTTTTCTTTAAATGCAGGCATATTCCACATTTATTAATAAGTAGAGCTATTATTTTTAAGATAGCCATTCTTCTCAACATGGTCTGCAGATTCAAGACAATTTTGTTGAAAATCCCAATATGTTATTATTTGGATATAGACAAACTAATTTTACATTTTATATGCAAGACCTCAGACTTAAAAAGACAACACAATACTGACGAAGAACATAGTCTGAGGACAAATACTACTCTGCTTCCAAACTGTGTATAAAGCCACAGTAATCAATAAAGTATGTATGGTGGTGATGGACCACATGGAAACAGTCAGTGAGCAGGCAGAATGTGATGGGTAATCCGGAGGCAGGGGTTGTGTCCCGAGGGAATGGTGTTGAAGTACAAGCAGGATTTGAAGTCTGAATGCAGGTGTGGGAAGAGGTCTCTGCAGCCTGACAGAGGAGACAACAGGAACATGGCACAGAGGTGTGGCCCACAAGGGCATTTGACTGGTCAGTAGAAAAAGCACCAGGTGCTGGGATTGAAGAAGAAGCCATTCAGTTTTGACAGTGATTTTCAGAGGTAGATTCAACAACATGTAAATAACCTAAGGAATTCATTGGACTTAAAAGAGAGAAAGAAAAACACATAAAAAAAATTATGCACAGTAGGAGTTGCCTAATTTACACATGGCTTCTTTTCATAAATTCAGTCGTAAATGTAACCTGTTCCTCACCCCCATTTTTTGGTAAATTCTTCCTGTTCTGATGCATGATTGTGTGTGGATTCAGTCTAGACATACCAACCATTAAGCAACCAGTTTCATAGTGAAGTGAATTGTCTGTGTTTAGATTTCCTTTTGGTCTCTTAAACCCTATTGTCTTCTTCCTTTGTGATCGCCACATTATACACCACAGTGAGTATCCCATTTCAGATATATGATCCAGTGGCTCTGATCCTAGTGGAGAACATTTCTAGTAGAATTCCCACTGTCTGCTGTTCCACATGATTTTTTTTTTTTTTTTTTTTGCCCTAGAGCAAATTGTCTCAGCTTTGCAATTGAGTCTTGATAAGGGAGGCTTGAGGAAATTCTTTTATGATGACAGGCATATTTCTACTCCTAAAATGTTAATAAGACAAACATGAAATCAGTTTTAAACTCTCAGTGCTGTTCATTTCTAATTAATGTGCCTTTTCTTCTGACACCTTCTTTAAGGAAGCATATTTAATTTATCACATTTCTTTTAATTCCCATTAACATTCCCCAGGTGAGAAGTGCCCCTCTTTCTAAACTTTCAAGTATGAGCTACTAAAGCTACTGTCATGAGACATTTTCAAATCAAATATATATTCATGTGTGAAGAAAATTAACTTATTACAAAAGCTAAAAAACAACAAACGAAAAAAACCCACCCAAAACCCCACAACAACAAAAAATCCAAAGAGAAAGTACAACATTATGTAGTTACCCAGCAAGCAGCCCTTTTGTTATTTGGGAAAGGAACATTATATTCCTCAGCCACACTGGCCACCTGCGCCCTCCAGGTGCCCCATAAGAACATCTCTGAAAGGGGTAGGGCTGGGAGCAGCTACTAACTTTGTCTACCAGGATCTTAAGCTGAAGCTAATGGTTTGCAACTCTGAAATTTACATTTTATCCAGTTCAGAAACAGATTAAGAAGCAGATGTTTTCGTGACTGAGATTCAAGAAAACCAGACCATCCTTAAACAATATTGGTCAGACCTCTTTCAATGCAAGAGTCCAAAATCTAACTGTAACTGGTCTGAGCAAAAGAGGGAATGTGTTGGCTCTTATAACTGCAAAGTTCACGGGCATCAGATACAGCTGGATACAGTTGATTAATGTGTGTCATCAGGACATAGTCTCTTTCCAATACTCCTGGCTCTTCCTTCTTCTCATTGGCTTGTTTTCAGGAAGGACTCCCCCCACCACCACCCCCTGCCCCCAGATACAGTGATAAGATGTCTACCAGCAGCTCCAGGCTTCTAATCTAATAATTTGGAAAGTCCAGCAGAAAGAACACCTCTTTCCCCATTGATGTGATCTTTCGGGGGCTTAGTAAATATCATTCATTCTTTCATATTCCGAACCAATTGAGAAATAAGACAAATAATAAGGGAGGCAGCTATCGCCTTTATTACTGATGAAGGCTTTCAGTTGGCATTAGATGTCAGTTGGCATTAGAATCAGATGGATTTCCTAAAATGAATCATAGAATCGGGCAGACTTTTGTACCCAGTCCCGGGTCCAGGCAGTGCTGCACTGGGCTAGGCCTCCCAAAGGGGTCTCTGTGAGTAGGCTGCCCCAGTGAATGTACCCAATTTATTCTTTTCAAATTTACCAATTAGGTAAGTCACTCTTCCCCTGAGGACTTGGGGGAGGAGGATGAAAGGCCAGGACTGTCATAGCTAGTGGAACAGCTTCCATCTGGAAGGAAATGTCATGGATGTGGAAAAAGTTCCTACCTCATGTTTTCTGGTTCTTAGTTCTCTTAACCAACTGAATTAACCATTAAACCCATGGGCAGCCAGGAGTGTGGCTGCTTCCCTCTGGGGACAGTCCTGCTTTCTCCCTTATAGGCCATCCCCAATACCAATCACCCTCCCATTGAAAAGCCCTTTGGGACCTCCAGTGGGCAGAGTAGTTTGCCCAGAAAGCTCTGAAGTGGGTCAGAACAATGCATTAATTCAGTTAACTCCAAAGCCAGTTTGTATCCAAGGCTGAATGTTCAATTATTCTCCTTCCAAACCCACATGGATATCCGGGGTCATCCAAAATACTCTTTCAGAGATCAAACAATATCATAAATATATTCCAGTAATGAAATGCATAGAAATTCTGCTAGTACAATTCCAACCATTTAAAGATTTCCCAAATGTAAATATAATATTCTTTCAATGATCACAATTCTAGGAAGAAGTTTTAAAGCCCATAAACAAAGCTTTCTTTTAAATGAAAATCCTTAGATATTGAATCTAGGGACATTGAATTCTACAATAAATGTCATTATCCTTGTGAACTAAAAGCCCAAATTTCAAGATTCTTACATAAAATTAAAGCTCAAAAGCCATTCTCACTGATTTATTATTCAGCATATTAGTCTTGGTGTGTGGGGCTCCAGGTACCTTGGGAGAGGTGAGGTTCTTTGAGCATGTGCAGCTTGGGCTATTTTTTCAGGAAACAGTGTGGTTCTTCTAGGACCTCAGAAGTTGTATTCGTTAAATGTCAGATCTTTCACTTTCTAAAAAACCCCAAAAGTCAATAGGACACACAAGATTTCCATAGCACTGGCCTCACATCCATCATTTTTAGAAACAAGATAACACCCCAATCCCTAAAGCAGTCATCCCCAGCAAGATATTGTACCCAGAGCTGAGTATTTAGTGTTGCCAAAGAGCATTACAGAGACTTGGATTGTCTGCAGAAAGAGGAGTAGATGAAAATCCTGGTTTTAGCTTTGCCAAATGTGGATCAGTCAATGCTGGTCACCTAGAATCCACGGCCTGTTAAGAATCTTACAATGGGGAGATTTTCCTTGATTATTTGGGTGGACACAATGTAATCCCAAGGGTTGTTTAAAAAGAGAGCAGGAGGGTGAGAGTCAGAGAAGGGTAAATGACAGAAGCAGAGGTTGGAGTGACGTGATGGTTGGAGTGACGTGATTGCTGGAGGGGGGCCACAAGCCAAGGAATGTACACGGCCTTTAGATGCTGGAAAAGGCAAGGAAACAGATTCTCCCCTAGAGCCTTCAGAAGGAACGACATCTTGATTTTAGCCCAGTGGAACCCATTTTGGACTTCTGACTTCCAGAACTGTAAGGTAACCAATCTGTGTTATTTTAAGCCACCTAGTTTATTGTAATGTGTTACAGCAGCTCTGGGAAACTAATACAATGCCCCCTCCACCCCCATCTCGGTATTCTCCATTCCCCTCACTTGTTTAGTTTTCTCCATGTACTTATCACCATATGATATACTAAATATTTTCCTTATTAATTTGTTTACTTTCTGCTCTGCCCACTACAATGTTACTCCATGACTGTAGGGAATTTTTTTGTTTGTTATTTATCCCTAACATCTAGAACAGTATCTGTCATATACTAGATCCTTAATTATTCACCAAATGGAAGGATTTTTTTCATTAAAAAGAATATCACATCATATCATTCTTAGCCGTTTTTATCAAAACAGTCTTTTTAAAAAACTTTTGGTAAGAATGGTCTTTTCTTCTGTGTAACAAAGAATTTTTCCCTACATTTTTAGCTCTTTCAAATGCAAGACAATTGGCATTACTCTATTATTGATTTTTTTTACAGTTACTTTAGATGAATATTAGAAGTTTCATTTACAAAGTCTACTCCTGCATTTTAAATGTCTTGAAATAGAAAAAAAAGTTTTCACATTTGAGATTTTTAAAGAGACTCGTGCTCCAAAGGCATTAGTACATTCAGAAATTATGTTCTTACCTAATAAAGAAAGCAATCTTTAAATTCCTGGCAAAATATCAATTTCCTGAACTCATACAGCTTCAAATCTGAGGACCTGAAGTCTTTTAGTGAGAATTCCAAAATACATTTCTCATAGATTTAGGGAAATTAAATCATCTTAGAATAATTCCTCCCTCCTTCCCTGCTATTACATAGTCTTTTGTACATTTCAAGTAGAGGAAATTGACAAAATGTGCTATGTTCAGGTTTGTATGAAATCTACTGTGATGTATTTTATCATTATGACCCTGAGTCCCACGTTGGGTTTAATGGTATTCCACTTCCTGCCTATGTAATTGAAGAATATTACTTTTTCCTCTCACCTTTCAAACAGACATAGTAGTACTACATGTGGTTGTTCTGCTCCCAAGTTTCTTGGTGTTGTCACCAACTCTGCATGTTACCCAGTGCTAAAGAAGCAGTTGTCTGCACAGCTTTCCCTTCTATTGATTTAAGAATATTTATTAAGCATCTATTTTATGCAAGGCACTAGAGGAACAAAGACCGCAGTCTCTGATCACCTTGAGCTTTCAGTACAGTGAGTAGCCTTCATCCTGCTTTTGGGGAACAAAGTGTCAGAACTTGGTATATAATGAATTCCAACAGGTAAGGAGGAAAATGTAGGAGAAAATTAAATGAAACATCCTCTTAGGAGGGAATCTTTATTTTTCAGAGAATATCTTTTCAGTTTGTAAAGCATATTATTTAAGCTTTTTTACATAGAAAAAAACACAGTGCTTCTGTTTCCAGGTGGCACTTTGAGCACATATGTTTGGATACTCCCATCCCCTAAATTCCCATGAAAATGCAGAGGAAACTGGATCACGGGTGAGGCCAGGAGAGCATACCACCCACATGTTCAAACTGAATGGAATTCTTAAGAGATGTTATGCAGATAGATTGGGTTGAATGATGAGCCAAACAACTAGCGCTTGATTGACTGTATAAGAAGGAGCCAGACCTAGAAGCAAGTGAAAAAATCTCAGAAGCACTTCATACCTCAGAAGGCATAGGAGTTAGAGGAAAGGGGGGCTTTGGGAGGTCTTTGAGGTACAAATATCTGTGAGAGCGGCCATAGCCCACACGGAGCACGACTCCTGCCATGGCTCTTAAATGATTTGAGCTCACACTTGATGTAGATGGCCATTCCTAGGCAGAAAGCCAGGGCTCCCTTAGCTGCTCCTAACGAGGGTAGTTATGCCAGTTAGGAAAGGGAAACACTGCTCCAACTGGCTGGCTGCCACAACCAAGGAGAAGAAGAATCCACCCTAACTGAAGAGAGCTCTTGGGGATAATGGCTTTTGGCACAGAGTTCCCTTCCTGTCCACAGGCTAATGGGCCACAAATCTGAGAAAGACATGCAAACTTTTCTGAGTTTTTCCTTTTTCTTTTTTTCTTTCTTCCTTCCTCCCATCGTCCTCCCTTCGCTCCTTCTTTCCTTCCTCTTCCTTCCTTCCATCTTTCTTTCTTCTTTCTTTTTCTGATGAAAGCCTCTGAACCCATAGCAATGGATAAACCTCTTCCTGCTTTTGTCAGGATGGGTAAACAGAGATAAATCGCAGGTTACACAGGAGAGAGTGTCCAGCCGTCCAAAGGAGGCGATAAGGTCCAAAGGTCTAAAGATAAGGTCCAAAGGTCTAAAGACTCATCCTCCACAATTGATTCAATGAATTATAGTGCTCCCTTACCATAAAAAGTAGTAGCCATTAAAAATGATATTATTAGAAACTTTTACTGGCATGGAAAGATTTTCACAACATACATCTAGGTTTAAAGAGAGAGAGAGAGAAATCAGGTAACAAAACAGTCAAGTAAATGCTCTGTGTTTATGTATTTGAATGAGGAACAGCAGTGAGCACTGTCGATAACAGGGAGATAAATGGAAAATTACAGGCAGAAAAGACTAGGCAAAAAGTTAACACACGCTCTGAACTGTGATATTAAAATGACTTTATAAACTTTTTTTTTTTTTTTTTTTGCGGTACATGGGCCTCTCACTGTTGTGGCCTCTCCCGTTGTGGAGCACAGGCTCCGGACGCGCAGGCTCAGCGGCCATGGCTCACGAGCCCAGCCGCTCCGCGGTATGTGGGCTCTTTCCGGACCGGGGCACGAACCTGTGTTTCCTGCATCGGCAGGCGGACTCTCAAGCACTGCGCCACCAGGGAAGCCCTGATTTTATAAACTTTTTGATGAGCTGTAGTTCTAATTTTTTGACAGCACTAACATAAATGGACATGTTTTCCTTGTATAATTATAAAAAGTAAATACTGTTTCTTAGAAAGCTTACTTCCAAAAAAAGTGTTGACTAAGACAATTTGATGGATGAGTTCTTAACACTTAACAAAGAGATGGGTAATTTCTCTATAATGCAGGAAAAGAGAGAAAAAGTGTACCGATTCATTTTACATAACCATCGTATTTCTGTATGTCAAAGCCTAACAAAGAGCTAAAAAAATCAAACGTGAGCCAATTGCACTTGTGAATATGATGCAAAATTTTACAAATGACAGCAATTTGTTCTTAGTATTGTGCTAAAACAATAATATGCCGTAGCCAAGTAGGGGTTATTCTAAAAATGCAAACATGTTTCAGTACTATCAAGGTTAATAAATTTTTGATCAGCAGATCAAAGTTAAACTATTTGACATGGAAGCATCAATAGATTTTGAGAATGCACCTGATGATACAATGTCCAACTCATTTAAAACAAATAAAAACAAAAAATTGAGTGCTTAACTTGAGACTAGAAGGACAGTTCCTAAACATAAAAGAGAATGTTTATCTGAAGCAAACGCCCAACATTACATAAGACAATGGAACAGAAAAGGTTATCTCTGTTAAGATTATCATTATTTGTATAGATAATCTATAAAATCCTAAAGATATCAACTGAAAAATGGTTATAGTCTTAAGGTTTGGGCAGTTGGCCAGTAACCAAGTAGAACAGGTAGAGTATAACTAAAGGATTGAAGAGAGCAAAAACCTGAGTAACGGGACCCGACTTAGACATTTTAAATACATGAATCTTTTTGGTAGTTTGCTTTGTTAATCCTCTTGGACAAGTAACTTTCTTCCTATTCTGTTTATTTGGTTAAGTTACCGTGAGGTAATTGACCTTCCCAAGTCTGCCGGGGAAAGAGTTGGAGTCAAAGGTAAGCATTGATGCACTTAAAGAAATGTGTGTGTAAGTTAAGAAGACCCCAGAGACGAGTATACTTGGGACGCACAGAAAATAGGAAATGGCTTTCGTTCCAGTCACGCACTTCTCTGGGACGGTGCATTGTCAGGTTTTTTTTTCCTCCCGACACCAACTAATTCTGATACCAAATGTATGTCTCACAATTCAAGTCGGTTCTGCTGCTAACTACCTACAGGTTTAAGTGCTCTGTCTCACAAGGTGCCCTCCCTTTAGGTGTCAGTCACAGCATTGGCCCCCAGGTTACCCACACTGTCTGACTTGGCTATAAAACTAGAGATTCTCACAGCTGTTTCTCAGAGAGCTTAATTCCAAAAAAGTATTGGACTGAGACAATTTTATGGGTGCACTCTTCACACTTAAAAAATGGGTAATTTCGGGCTTCCCTGATGGTGCAGTGGTTGACAGTCCGCCTGCCGATGCAGGGGACACAGGTTCGTGCCCCGGTCCGCGAGGATCCCACATGCCACGGAGCGGCTGGGCCCGTGAGCCATGGCCGCCGAGCCTGCGTGTCCGGAGCCTGTGCTCCGCAATGGGAGAGGCCACAACAGTGAGAGGCCCAGGTACTGCAAAAAAAGAAATGGGTAATTTCCATTTTCTTTAAAATATTCTATAATGCAGGAAAAGATAAAAGTGTTTTGATAATTTGCTAGAATAGCTCACAAAACTCAGGGAAACATTTAACTTAGGTTTACCAGTTTATGAGAAAGATGTAAATGACCAACCAGGGGAAGAGGTGCATAGGGCGAGGTTTGAAGGGATCCTGAATCCAGGAGCTTCTGTTCCCGTTGGGGGGGGTGCACCACCCTCCCTGTATAGGGATGTGTTTGACAACTTGGAAGCTCCACCAAACCCATTGCTTAGAGGTTTTTATCGAGGTTTCATTACAGAGGTATAATTGATTAAATCACTGGCCATTAGTGATTTAATTCCACCTACAACCCTCTCCTCTTCCTGGAGGTATAGGGGTGGGACTGGAAGTTCCAACGCTCTAATCATGCCTTGACTTCTGGTGACCAGAAGGTATCTAGGGGTCCTCAGCTACTGATATCTTCCCAGCCACTTATCTTCTCATTAGCATATGAAAGATACTTTTATCACTGGAGATTGCAAGGGTTTTAGGAGCTGTGTGCCAGGAACTAGGGAGGAAGACCAAATATTTATTTTTTTATTATATTCAAAGAAGAAGGAGGATTCTGTAATAGCTAACCTTTAAGGATTAGCTATTGACAGTAGTGGAATGGGGCAATGGCGGGCTGCCACAATTACCAAAGAGAAGAGACTTCAGCTCAAGAGTGATGCCTTCAAATGTTGTACACACTCTCTATTTCCCTCAAAAGGCTGGTCCTCTGAAACAACTAGGAAATCAACAACAACAAAAATCTAAGCTGTACCTTGCTATCCTCTCCTGACTCTGAAAGACTTGTGCAGGGACTTATACAAGCTCTGACAACATCCCCCAAGAAACAAAAGAAAACTTCAGAAAATATGTATTTAATGTTATTATTAAAAATTGCAAGGGGGAATTCCTTGGTGGTCCAGTGGTTAGGGCTCTGCGCTTCCCCTGTGGGGGAATGGGTTCAATCCCTGGTTGGGGAACTAAGATCCCACGTGCCGCACTGCGAGGCCAAAAGTTTTTTTTTTTCTTTCTTTTTTTTAAGTTTTTATTTTATATTGAACTATAGTTGATTTACAATGTTGTGTTAGTTTCAAAGTGATTCAGTTATACATAAACATATATCTATTCTTTTTCAAATTCTTCTCCCATTTAGGTTATTACAAGACCGTTTGTTTCTTTTTACATCTTTATTGGAGTATAATTGCTTTACAATGGTGTGTTAGTTTCTGCTTTATAACAAAGAGAATCAGTTATACATATACATATGTTCCCATATCTCTTCCCTCTTGCGTCTCCCTCCCTCCCACCCCTCTAGGTGGTCACAAAGCACCGAGCTGATCTCCCTGTGCTATGTGGCTGCTTCCCACTAGCTATCTATTTTACGTTTGGTAGTGTATATATGTCCATGCCTCTCTCTCGCTTTGTCACAGCTTACCCTTCCCCCTCCCCATATCTTCAAGTCCATTCTCTAGTAGGTCTGTGTCTTTATTCCCGTCTTACCCCTAGGTTCTTCATGACCTTTTTTTTTTTTTCCTTAGATTCCATATATATGTGTTAGCACACGGTATTTGTTTTTCTCTTTCTTACTTCACTCTGTATGACAGACTCTAGGTCCATCCACCCAAAAGTATTTTTTTTTTTAAAGTTTAAAAATTGTGAGGACATTTGATTTATATCAGGGTGGTCAGGAAACATTTCTTAGAGGTGAAACGTGATGGTGACAGAAGCAGTAAATAGCAGGTTTAAATGGCAGGAACAAAAACCAGTAAATTGGAAGACAACTCAGGAATTCTCCCAGCATTGAGAGATTAAAAAAATAAATATGAAGAGAGAAGGGACAACTGACCTGGAAGAGAGATCTGAGTAGTTTGGTATATATATGGGGATTTTCAGGAGTTGATGACAAAAACTCACAGGTCTGAGTCCATAAAGATTTGGTTTTTATAACAAAAGGGCTAATAAAATACCAAGCACACTGATGAATAAACCCCACACATAGTCATAAGCATAAAATTTCTGAATTTTAAAGACAGAATATGTTAAGCAGATAGTTAAAGATATCATGACATCACGATGCAAAGGCAGAGATTTTACCTCCATGGGAAGAACCCTAACCCCCAAAGTGAGTGAGTGCAGAGAAGCAGAGTTTGAAATGGACAAGCTGAAGTGAGTCTGTGAATATTTCAACCACTCTGCTCTATATGAAAGAAACTAGATGGTGGTTTTCCCAAGTATGACAGGGGTTCAAAAAAATTATATCACATTATCAATAGCAAGTTGTGAAATTAAAAGTAATTTTTGAAACTATTAGTAATCAGAGGCAAAATCTGATCAACTATGCTCTAGGAATTCCCTTTTGCTCCTCTGTATAGAAAATGGTACTACAAAGCTGTCATGAAGAGGTGTATAAAGAAGATGCAGTAAAAAATGTAGAAAAATATGTGCTATAGCAGGCAATTAACTAATATAAACACTATGTTATTTTCTGGATTTTGTAACATTTGTAGTATTTGTTCATACTTTAAGATTTTGCAATTTATTTCTCATCCTGAATAAAAATTATTTTCATACCTAATTTTTTATCAAGTTACAATTTACATACTGTAAATGAGTAATCATAATTGTGTATTTTTTTTCTTGAATAGAACTCCTAAAGTTGTATAAGTTTCAGGCCCCCCAAACCTGGATTTCTCCCCTGTATACTACCCAAGTAACCTTCCTGTATTTCTCTATCCAATCAAAAAATGAATCAACACAGAGAAATAAAACATAACTTTAAAAGGGGGGAATATTAAGAATTAAAAAGATTCTGGGTAATACCAAGACTAGAAAACATGTTCGCTATCTAAATAATTAATATAATTATAAAACCTAGTGTAAATGTAAAAAGTGATTCTTTTAAGATTTTTTTTAATGAGGTACAATTGACATACGACATTATTATTACTTTTTTTTTGGCCACACTGCACAGCAGATGGGATCTTATTTTCCTGACTAGGGATCCGACCTTCGCCCCCTGCATTGGCAATGCGGAGTCTTAACCACTGGACAGCCAGGACGTCCCAAAAGTAATTCTTTTTCTTTTTTTTTGGTTGCGTTGGGTCTTCATTGCTGCGCGTGGGCTTTCTCTAATTGCAGAGAGCGGGAGCTACTCTTCGTTGCAGTGCGCAGGCTCTCATTGCGGTGCCTTCTTTTGTTGCTGAGCACGGGCTTCAGTAGTTGTAGCACGTGGGCTCAGTGGTTGTGGTGCACAGGCTTAGTTGCTCCGTAGCATGTGGGATCTTCCCAGACTAGCAATCGAACCCGTGTCCCCTGCATTGGCAGGTGGATTCTTAACCGCTGCGCCACGAGGGAAGTCCCCAAAAGTGATTCTTAAAAGAGAAATATAATATGAAAAATCAGTTACCATTGATCATAAATACTGAAGAATTTCCATAAAATGTGGCGTGGAGTGGGAGGAGACATGAAAAGAAGGTTGTGGGCTTCCCTGGTGTCGCAGTGGTTGAGAGTCCGCCTGCTGATGCAGGGGACACTGGTTCGTGCCCCAGTCCGGGAAGATCCCACATGCCACGGAGTGGCTGGGCCCATGGGCCATGGCCACTGAGCCTGCGTGTCCAGAGCGTACGCTCCGCAACGGGAGGGGCCACACCAGTGAGAGGCCCCCCCAAAAAAAAGAAGGTTGTATTTCTCATCTTCCATAAGCTTTGTATTTAGAGTCTATGATGGTACTGGGTTTTGTTGTTGATATAAAATGGACATAAATGTTCTAAATATGTAATAACTGGTGTATCATGAGCCCTTACCAATCAGAATGGCCACCATTCTTAACAACCCATATGCTCATCCTAGTGTATGTAGAAGTAACAGTATCTTGGATATAAGTGGTAATCAGTGGTGGAAAAGTAGGAATTTATAATTCCTAAATCATTAGATTTTTTAAAAAGGGAATTCCTTTACTTTCAGTGAACATCCAGTCATTCTTCAGTGAGAACACTGGCTTTGGGGGAATAATAAGTATTCAGTGGATGAAAAATTAGCTGTCTTTGCTTTGCTAACATTAAGCAGAGGCAAATAAAGAGATAGAGACTCATTATCTCCTATACTAGATTGTTAGGATACCAGCGCTCAAAACATAGGAGCTACAAAGACTCTGATGCTTCAACGTCGGCTTCAAAGAGAGCTGTTACAGTCAATGTCTGTGAATTGTCAAAGGACTGATCTCACAGTCATTTTCTTTTCTTCCAAGAATAAAAGCAAAGGCTTTATGGAAAAAAACATACTCGTCATCTAGTATTGCTTTGACTTAGTTCTTTTCATTTCAAGTTCTTTGGTTAAGAAAAAAGCTATTTGCTAAAATAAGCGAAGACTGATAAATAAATAAATAGACAAATAAAACCCCAAGACTCAAAACAACACTATTTCCTGGGAATTGTTAATTAATTTATGCATTTGTTTTATGCAAAATGTTGGAATTGTAATTGGCGAAGTAGTGAACCTCAGAACTGGAACTTTGAAACAGTGATTCTTGCAAGGTATGGGTTTTAATTTTTAGGACCCCTAAGTTCTATATTATATTCTTTTATTTGTTGGTGGTTATAGAAAACACAACTCTAGAAGTACATCCTATTTTCCACCTAACTTGGAATCTCGTTTCAGCTCTTTATCACCCACCGGTTGTTGGCATACAGCTGTCATCCCAATTGTTCATCTGTCTGTGCATGACAGCAGTGTTTTTTTCTTTTCTTTTTTCACTTAATTGTGAACTGTGTAGCTCTGAATACCAGTTTAGCTTGCTGGCTATAGGGGTGTGTCTGTGTGTTGGTGTGTGTGTGGGTATCCTATGTCTGTCCCTGTGTACAAAATTTTCAAGTAACATTAAGAGTGATACCAAGGCAAATGTTTCCAGCTTCCAAAATAATTTTTTCATGAGCCTGTCATTTTTTTGGCTTTGACTTAGAATAGTTTAGTTCAGTTGCTTGGGTACAGTTGATTGAATACAGTTGCAACAACTAAAAAAAAATCTGTTATAAGTTAGGGGCACTTTACATTTGTACTCCGTTGATTCCAATATGATACATTATTTTAAACCCAGAATTTAGTGCCTGTAGAAATTCTGAAGTCTTGACTAACAATGGGGAGGATGAGGAAAGCATGAACTCACTTTGAAATGAAGAATAGTTTATTAAAAATGTAATATTCTATAAAAAGTTGACAGAAACAGTTTATTTCTCTTCCTTGTTGAAAATAGGTTAGGCTCCCTTGCTATTAACAGGACCTTCTGTTAAAGGTTGGGTCTGGCTAACAGAGGCTCTAGCAGGAAGTTGGAGGCTGGGAGGAGTATGAGGTCCCTGTATTTATTCTCCCACCTCCTTGTCTGCCGGGTCGCTGAGGGTTGGCTTTGTTCCTCTACCAAAGGCCACGGCTCACGTCAGGGAACCTCTTCATCCAGTTTTGTATCTCAGTTCTAATACTCTTTCCCACTGTTTGCATTTTCAGACCCAGGGCTGGTCACAGTTCCCTTCTGTTGCTAGTTTCAAGGTACTGTAGTACGCCCTCTCGCTCCTCCTAAACCCTGCACACACATTTGCAAAAAATGATTTTAATTAAACTCTCCTCAAATCTTCCAGTGTTTAAGTGTACCTTCTGGTTTTTGCCAGGTCCTTGGGTAAGACAGTAATTTGAAATAAAAAGAGGCATTTTGACTAGTATTAATGATGAGTAAGAGAGAGTAAAGGAGCCATGGAGCACTAAGTGAAATTTCTACATAGCCCCTTCCTTACCTCCCAGCTCTGTTTGATCGTCCTGATCTCTCTCCCTTCTTCTGGCCCCCAGTCTCCTCATGACTGACCAAAGCCTTTTATTTCCATTCTCCAAGGAATCCTCTCTACTTCAGATTAAGTTCAATACTCTGAAATATAGCACTCTCTCTCATCTCCTGATCTTCTCATCAGTTTTCATCTCGTATGCCTCATTCTCTCAGAACAACAATGTCAACTGGCAATTAAATAGGGAAACAATTTGATATACTAATCTATGCTAAGGTATAAATCTCTAATAATACCTTAACCATATGTAACACTCCACAGAGTAATGATTTTCAACAAAGACTTCTAAGGATAAAAATGTCTTGTCCCAGATTATACAACATAAACAAAGGAGTGACTCTCTAATGGTGAGGATATCAATCACAGAGCCTGGGAGTTCCCTTGGGAAAATATTACTAGACAAGAAGTATGAGTCTTAGGTCACATGATAAGAGTTGGCAGTTCTACTTGGATGTAAGGTTTACATCAAGAAACTAAGTAGTGGTCTTAGTGTAAAGACTGCCAAAATGAGACCATTTCTCTTCCTGGTAAAATGGGGCATAAAAAAAGTAGAATGGATATTAACAACTTTGATATAATAAATGAGCAGATGCTACAATAATTCTTCCTGGACATGAGCAATCTCCATTTAACTATAATTTGGGTGTGATTTAACGTATAAAAACTTAAGCAGAAATATGAAAAGAATATGGAATTTGATGAGTTTTGGATAAAATCAAGAACTTCTGGGTGATTTGGACCATTTTCAGAGCAATATTTCTTTTTATTCCTGATGGGAAAAGCTTGGTGTGTCATTAGTACCTATAGCCCAAAATCTGATGGTTGGCACTGTTATGTATTTGGTGCCATTAATTTAGCTCCCAGCTGTGTTTTACATACTATTTCTTAGGAGCTTCTGTTGGTAATACTTTCCAATTCAAACTCAGAGGTGAATGAACAAATCTCACTTTGTCATATTCACTTTAATCCAGTTAAATGAGGGCATGTATATAAATTGCATCACAGAAACATTTTATTAAGGTACTACATATCAATTCAACTGCATGGGGGAAGCTCAGTAATATTGCTCCAGGGCCAAAATCTGATCTCTAGTGCCCCAAACCCTAAATCTCTCAGCTGGCCTAGAAGCAGGAAGTAAAGAACAGCAAGGTCTCAGCATCAGGGGCAGCGGCCTGGAGGATAGAGCTGGGCATAAGTTGGAGGATATAAGCTTACAGGAAAGCAGGTTAAAAAAAAACACCACCCTTTGACAACCTTGCCTAAAGACCTCACATACTGATCATAGATATTTCACTAGAATATTTTGCAATGTTTCTTTTAACATTTACCGTTCATTTATTCAGCATATTTTAAAAAGTTGCCTACCACGTCCCAGGCACTGTTCTATGTGCTGAGGATGCATCAGTGAGGAAAAACAGATATAATTCTACCTTACAGAGGTAGAGGCAGGGGGGAAAGACCATAAACAATCAATATAATAAATAAGCTATGTAGTGAGCTAGGTTGATAATAAATGTTAATTGAAAAGACATAGAGCTGCATAAGGAGATCAAGAATTTAGGGAGCTGTAATTTACATTGAGTGACCTTGTCAAGTAGAGGACATTTGAGCAATGAAGGAGTTGAGGAAATGAGCCATGCAGCTACCTCTTTAACACAGACCTAGCAATGGCCCAATCAACGTGTTAAAGCATCTTTGTGCAATTAAACTAAGATGCAAACACATAGGTCATTTAATATTTTGTAGTATCCACATTTTTTTTTTTGCGGTACGCGGGTCTCTCACTGTTGTGGCCTCTCCCGTTGCGGAGCACAGGCTCCGGATGCACAGGCTCAGCGGCCATGGCTCACGGGCCCAGCCACTCCGCGGCATGTGGGATCTTCCTGGACTGGGGCATGAACCCGTGTACACTGCATCGGCAGGCAGACTCTCAACCACTGCGCCACCAGGGAAGCCCCACATTTTTTAAAGTTTAAAAAGCAGGCAAAATTAATTTGAATAAAATACTTACTCTAATCGAATATATCCAAAATATTATTTTAGCATGTAATCAAGATCTAGAAAAAAATACTAATTAGATGTTTTTCATTCTTTTTTTCATAGTAAGTCTTGGACATAGGATGTGTGCTTTATAATTACAGCACATCTCAAATTGGACCAGCCTATTTCAAGTGCTCACTAACCACACTTGGTCAGTGGCCACCATATTGGACAGTGCAGCCATTAAGAGTGTTGAAAAATTGCCACTTTTAAAGAAAACACTCGAGGGGAGCATTAGGGCATTTTACTTCTATTTTAGCCTGGTGAGGGTGACCCATATCATCCCCTTTGGATCAGCAACCCAACATATAGGGTCACATTAAATCCTTAGATGTTTGTATACATCTTCTGCCAAAACTTTCCTCTCTTTTAGGAATTGTCTCACTGAGACACTGGTTTGCTGGATTATCTATTCGAGATCAAGCCTTTGTGGTATTTGGTACGTTTGTTGTGCTTTTGTGTGTTGCATATTTGTGGTATTTTGTAGGTTTGTTGAAAACGTAGATGATGATGTGAAACTAGAATTTAAGGATATAAATAGAAGTTTTAAGGATGCAATTGTACTCTAACTGCATGAGTTCTAATACTATGACTGTTTACAAGGTATCAAGTTTAGCAAGAATAAGAAGAAATAAACCTCCAGTCCATTCTCTACATCTGCGTCTTTATTCCTGTCCTGTCCCTAGGTTCATCAGAACCATTTTTTTTTTTTTTTTTTTTTTTAGATTCCATATATATGTGTTAGCAAACGGTATTTGTTTTTCTCTTTCTGATTTACTTCACTCTGTATGACAGACTCTCGGTCCATCCACCTCACTACAAATAGCTCAATTTCATTTCTTTTTATGGCTAAGCAATATTCCATTGTATATACGTGCCACATCTTCTTTATCCATTCATCTGTCAATGGACATTTAGGCTGCTTCCGTGTCCTGGCTATTGTAAATAGAGCTGCAGTGAACATTGTGGTACATGACTCTTTTTGAATTATGGTTTTCTCAGCGTATATGCCCAGTAGTGGGATGGCTGGGTCATATGATAGTTCTATTTTTAGTTAAGGAACCTCCATACTGTTCTCCATAGTGGCTGTACCGATTCACATCCCCACAAGCAGTGCAAGAGGATTCCCTTTTCTCCACACCCCCTCCAGCATTTATGTTTGTAGATTTTTTTGATGATGGCCATTCTGACTGGTGTGAGGTGATACCTCATTGTAGTTTTGATTTGCATTTCTCTAATGATTAATGATGTTGAGCATCCTTTCATGTGTTTTTTGGCAATCTGTATATCTTCTTTGGAGAAACAGGGAAGGGGAAGGGTAAGCTGGGATGATTGAGAGAGTAGCATTGACATATATACACTACCCAATGTAAAATAGATAGCTAGTGGGAAGCAGCTGCATAGCATGGAGAGATCAGCTTGGTGCTTTGTGACCACCTAGAAGGGTGGGATAGGGAGTGTGGGAGGGAGATGCAAGAGGGAGAGGATATGGGGATATATGTATATGTATAGCTGATTCACTTTGTTATACAGTAGAAACTAACACAACATTGTAAAGCAATTATACTCCAATAAAGATGTTAAAAAAAAAGTTATCATACATTCACTACCTATTCAACACCCTGGACACCCATGGAACCCTGGTAACCACTGATTATTTTAACATCTATATAATTTTGTCCTTTTCAGAATTTAATATTAATCAGATCATATGATATGAAACCGTATTCAGACTGGCTTCTTTACTTAGCCATATGCATTTCAGTTACTTCTGTGTCTTAGGTGGCTTGAAAGTTATTTTTTGTTATTATTAAATAGTATCCCATCCCATGGATATAGCACAGATTGGTTGCACATTTTCCTATTTTGAAAGTCATTTTGAACCTTTCTTGTTTTGGATGAACATTAGTAAAGTTGATGTTAACATTTGCAAAAAAAAAAAAAAGAAAGAAGAAATAAACCATACATGAATACTATTTTTGTAGTTCCTAGAAATCAACTATGAGGGACAACAGCTACCAATTTCCCTTTCCTCAACTAGATTGTAAGTGCCCAAAGATAGAAACCACGTCTTCATTCTTTTCTTTTCTTTTGTATCCTCCATCAAATAGAGGGTAGTGCTGAGTACATAGTTGATATTTGATAAATATTTATAGGGGTCCACAGACTTTTTCTGTGAGGACCACATAATAAATATTTTAGTCTTTGGGGGTTATAGTCTCTGTCACAACTACACTACTCTGCCCTTTTAGCACAAAAACACCCTGGACAACATGTAATAATGGACATAGGTGTGTTCCAATAAAACTTTATTTATGAGCACAAGTTTTTATATAACCAATAAAACTTTATGTACGGACATACTAATCTTATGTATCATAAAATATTGTTCTTCTTTTGATTTTTTTCCAACCATTTAAAAATGTAAAAACCATTCTTGGCTGGTACTGTACACACACCGGCAATGGGCTGGATCTAGTCTGTGGGCCTCAATGGGCTAGTGCCTGGCTCACGGTATCCTCACTTTTTGCTTCCCACTTTTTCCTTTTTTTTTCTTGTTTCCTTTCCTCTGTATTGCCTAATCTTTCTCTTTTCTTTCTTTTTGGCCTTCCTTCATTTCACTGTTGATTCTCCTATATTCTCCCTTCTTCCTTATCTTTCTTTTCTTCCTTTCTTCAAAGATCATAGTTATTTTATTCTCTTAGTTTAACTAACTGCTGAGGTGGAAAGATTTCCTGAAACACTGATTCAATCTCAGGGGGGAAGAAGAAATATACGGGATTAAAATAGTATTTGAAATGTAGAGTCCTAAATTATCATACTATGGCCGCCTGTTCTCTTCTTCTCGCCTTCTACTCCTCCATGGACCAAGTTCAGCTATAAAAGAATGAAAGTGACTTATAGGTAGGTATTGACAGAAGTCTCATTACTAATGTGTGCAAGTATGTGGGTAGGTAATGGTTATTCCAGGCAGGCTATTTATTTTGCATTAATTTGTAATAATTGTGTCCCTGGGTTGTTTATTCTTTCACCCCTTCCTGCAAACTCAGACACCTATTTGCGAAAATTATCTTGACTCACTAACAATTTTGGCTATGCTGCAAGTATTTTTTTTTAAATTTCCAACCACTCCAATTCATAGCTGCTACTTTTAAAGATGGCTTTATTCAAGTCTTTTTTATTTTCACAACACTTTCATAAACAATTTGCCTCAAATCTACCAAGTTTGAGCAATAATCTTTAAAATTCAGTTACCAGGGGAATTTTCAAAAGTACAGACACTACAAAGACAGAAACAAACAAAATAACCTCCACAAAAAACCTTCCTTTGGGTCTTGTCAACAAATGTTCAGAGCGTGTTTCCTTTAAAACAATACAATTTCAGCATTTTTCCCCCTAAAACAAATGCGCCAGATTAGGGAAAAGGCTGCCTTTTCTTTATTTCTTTACAAAATTACCAACTTAAAAAATATGACAGAATTTTACTATTGTCAGGAGTTATACAGAATTATGTCCATAAATCCAAAATGTTTTTGCCTTTCTTCATTTTTTCTTTAAGATTCTCTGATTAGGTGTTAGAATCAATGACCCTCCTTCTTTGATAGATTTTTTCCTTCTTCCACTAAGTAATAGTCTCTGAATTAAGGGTAGGGCAATCAGTTTTTTCAGCTGTGTTTACTCTTGTATTAGTTACGGAGATCTGATCTTTTTAAGACATTTCATGATTTTTTCCATCTTCATTCAGAATATTTCATAGAATGTGATATAGCACAATTAGCAAAATCTAGACGGAAGCAAAATATTTACAAAAGGCATGGAAGCTTCATAATCTTCCTATCCTCAAATAAACACACAGTATTGACTTGAAATACAGTTGACCCTCTGTACCCGTGGGCTCCACATCTGTGGATTCGATCCAGCGTTGTTTGAAGCCACAGATTCAGAACCCAAGGATACAGAGTGCCAACTGTAAGGAATTTGAGCATCCATGAATTTTGGTATCTGTGGGGGTTCTGGGACCCATGGCCTGCGGATACCTAGGGATGACTGCATTGTTGGAGGTCTTTTCCTCTTTGGGAATCTATGGTCAATGCACTGAATCTCACCAAATCATCTTAGTTGGCCTGTATGGCCAACAAATGTTGACCATGATAGAATCTGATTTATTACCTACAAATTCAAAGATAAAATGATTATCCTCTGGTTGCATAGGTTTTTTTTTTTTTAAACTTGATTATATTTACGACATCCCAAAGATATGAGGAAAATAGCAATAGCAGTATTTTCAAACAAGAAAGCATAGGCATCCAGCAAGAGTGTTTTGTAGTGTAAATTATACAATATTATAAAGCTAATCATAAATATTAAAATGGAATCCATATAACCCTTTATATTTCCTCTTTGGTTCACAAAAATTATTCAAAAGACCACAGACATAAAAAAGATACTGTCTATAATACACACAACTGCCAATCATACAGTCTTTCTGTAGGACATACGATATATGTAAAACTTATATATACTTTATATGGAGTTTTGCCGATGTTAGAGGAACAGAAAAAGGCAGTCTTCTTTTTGAATCCAAAAAAGAGTAAGAAAAATACTTTGATGGGCATCCTCAAAGAAATAGAGAGTGTAAGGCAAGCCTCCTAGAGAGTGGCATTGCTCTGTTTGGGCTGACTCAAAAGATGAGCAAAGAAACTAGTAGGTTTTTGTGCCTGATTGTTTTTTCCAACGATTGCAGCCCCGACATATATCCCATCCCATGTGCTCTTCTTACACTGGTGCATTGACATTCCCCCATTCAGAGGTGGGGGTCTGTTTTTTTCCCCTTGAACCTAGGTGCATCTTTCTAACTGCCTCACACAGTAGAATGTGATGGTTGTGACACTGCATGACTTCCAAGGTTAGGACATAGAAGGAAATCCAGCCTCTGCCTGACTCTCTCTTGCTCAGGGCACTTGTCCTTTTGGAATCAACCGCCATGTCATGAGGAAGTCCAGGCCACATGAAGAGGCCACATGTCGGTGTCCTGGCTAAAATCCCAGCTAACAGCTAGGCTGACAGCTGGTATCAATCACCATTTATGTGAATGAATGAGTCTTCAGATGATTCCAGCCCCCCTTGCCTTTGAGGGGGCTGATGTTACGTGGAGCAGAGATGAGCTACCCTCATTGAGCTCTGCCTATATTGCAGATTTGTGAGCAAAATAAATGTTGTCATTGTTTAAGCCTCTAAATTTTGGAGTAATTTAATATGTAACCATAGATAACCGGAGGAGCCTTCAGCAAGATAGTTCTTTGACACTAAAAATCACATTGCTCATGTAATTTGAGTTCCATTGCATCTCAAAAACTAATGCTGAACCATAGCAATCCCTGGCATACTTAGAATCTCTTTTTTTTTTTTTTTTTTTTGCGGTACGCGGGCCTCTTACTGCTGTGGCCTCTCCCGTTGCGGCGCACGGGCTCCGGACGCGCAAGCTCAGCGGCCATGGCTCACGGGCCCAGCCGCTCCGCGGCATGTGGGATCTTCCTCGACCGGGGCACAAACCCGCGTCCCCTGCATCGGCAGGCGGACTCTCAACCACTGCGCTACCAGGGAAGCCCCAGAATCCGTTTTTTATTAGATATAGAGTTCCCTTTCTGTGATTGCTTTGAGAAGAGAAACAAGTGAGACCACTTCAGAACAGGAAGTGGCCAGAGAATTATTGCTCTATGGTTTTTGCGAGTCCTTAGAACTAGAAGAAAATTAATTGGCTTGTAGTAAAATGCTTCCATTAGTTCTGCTCTTGGATTAAACCCCTTCATAGCTAGTAACATGATGATGTCACCCCTGTGCACCTTTTATGAAGCAAGAATGACCCAGATCTTACCTTGATCTATCTCTATAATTCTAACAAAAATAAATTTTAGGGTGCAGGTGAGTATGCAATATGTACAGACAGAGCAGTAACTAAGTTATATTCTTATTTATTGAGCAAGTTCTCAGGTGGGCTGGAAGCATATGACTGTGGCAAGTTGAGAGGTATTTCCTCATTTGTAATGCAGTAGAATGGCTCTTTTGGTAGACCTTGGAGTCACAGAATGAGCTAGAGAAGTCTCTCAGGAGGTGTGGATTAACTCCTCAGATAAACACTTCAGTTAATTTATAGGTTAGCATCACCATTTCAGCCTGACTTTCTCCAATTTTGGCAGCTTGGATAAGATTCCTGTCCACAAAAAACCTTAAACTTGATTAAGGTAAATTGTTTACAGCAATCCATAGCAACTAGCTGGTATGGCTGAAAGCTTATTCCAGGTGTTTCCAGGACTCTATGTCAACAACATAGTTCTTCCCTGATGTGATCCTGAGAAATCCATAACAACTATTGAGCAAATATAATCCTTATAGGATAGAAGGGGGCTTACATGCAGCAACGTAATCTACCATTGTAACGTCTAAATCTATTGCAGTTCACCAGGCAAAGATTCAAGCCAAAGCTTTCACTCAAATACTCTTTAAAGTGCCATGATAAGGTGGCCAAGACAATGTAATCACCATCTGGAAGGAACAGGCAGAGAGTAGCATATTTAATAGAGTGGACTCTGGAACGAACCAGTCTGCCTGGGATCATTTCTGTCTCTGACACTGTTTGTGTGATCCTAGGGCAAGTTCTGATTTTCTAGCATTAGAAAATTGGTCTTTTATTGCCTGTTTCCTCACTTCTAAGATGAAAATGTGAGAGTTGTTGTGATGTTTAAAAGAGTTAAGAGAAGTGCAGTGTGTACAACAGTGCTTGGTATGCCGTAAATACTCAGTAACTGTTAACTGTTACTATTACTTTGTGAGTGAACGGTGGAGTGTCTTGAATTCCTCAAGAATTTCCCCTCTTTCGCCATTATAACATTTTAGGGTTCTGAGAAGTTAATCATCCAGCTATTCAGGCAGAAAATATGCTTCAAGCACATTTTTAACATCATCGCTTTCCCTGGAAGTGTCGATCTCTCCTGCGACTGTCAGCTCTGGATCTCAAGATTCCATACTATTATTCTCATTATTCTCTAGGCAATTAGGGAGTGCACCATGACCACCAAGTACGTGGCTTCAACGCTGTGTATATAGTGATAATGGTAGTTAACCAAATTAGGTTGGTATTATATTTGTATTATTTCAAATGAGGTTTGTATTGTATTGGTGAAAATTGAGCTGGGAGATTTTGACTTCAGAAAGAACTCATGATGCAAATGATATTCTTTGAAGCACTTCTCAGAGCCAGCCACTGTTAATTTTTTTTCTGTGTACAGCTCCCTCACCATAAACTGAAGAATCATTGACAAGAAATTGTGATTTATTCCTAATATAAGAAAACAATTCTGACTGGGAAGTGAATGATGATATAACATCCCAGAAAGCAACATTTTTCTGAGGCCAGCTCCATAGAATGGTATTTCCAATAAGTTATAAAGCAGCCCAGGAATGTCAGACGTTTGACAATAGAAAGTGTGGAGCCCCAGGGAAGTTCAGTCTTGCTTGGCTTTAGATCACAACTGGTATTGCACATACTCATCTCAGTTGGCTACGTGCTGATAGCAGGGATAGGGTAACCCAAGAAGGTGCCAGTGGAAGTTCTCGTTCCAAAACTTCCCTCATTATTTGGATGCCCACTCTGTCCTCCTTTTATGAGATTATCAGCATTTTTTCCTCTTTCTTTAAAAGACATTAGAATTTTACCATTATCAGCAGTTACGGGAAACTGTGAAGCCAAGATTCTTCTTCTTTATATGTTTCTGAGTTTTTCTGTGAATTCAGGCTTTCTGATTGAGCCCATGATTAACATATTTTTTAAATATTAGTGCTTTTTGCTAGTCATTTTTCTGTTTTGCTCTCAGATACATTCCCTGCCCTTCTACATATTGGAGGGAGCTCCACTTTCCAGCTTCCCTTGCACTCTGGCATTTGGAGAGTTTGGCCAATAGGAGGCATAAGTGAGAGGCTGGAAATCAGGAGAAAGGGAGAAGAGAAGGTATTTCTTTTCTCTCTCTGCTTTGAGTAACGGCTCTGTCTCTCCTTTGTCTCTTCTGTGGCTCCAATTCCCACTGAGTTGCCCACTATGCTTCCACTTGGCATTGGGACTTGGCTTTGAAACTTCAGTAGCATTGATTTCTCCCTTCCTCCTTCTGGTAGTTGTGGCTACTAATTTTCTAACCTCTGGTCTTGTCACCATCCTTTACTTGCCTTCTCAGAGCTTCCGTTACCAGTGTAACACATTTCCTGTGTTAAACTCCTCTGTTGGAAATGTCTAGAGTAACTTCTGTTTTCTGACTGATACACACATGTAGAGTCTTTATAAGATCTCTGAAACAAAACTCTAGAATGTGAGGAAATTCAAGGATTTGAAGGATACCAGAAATTCTAAATGACATAACAAACTATTTCTGGATCACTGATTGGGCATCTATAGTCATGTCATTAATGATCAACAATTAATAGGCGTAGACAAGGCCAATTTTGGCAAAGATCTTATCTTAAGGATACTGAGAAATTTATTAAGTACAAACACTACATATAGGGACTTCTTAAGGTCTTTCTTCAGTGTCCTTTTATAGTCTCTATAGAGTTTAACATAAAGCATTAGTAGCAGTATAATTAAATTAGTCCATAGTATGCACAATTTATTCAGTAGTTCCTTAGTTGACTAAGACCTCTCTCCTCTATATTCTTCCTTAGAACAAAAGGTTCATCTCTGATTTGCAGTAAATTACTATGGTGCCTGGATATAGATGGAATGACACGGGCATACTTCTTAGTGCAATTTTTCAGAGATGTCATGAGAAATCTGTTATCATATTATTGAAGCTAGGACTTTTCTACAGTTTCTGCAGTTTAATTCCTAATGTTATGAGATGGCTTCTCCACTCAAGTATATTTTGATGACAATTGAAATATGTTTATAACCATAACATAGTTTCTGATAATATAAACTGATTATTATGATCTTGAAGTATTATGATGAGTGGTCCTAGCAATGATATAAAAAGAATCAGAGAAGATATGACGTAAGGGTCTCAACCATACTTTCATACCATTTCTATAATGTCACCTCCCATTTACTCTGGCTCCCACCGCTCATCTCCCACACTATCTTCTGCCTCTCTTCCGGAAGTCTCTTGAGAAGGCCATCAGGTACTTGCCATGTTAAATCTAGTCCCCTTTTCTTGAAAATCTCTTTCCTTTGATTTTGGTTTTTTGAACTCTACTTTATCCTAGAGATAGTTAATTAAGGATCTAATTTTCTTTTCCCTGAACAAGGTAATATCCTCCTAATATGTCGCATTGCCTCTACTGTGTTTCTTTTCCAATTTTTCCTCCACATCATTATAGCATAGAAGGCAATATGGTACAATGAGAAGATCATGGGCTCGAAGCTAGAAAGATCTAGGTTCACATCTTAGCTCTTACATGCAGATGACTTGTTGCTGACCTCACTTTTGACATACCTTATAAGTGTGGATAATATAGGACTTACTTTGTGGAGCTGTTTTTAGAATCAAAAATGATAATGTCTATAAAGTGGCTTGTACATGATGCAAAGTCATTTTTATTTCTTAAAAAGCAACAAAGTTATGAACATGTCTGTCTTCTATTAGTTACAGGATAAATTCCAGACTCCTTAGCCTGGCATACATAGCCCTTCACAGCTACAGCTTCTTTTCAGTCTTAGCTTCTGTGCCATCCTCCAAAGTTTTAAAACGACAGATGGGCTTGTTATTTTCCACTCTTGGCCCGTCATTTATGCCTCCCTGTATTTACATATATAGCTCTCCATCTGTAGTGTCCTTTGCCCTCCTATCTGAGTGGCAGGCTCCCAATTTATTCTTCAGAGTCCTATTCAAATATTATCTCCCAGTCCTTTGCCCTCATTCTTATAGATTTTGAACAGCTTATGCTGTTAAAGTGGTCTCCTATTCTTGAAGATTCTGCCTTTCGTATGCTGGAATTTGTAAACATAGTGGAATCTGCAGCTCCACTACTTAAGAAGCAGATAATCTGTAGAACCCAGCATACACTGTACAACTTATTTTCTTCATAGTCTGTTAACCCTGTTGTCAAAGGCATGTTCCCATGTTAAAAACAGAAATTTTAGTTAAAAGTACTCATTATTATAATCCTTGATACTAGTGAAATTGTGATAAAGAAGCACTTCCGTATCACTTATGATGGGAATGCAGATTTTAGGAAAAACTGTTTGTCAGTATATATCTGAATCAATACTTAAAATATTCACACTATTTAACCCAGTGATTCTAACAATCTATTTAAAGAAAATGAAAAGATATGTGTACACAAATTTATGCATAAACATGTTTACCAGATAGTTACAGTAAAAAACTGAATAGAACTTATCTGCAAATAAACTTTGGTTATATAAATTGTAATATATACATATGATAGAATACTATGTAGTTATTAAGAGTTACGTTTATGAAGCATTTATAATAGAACAGAAAATCCTTCTGGGATAATATTAAATAAAAATTCAGAATACAAAGGCGTATTTTTAAACGACCACAGCTGTGCTGAATATATACATAGAAAAAAGACTGAAAGGTACCATGAGGAAATGTTAGTGATTGTCTGTATTAGTCAGGGTTGGCTACCTGCTGTAATACACAACCCCCCAAGTCTCTGTGATTTAACCCTAAAAGTTTATTACTTGTTATGTCATCATCCAATGCAGGATTGGAGGGTGACTTTTCTGCATTCAATTTGCATTTGGGGAACCAGGCACTTCCCATCTTCTAGAAACTGAATTCCTTTATGCATTCATTTGGCAGGTGAAGAAAGGAGTTGCAAAGGTATAGCCTGGAACTGAGACACATCACTTGCATCTTTATACCACTGACCAGAACTCATTTATGCCCCGCCTACTTTGGGGAACTTTATTCTCAAGAGGAAGAAAAAGAACTAGAATATTGACAACACTGGCCTTGCCCTCCTTATCTCTGAAAGGAAATCTAACAAATAATTTCTATTTCTTACATTTTTCTGTATTTTCCAATTTTCCCCCAGTAACTATGTATTACAAGAGAAAATAGTGTGATTAGAAGCCCTCAAACTTTTTTTTTTTTTTTGCGGTACGCGGGTCTCTCACTGCTGTGGCCTCTCCCGTTGAGGAGCACAGGCTCTGGACGCGCAGGCCCAGCGGCCACAGCTCACGGGCCCAGCCGCTCCGCGGCATGTGGGATTTTCCCGGACCGGGGCACGAACCCCTGTCCCTTGCATCGGCAGGCGGACTCTCAACCACTGCGCCACCAGGGAAGCCCAAGAAGCCCTCAAACTTTTAAAAGAAGCTACTCCTTTAACTCCTACAACATGAACTTATAGTATCTAAAGTATTTCCTTTGACACTCAAAAGATTAAATTTGGTTCAGACAAGAGTTGCTGTTGCAAGATTTCATTATTAACATCATAAAAAGAAATCCATGCAGTGAGAACAGTCCTTTGCTTGAACTGATGGAATTCAGATATCTAAAGCATTGAGAGGTACATAAATTATCCTACAAATTCATCAAACATTGTTGAAGTAAATGGAGTGTTAAGAAATCTAACTTTAAGTCATCTGAGACCCAAATTCCTGAACCTCAAGCCCTTTCCTTCAGCACATTTTCCCAGTTCTGTCACCACCAAGTTGGCCTTATCCTTAACCCATCCACATCAGTCCTCCTCTTATTTGGGCTTAGGGAAGAAGGTGAGAGAGAGGATTTTGGAGAAGTACAGTGGTCCCTTCCTCCAACCTCTCCCTTTGATGTCCGGAGGCAAATATTTACTCTGGATAATATTGAAAATGTTGACTCCCAAACTGTTGGGGTGATGACAGTCTTTTCTTTCTTCTTTTCCTTCCTTCTTTCCTTCCATTCAACCATCCACCCAGCCACCTGTCCAAGAAACACTGACTGAGACTCTACAAGTAGCTAGGAACCATGTCATATAACTCTATTTTTGGTCCTCTATTTTTAATTGCCACATGATGCATGGAAATCCTGCTCTATGTGCATACCAGACAGCTAGGACACTGACAGAAATTCTTTCTATTTGCTCTAGAATGGCCATTTAACACACAGGACCTGCTCAGGTCCCAGACTGGAGTTCATAGTCTTTGCTTATTACTTTGTAGCACTTGAGGATGGATGTACATCACCCAGTGGTCACCTTCATTGTTTTGCACACATCAGTCTCAAACCTCCCCTTCTCAAGTTCTGAAAAATGCAGACTAGCAATTTAAAAAACTCAAGCAAAGCTGAGAGGTCTACCACATGGCAGTTAGTATTCCATACAACACAGTTTGTGAGCAGAAAGTCTCAGACTCTCAGCCACAGCCAGTCCGTTACTCACAACATATATGGGGATATATGTGGAGCCTCAGTGACTACAGGGTGTCTGAGCCACTGACTTTGCCATCAAATGCCTGGAACAGCCTGGGCACAGAGCAGTGGCAGCTGTGATGTTGCTACAATAGAAGATGTGGTTGGTCTCCTCCTTACTGGCTAACCCAAGCACGGCCTTTCTACACTCATTAGAATCTGTTTCCATGTTAGTTCACGGGCACCCTTCATTCTCAAGTTTCTAAAGGAAACTATGTCTAGAACAAAAGTCCCGAAGAAGCAATTGGATTCACAACTCATTTTATTCTATAATTATATGCTAGTTAAAATTAGAAAAGTCACATTTATTGCCCTTCTCAGTTTATCAGATTGAGCAACATGGATATTATTACATAGGACCCCTTGGGCCATTAGCATTTCATAATCATTAACATTTCATTACCCCCCTTTTTTTTTTCAAAGCACAAAATGTCACTAGAAACACATGTGAAATATTTAGGAATCTTGTATAAAATATACCCAAAAATGAAAAGTATTAGATTTTTCTTTTAAGAGAAAAAAATCTCTTACACTGTCTTGCTCGTTTCCAAATACACTTTTAAACTCTCAAGTCAATCTTGCCTAGCTGAATGGAATTTGCCACCTTTTCACCACCATCCAGCATTCATCTCCTTTTTATATTCTTGTCTTTACATGGTTGGTTGTGTCTGCAGAGCCAGGAGAATCAGGACATAGGATTTTATTGTATGTACTTGAGATTATTTGATCAACCACTGCATGTTATATTAAGGCAAAAAACACTGGATTTTCTAAATTGTCTGGTAAAATAGGTCAGATTCTCAAGGCATTTTTTTGGCCACACTCGCCTTTTTCCAGGAGACTGATTCAGGGACTTATTCACTCTATAGGCACGCTGATGGCTTCACTACGTACACATCATAAGTTATACACTATACGAAACATCCACTTTATATTCAGACCCAGGCCAGCAGGTTCATAGCCTTTATTTAGCACTGGCGCTTAAAAGGAAACAGAAATCACTGCACTTTTACTGAAACACAACTGCTATTGTGTACTGGAAAAGAAATTAAAAAGTTTTTCTTTCAGTCAGCATTTTCTGGTAGTGATAATTCTGACCAGGCAGTAAGAGAAATAAAAGTTTCCTTATTTCATGGAAGCATTTTTAATAATACAGGTATGGTCATTTTAAGTGAGTGCAATTTGAGACTAGAATTAACCAGATGATATTTGAGGAAAGTATCAAGGCCCACTATCTGAGGTTCAGGGATGTGAGAGACTAATGTCCAGTAGTTTATCCCCGAAGAAATGATCTGATTTTCCTCACAGTATCATTTTCTAATAACAATGCATGTACTATATTTATAAACTGTTCAGAAAACCTAACGCAAATCCCCACTGGAGCTGAGAGACTAGAATATAAATAACTGGCACTTTCTGGCAAAGGTTTGTATTAAAGGGCAATGTTAATTCTCTTTCTACATCTTATACATTTTCTGATTATCTCCTTGTTCCCCTGAGATGAGAAGAAAGGTCTAGTCATGAGAAGATGTACATTCATCTTTCCCTGTTACCTTTGACTGGTTAAAAAAAATGTATTTGCCGTTCTCCTCAGAACCGAGCTGGCTTACCTTGGCTTATGTCTTTTATTTGCTCTTTTCTCCCCAGGTTTGCCTTCTTGGTGCCTGTTTTTCCCTTTCTGCCTCTTCTGAGTCATATGTTGACATAATTTGGTGCAAAGCCTGGGGTTTGAAATGACTTGGACACCGAGTCCAGGTACACAGAGATTTTTGTGTGATAACACCACAAACACTCCGCCTGCAGTGTTTCCTACCCTTGAGACATAACATTTTCAAACATCCATTTGCCAAGCAGGTTGGCTCTGAATTCTCCGGCCTGCCCATGATTTGCCAGAGCTGGGATGCCTCTCTCTCTTCCTCTGACTTTTGGGCTTAATTCTCACTTTCACCACACGAATAAACAGAGCTTCTTTTTGAAGTGGAGAGTCTAGGAGATTTTTTCTCCCCCGGGCTGTGGAGAGAATTTTTAAAAAATGGACTGCTTTATTCCAAACTTTATTTTTGATGAAATACAACTCATGACACATTTTAGAATAAAAGCGTCTCAAATTTTGAGCTGTTGAAAGTTTGAGTCTGAGGTGCTGTGACAGGTTTTGATCACTCCATAACTTTATTTCCTGTCTTTTCTGTTGCTTCCTAATACCATCGTTCCTATTTGATGTTTTCAAATGTGAACTGTGGCGACTTTCTATCCTTAACTAAGTCTCTTCTCCTCCGCCCCACCTCACATTTTTACTAGATCTCTTCAGCTCCATTCACAGTTGATGTATGTAGATATTAGATACGATGAATGAGAAGGAAGGAAACAGGACAGGGAAAATAAAGGGGTAGAAGGGAAAAACAAAGTGAACGACTAGAAAAGACAATTAAAAGGAGGTGGGCATCAGAGCAGTAGGCAGGACGTTTAAAAGGAAAATGGAGTAAGGTTCTTGCTTTAAAATATGGGAAATTTTGCTACGTACAGTTAGACACCTTGGCTTCTTTCATGGAACAAAACAAATAAAACTGATACATTTTCACAAAGAAACTATCTGCATTTTAAGACTGGCAAAGATATGTGAACAAAGAAGAACTATCTGAGTGTCTCTGTCACACACACACAAAACCCCTACCCCATCCCCCAACCCCTAATGGAATTAGGTAATCAACCTTTAACCATGTAAGAACAAGTGGTTTCCAAGATAATGATTCTGAGTCAGTAGAATGCCTCTGTCTTTGATTTAGACCAGACATTGTCTGTTATTTGGATTTAGACATGTCTTAAGGTCCCTTTTAGGTGTGGTCTCACTGAAGCCAAGAACTTAAGGCAAAAACAGACATGTTTTCTTCCTTTTAATGTCCACGCTGCTTTAGCACCAAAATACACCCAACATCTATGGTCTATGGTGGTAGCCCTCCATGATCACTTAACTTTAAATAGACAGATGGATACATAGATGGTACTTTTTCTTACTCAGCGCTAGTCAGAAATGTATAAGGAAGCACTTTCCAGTTTGGGGGCCCACACTTTAAGGGAACTCTGAAATTTGGAGAGGATTCAGAAGAGACCATGAATGTTGATGAAAGGGTTAGAAATGGAAAGAGTTAAAGACATCAGAATTGCTTATCTTGGAGAAGGGAAGAAGGTAACCTAATAACAGTCTTACAGTGTTTGAAGGTATATAATATACATAATGGCTACCAGCTGTTTTCTGTTTTCATCAAAGAGAACCAGAGGCCAAGTTCTCACACTGCATAGATCAAATATAGAGAAATGCTTCTTGGTGGTGGCAGTGGTGGTGGTTGCAGTGTTAAAAAGATAAAATGGTAACAGCAGAATTTGTAAAAACTTTTGTGGAGTTATTTAAATATAGGATGGTTTTTTTTTTTAGGTCTTATATTTTCCTGGAATTGGAAGATAAAATATATGTCATGGTTCTTAATGTTGCATTATGATGTATAAATCTATAAGAATAGAAACTTATTTTAAGGAAGAAGGATAGATAAGGGCCAAGAATCACAGAATCTATGATCCAACTTTCCATAGAAAGTAGAATAAAGACAAGGAGACATGATTTCCATAAGGACTTTAGATGTAAACTTTTTAGAATGATGCTCTGCTTTCTCCAAAAAATACTGCTGCTACTTGGCATAAGGAAAGGGAATATCAAGAGAGAGCAGAGATGGAAAAAAATATACAATAGATACTAAAATTATGTAGGCGCTAAGACCCTCTGTTAGAATTATACCAGCACAAAGAAGAATCGCAGACCTTTTCCTTTTTTTCTCTTTTATTCCAATTGTCTAATTCTTCTAGTGGATCTACTTGTATGTAGGTTTGCTTCTGTGCAGAAATCTCTGTATGAACCAATATGATTTAAACATTTATCCTTTTCCCAGGCCATAAGAAGCTAATAAATTCAATAATTAAAAAATAAAAATGTCTATCTGCTTTATAGTAGCTTGTCATGTTGGTCATTCGATTATCTCAAAGAAGTCGTAAGACTCACCCAGTTCTTTGGAAAATTTCTACTTCTTTTGTTGTACTAATCTCACAGAAACTTAGTCTCTGTTTATCTGTTTTTCAGACTCTGATAGAATGCATCACGCAAGATGGAATAATTTTTACATAATGCTAGCAATAGTGGGATTAATTAGTATACTTATCAAGATAGTATTATACTTTCTCATGGTGCAATGCTATATTTTTATGTGCTGGTTTTTATCATACAAATCCATTGTGTCTGGTTTCTCCCATTCTGTTTTCATCACTAGACGCATTTCTTTATGCTAATAGAACCAAAAATGTTCACATAATTCTCTGAGTAGGCACAGAGAGCTTTGTTTTCAAACTTAGGCAGAAAACAAATCATCTGCTATGAAAATGTGGTATTTATCATCTCCAGTGGAAATATAACAATACCAAAGGCTTCATATTAAATCACAAGAGAAAATGTTTTGATTTTTGTCTTTCGTATTTCATTCTAGGAAAAGGAATACAGAATATTTGTTTAATATAGTACTGGTTTTGCTTAAAGGACCCCTCTTGAAAGTTATTTAATTGGGGGGGGGGTGTAAAAATGTTTTTAAACTTGGTTTTGAACATGTTTAAACATTCAGAAAAAGCATGTAAAATGGTATAATGAACCCCATGTACCCATCACCCACCATTCAACAATTATCAATGGTCTACATCCTGTTTCATTGTTTCAGCTACTGTCCCTCTTCCCTCCTTTTAAAATCTTTAATGGCATTTAAATACACTAAACTTCCCCTGGGAATCAACAATACTTTTGTCAGTATCTAAAAATATAAGTATCTTTATTAGTCAATATACCCAGACTTTTATACTTATTAACATTTTGCTTCAGAATCCAGTTGGCCCTCCTTATCCACAGATACAGAGGGCTGACTATACTACCCCGTTTAATATAAGGGACCTGAGCATCCTTGAATTCTGGAATGCTCTGGGGGTCCTGGAACCAATCCTGCCTGGATACAGAGGGAAGACTGTAGTAGTTGTATTAGTTTCCTATTGCTGATATAACAAATGATTGCAACCTTAGTCACTTGCAACAATGCAGATTTATTACCTTACAGCGCTGGAGGTCAGACATCTGAAACTGGTCTCACTGGGCTAAAAACAGGCTGTGTTATCTTCTGGAGACTCTAGGGAGAATCTGTTGCTTTTCCTTTTCCAGCTTTTAGAGGCTGCCCACATTCCCTGGCTCATGGCTCCTTTCCATCTTCAAAACCAGCAATTATCAATCAAGTCTTTCTCATATCAACTCACTCTGACCTTCTCTATTCTGTTTCCCTTTTTCTCTTTCAAGCACCCTTGAGATTACATTGGGCCACCTGGATAATTGCCCCATCTCAAGGTCAGCTAATTAGCAACCTTAATTCCCCTGGCCTATGCAACCTGATAACATTCACCAGTTCCAGGTATTAGGAAATGAACATCTTTAGGGGCCATTATTTTGCCTTCCACAGTGGACATATTTTATATTGATTCCTAAATGTATATTTAAAACTTAAATATACATTTCATGTTAAATATATAACGTAGATTTAACAGTCATAGAGAAATAATAGAGGCATTTTGCCCCATCCAGTGGGTTGGGTCTCTCTCTAATTCTGTGGACTGGTGATTTAACTCATTGTTGAATCTGAATAAACACAGTAGTAATTATCATGTCACAGTTTGTAGACTAAAGTTAAAAAACAACAATAAAAACAACCATTTGGTGGGCAACAGATCAGTTACAGATAGAACAGTTTGCAGACAGACTGGGCCTTCTAACTTGGAATCTTAACATTACAATCTATAACTGTACTTATTCCAGAGTATGTCTATAGCTCTGTTGCCTAGGATACCTCAACCATCTGAAATGTTAGGTACTTTCTCTCTGGATTCTCAATTTTCCTTCTACAGACTGCTCCTGACCCCCATGGCATATGCCCAAACATTCATTTTCCTTCCATTTTGTTCCCTAACACTATGCCCAGTGGGGAGGCCTCTTAGATTTGTCTAACAGTGGAGAGAGATGGTATGATTTCATTGTTGCCACCAGCAGTAAAGTTGTAGACAGAAAGACTACAGATGTGGAGCAGATGGGTAGAATGATCATTTTTAAAAGTCTGTGTAGATCTCTAATAAAAAGTGACTGTGTTAAATGTTTATATGTTTGGCGCTCATATTATTTAAACAAAATCATCAACTTATTGCTTTTACAATCTACATTATATATTTCACTAAAAGCAATTTATTACTACATTTTTTTCTTTTGAGCTTTGGAGAATGATAGCTTTGTCCCCCCCTTCCAAATTCGAGGTGAATTGGTTTACCTTTTTCCTTTCCTGTTCTAGGTAGATTTTTTTTTTTTTCCGAAAGGAAGGGAAAACATCTTCTTTGAAAGGGACGTGACCCATGAAGGCAGCCTGAGCATTAGAATTGGATGAAATCCCAGCTCAGCCACTTGAGCTAGTTGATATCTCTGAAACTTTGTTTCTCATATGCAAGATGGAGTTAATATCATTCATAAGATTGCTGTGAAGAGAAGTTGGGATAATGTACACGAAGCAGCTAATGCAGTGTCTGGTGCATCAAAGGTCTGCTCTTTTCCTCTTCCTGTGGAGGTGGGGGCGATGTCAGTAGAAAAACACTTTTAGGGCCACATAAATTTATTTTCAAATAAAATTAGTTTTCTGTTTGTGAGTATCATGTGAAAACGCCTGCATAAGACTTTCACAAAAGTTGTAGGGTATTGTTTAGAAAGGTCTGATTTAAAACTTAGATTATGTGGCATATCATAAAAATCATTTTAGACCGTCTTGGGGCAACTCAAATAAACAGGAAGTCATCAATCCAGGAGATGAAAGTAGGGTTCAGGGGGGTTCTGAATAAGCATCATTTAGGAAAGCCCTGTCACATTTAGTTATAAGCCATAGATGAAAAATAATGAAACATTAGTTCCAAATAGGTCCCTAAATGGAAAGTGACGGGATAGGTGTTCTGCAAAGCAGATGTGATTTGTGACCAAACAGCCATTCACATGGGCATTCATATGGGCAGCTCTTTTGTAGATTTCTCTGGATAGAAGTATAGCCTGAACCTGCTTTTTCACGGATGGATGATGGTTTATGAATGACTGAGTCTTTCAAACAACCCAGGATAACCAGCATGAGTTGTACATTCTCTCTTCAATTCCTCCACTATCCGTAAGTAATAACATCAGTGGTTATGGGCCATTGGGACCTTCCACTGCATGTGGGAAGAAATGTAGTCTTTTGGGGTGAGAGGAGATACAGAAACAGAAACTAACTAAGAAAAATCTGATGACTAAGCCAGAAGACAGAGAAGAAAACATTTTCTGATAGGGTAAAGATAGTAACTTGGTAACAATCACAAAGTAGTTAAATAGCTGTTTCCAAGGCTAGGAAAAGACAGCCATTCTACGCGCTGGAGGGAATGTGGAGTTTCAGATTTACTGACATGGAAGTGACAGTTTAGGGTTATTTGTGTTTATGGCAAAGAGCTCAGACAGGAAGTCTGTTTACTACCCGAAGATATTTTTTTGTATTAATATGTTGTTTTTTAATTTTTATTTAATATTGGAGTACAGTTGATTCACAATGTTGTGTTAGTTTCAGGTGTAAAGCAAAGTGATTCATTTATATATATACATGTATCTATTCTTTTTCAAATTCTTTTCCCATTTTGGTTATTACAGAATATTGAGCAGAGTTTCCTGTGCTATACAGTAGGTCCTTGTTGGTTATCTATTTTAAATATAGCAGTGTGTACATGTCAATCCCAAATTCCCAATCTACCCCTCCCCCCATCCTTCCCCCCTGGTAACCGTAAGTTCGTTCTCTATGTCTATGAGTCTGTTTCTGTTTTGTAAATGAGTTCAATTGTATCATTTTTTTTAGATTCCGCATATAAGCGATGTTATATGATATGTCTTTCTCTGTCTGACTTCACTTAGTATGATCATCTCCAGGTCCATCCATGTTGCTGCAAATGGCATCATTTCATTCTTTTTTATGGTTGAGTAATATTCCATTGTATATATGTACCACATCTTCTTTATCCATTCATCTGTCGATGGACATTTAGGTTGCTTCCATGTTTTGGCTATTGTAAACAGTGCTGCAGTGAACACTGGGGTACATGTATCATTTCGAACCATGTTTTTCACCGGATATATGTCCAGGAATGGGCTAGATCATGTGGTAGCTCTATTTTTAGCTTCTTAAGGAACCTCCATACTGTTTTCCATGGTAGCTGTATGAATTTACATTCCCACCAGCAGTGTAGGAGGGTTTCCTTTTCTCCACACCCTCTCCAGCATTTATTGTTTGTAGACTTTTTGATGATGGCCATTCTGACTGGTGAGAGGTGATATCTCATAGTAGTTTTGATTTGCATTCTCTAATAATTAGTGACATTGAGCAACTTTTCATGTGCCTCTTGTCCATCTGTATTTCTTCTTTGGAGAAATGTCTATTTAGGTCTTCTGCCCATTTATTGATCGGGTTGTTTGTTTTTTTGATATTGAGCTGCATGAGCTGTTTGTAAATTTTGGAGATTAATCCCTTGTCAGTAGCATCATTTGCAAATATTTTCTCCCATTCTGTAGGTTGTCTTTTCGTTTTATTTATGGTTTCCTTTTCTGTGCAAAAGCTTTTGAGTTTAATTCAGTCCCATTTATTTTTTTTAATTTCCATTACTCTAGGAGACGAATCATAAAAGATATTGCTGCGATTATGTCAAAGAGTGTTCTAAGAGTTTTATAGTATCCAGTCTTACATTTAGGTCTTTAATCCATTTTGAGTTTATTTTTGTGTATGGTGTTAAAGAGTGTTCTAATTTCATTAAAAATCACGATTACTGGCTTCACTGGAAAACAGTAAGATCTAGCCACACAGGGCCCAGATTGCAACATGACAGCAGCTAGCTGAGGAGCAGCCCTCCCCGTTAGGACATGTGCCCATGATTTGCCTCTGTCTGCACCTGCAGCACCTGCCCCGGTCCTGTGGACATCTCGGTTGGTGATTGTGCTGTGGGCTGCAGCAAAGGAGGATGGAAGGATTGGAATATACTTTCCACTCATTGCAGCAGGTGGAAGCTGGCTAGACTCGGGTCTAGATCTGAGGAGCTGAGATTGTGCCCTGCCCCAATCAGGAGCCACAGGCCGTGGCCCTAAGACCAGCCAGTTTACAAGCTGTGTCCACCTCTCTGGAGTGTGTGAGTGGCGGGTCTCTCTGGACTCCTGATGGAAAAATGCCAAGAGGGGCTTTCTGGTGACCAACACAGCAGCACCCCTTTCCCAGCTGTGTAACTAGGGCCTCGGTCTCCCCATCTTTAAAATGGGGGTATCACAGCAGCCAACTCAAAAGGTCATTGTCAGGAATAATGATGCATGTAAAACACATAAGACAGTGTGTGGCACGTAAGGGCTCAGTATTATGTTCTGTTTTCATGAGTGGGGGTTGGGTTCCTTCAACCCATGATGGTGAGTCTCTCCGTGTATCAAGCTGCAGGAGGTTTGTTTTTTCTTGACCAATAATGTCAAGAGAGTTCCCTAAGCGGCATTAAACATTATTCACCCGTGAGCCGAGGGCACGTGGTACCCCAAGACAGACCTTTTCTCTTTGTCTGGAAACCTTCCGATCACCCCAGTTTTTCCACACGTCCTTGTGGTGGGAATGAAATGATGAGTGACCTCCTCCTTGGTTAGGATAACTAATTGCTCCAAAGTAAAGCCAAAGACAGGCCCTTTGGACACTTGGTTTGCAGCTCCGGAGGTCAGAAGTCAGAAATCCTCAGGATGTGGCTGTGGGTTGTAGGTGGGGGCAGGAGTGGAGGAGGAAGCCTCATCTGACACACACAAGCCACCTAAGAACCTGTAGAAGTAGGTGCCCCCTGGGCTCTGGGAACCAATGTTCCCTCTGGACCATTAGCTTTGGTGTTGACATTGTGTCTGCAGTTGCTGTCCATCTGGAGTGGAAAATGCAGCAAAAACACAGAAATGTGGAATTCTGAACTAGGGACCATGGGAGAGCAAGAGTGGAGAGAACAGAGAGGAATGAGAAGGCAGGGAAGGCCTTACAGGCAGAGGCAGGTTTAGATCAGGGAACAGAGGAGAGGAGAGAGCTGAGCTGGGGACAATTTGGTGACTGTTCATCCAGGTAATAAGTATAGACTGAGTACCTGCTGTGTGCTCAGGGCTTCAATGGTGGAAACACCATGAGAGCGTGAATAGGGAGATCCCGGAAGGCTTCCTGGAGGAGGAGGCATCTCAGCTGACACCTCTCAGGCCACTGCTCACTTCCCTGCCCTCTGCTCCGTTCTGGTTTGCTCTTCTCCGGGTTCAAATGTCAGCTCTGTGGTGTCCAGGCTGTGTGACCCCGGGCAAGCTTTAAGCCTCTCTGGGCCTCTGCTTCCACATCTGGGTCATTTTGGGCTGCTCTGGGAGGGCCGAGGTTCTTTGTCTGAATTCCAGTGCCTGGCATGTAGTTGGTGCTCAAAAACCTCACGGCGCGGCCTAGGGTGACGGCAGCAGTGGCGGGACGGGAGACGAGGAGCCGGGGAGCGGCCCGGCCATGGCCCGGGACCTGCTCGGTTGCGGCGGCTGCGGCGGTGCTTTGTCTCCCTGGCGGCCGAGCCGGCGCAGCCGAGGGAGAGCGCGGATCCGACGGAAGGAGGCGGGAGCAGCCAGAAAGTCCGCGACCCACAGACTCGCCTCTTTCCTGCCCGAAGATTTAATAAATCAATTTTCTTCCTGTCTTCTCTCTCATCCACAGACAATATCCTCTTAAATAGGATATTAGATTGCATGCATGAAGTTAAGCCAATGTGGAGTAGGAAAATTGCCTCATTGAAACAGATCTTAAGATGTCCTTAATTCACAGGAACATTAGGAAATTTTCAGAGTGCATCACCAACCGAGGAGATAAATATTTAAGGCAAGAGTTTTCAAACCTTTGAGGCTGGAATAAATATTTTGAATTTATGGCAAGTCCAGTAGAAGACCGCCTCCCAACTCAAACCTGTATTGAGTGATAGAAAAAGAAAATGGCTTGAATGAACCCAATAAATAGCGAATATTACAGTCATCCTCGTGTACAGTCCAAATTTAGAAGCAGAGGTTGGTTTTGAATTAGACTTGGCTTTCAATAAAATATGAAACAAGGAAGAATGGGAAGCCTCTGTTTTAGAAAGGTAGGCTGGTTACAATTTAGTGGATAAGAATTTTCACAAGCAAAGATTTTGAAAGAATATACGAGAGGAAACTGCAGTAGTCAAAGAGCGAGTGATTGAGGCATTTCCCAAGAATTTCAGAAAAACCAGGTCAAAACACAGTCACACTCTGACAGCGTTTTGGAGGAGGTAGGGAGCAGACATAAGGATCAAGTGGTGGGAAGAGTAAAAGGTCCAAGTCCAAGGTTCCCACCTGCTGAATGGACAAACCTTCCTTCTGGCTTGAGGACGGGCTCCAGATAGGGGCCGTGAAGAGGGAGCATTTGTGTGAAAATATTTTTAATTTCTAAGGCCTAAAGCTGGATTTTGGAAGTAACTCAAGTCTGAGAGAATTCAGAGAGAAAACAAAAATCAGCAATGACTAGTTCACCTCTTGTTTTAATCTGGCTTTAAAAATAAAATCTTACATTTGTCATTATTCTAAATGTATCCAAACCTTTCATGATTGTTATATCCTTAATTCCTACGTGTCAGTGATACACTCTAACAGGTTGTGGACAGGATAGAAAGTGAGATGAGAGAAAGGGAATGAATATTCCTAGCCTGTGGTCCTATGAAGCACTTACATTCGGGGCAGAGCCTGGTGCGCAGGGTCAAAAGGGACGCTGGGCTGAGACAGCTCTCTGTGGAGAATAGTGACCATTTATTGCCTAGTCATAAATTATCTGCTGATGAATACATATTAAGTCTTTGGTCCTGGAATGAGGTAGTGTAACTGCCATTTGTGATTGAGGGAACTACGTTTTGGAGACATGAAGTAACTTGCCATAGTGCCAGTATTGATGAAGCTAGAATTTGTGTTCAGTTCTGTGTGATCCAAAAGCCACATTTTCCAACTACGTACCCTACTGACGATTGCATTTCCATCATCTTCAAAGCGGTGTGTGTTATTGAATACTTACTTCATCCAAATCAAGTGTAAGACAAAAATAGACTCCAGGGCTTCCCTGGTGGCGCAGTGGTTGAGGGTCCGCCTGCCGATGCAGGGGACACGGGTTCGTGCCCCGGTCAGGGAAGATCCCACATGCCGCGGAGCGGCTGGGCCCGTGAGCCATGGCCGCTGAGCCTGCGCGTCCGGAGCCTGTGCTCCGCAACGGGAGAGGCCACAACAGTGAGAGGCCCGCGTACCGCAAAAAAAAAAAAAAAAAAAAAAGGAAAAGATAATTAGACTCCAGCTTTATTTTTAGCTCTTCTACCATTTCACCTTACTTATATCACTGCTCCTTTCTACTTCCAAAAGGAGGTAAGTATCAACATCAGCTCCATATATTTTGTTGTCTTGCATCAGTTCTGCAATTCTATTAGTGTATCAGTTGAGTGCTCTTTCATAGAGTTTGACAGAGGTGAGCAGTATTGGGGAAAATCCAGTTGCCAGGAATGTGGCCCTTCTCCCCATACTTTAGTGACTCTCAAAAATAATTTTCTCATGCCTGATAGTAAATGGTGAAGCACTCCCTTTCTGCCAATTCCTGGATATGATATTAAATTGGAAAAATTCCAGGATAGAGCAAACTTTGAAAAATCAGAAACACTGAGTATTTTAAAATTCAAAGAATAAAACCTTCAGAGGCTGTGATGAGCCCATTCACTGGATGTGATTCAGTCACACGTGTTTCCAGCTGGGACAGATTTTTTGCCCTTTGAATGGAGACTGCTTTCTACTTTCTTGACTTGAATCACCTTGGTGTCAGGGTTCATGTGATTTAAACTCAGTGGTCATCTCTCAGCCTTTTCATAAGTCAGTTCCTCAAATCCGTTGGGTGAATGGCACAAAGTTTTGGGTTTAGGCCATTACACACTTTACTCAAAAACCCATGGGGACTAGCGGAAGAGGGAAACTCTTCATTATATACTTTTACCTCTTTTGATTAATTTTCCATCAGCGTGCTTAAATTTTTTTTTGGTATGTAATGAGAAATGAGGGCAAAAAAGGTGAGAGACCTTTCAGTAATCTTTATACTCTCCTGAAATATGCATGACAAGCGCTAGAATAAAAAGAGAAGAGGTTTGTCCTTTGCACATTCATCTGTCTTTTCCTCAGTCCGTCCCACCCAACTGTGTTGCTTTCTTGCTGTTCAGAGCCCCACCTTTTGGCTTGGCCACCAGAACTGCTGTTTCTTTTGGGTAAACATCCCACACTCCAGAATCTGATCTTCTCCTTTCACTCTGCCAGTTCTTAACTGTCCTGTTTTCTCAAGACCCAGTTAAGTGACTAATCTGTTAAACCATTCAATCTGTTAAACTAATTGTGTAAACCTGTTAATGAGTAACAGGGACTGTCAAGGGATCCTCCTTCCAGAAACCACACATAAATGAATGACTCTTCAGCTAGAAGCCACCAGAAGAGAAGTTAATTTTCTTGTCACCATTTAAATCACAAATCCTTTGTGCCCATTACTTGGCCTGAGAGAATTGAGAGAAACCATTCATAGCCCACAAAAACAGTAAATAAGCAACAGTGAAATTCGGGATAGGACTAAAGGATGGAGGACACAAAGGAGCCCTTTGGCCCCAAATCTAGTTAGCACGTGGAAGTGACCACTGATGCAGACGCATAGAGAAGAAAGTAGAGGCTCATAGCTTTCTCAGCCGTCAGGAGTATAGTCAGATGATCTGACTTCCAGAGTCAGTTTACCCATTTGTTCATTCTTTTATTCCTTCATTATTTCACATTTCCTGTGCAACTATTATGGGTCAGTCACATACAGTTAAATGAATGAACAGCTCTGTCATTTCCACATTTGAAAAGATTAGTTGATTTGCAACAGAGGAAAACAAAACTAGGGATTTAGTTTTGTCTTAGATAAAGACATTCTAAGATACATTTCCATGCAGGTACAAATAATCTTATAAATTTATTTTCCTAAAACTAATATAAAAGAGAAAAAACAAATTTAAAAAAGTGTATATATATATATATATATATATATATATATATATATATATATATTTTTTTTTTTTTTTTTTTTTTTTCGGTACGCGGGCCCCTCACCGCTGTGGCCTCTCCCGTCGCGGAGCACAGGCTCCGGACGCGCAGGCTCAGTGGTCACGGCTCACGGGCCCAGCCGCTCCGCGGCATGTGGGATCCTCCCGGACCAGGGCACGAACCTGCATCCCCCGCACCGGCAGGCGGACTCTCAATCACTGCGCCACCAGGGAAGCCCCCAAAAGTATATTTTTATAAATATGCACCATTTCATTACCAGTTAAATGATAGTCTTATTTCATGAAGAGCTATTACAGGTTTTGGGGAAGTGCAATAATCAGTATTAACATTTATTGAGTACTAACTATACATCAAGTAGCTGCCACGTGCTTAGCACGCATTTTTCACATTTACAACTCAAGAAAAAAAATCCTATGAGGCAGGTTCATTATTGCCTCCTTTTCCCAGATGAGAAACAGATCTAAAAATGCTGGTCTTGCAACTAATATTTAGAGCCTGGATTTGAACCCAGGAAGTCTAACTGCAGACTCTGCAGTCTTTGGTCGATGTTACACTTCTTTACCCCAATTTTTTATTTTAAAAAGTTGTAAACCATAGAAAACATTTTTATCAAGAATACTGCATAAGAAATAGAGACACAGATGTAGAGAACAAACATATGGACACCAAGTGGGGAAGGCCAGGGGGGATGGGGTGGGGGAGGGATGAATTGGGAGATTGGGATTGACATGTATACACTAATGTGTATAAAATAGAGAACTAACAAGAACCTGCTGTATACAAAAAATAAATAAAATAAAATTCAAAAAAAAAATACTGCACAGGTAACACGTACCTCCCGTTATTTTTCTTTAAAAAGTAACGTAATGTCAACTTATCTGGTTAACCTCAAGATCACTCTGTTGTAAAGATACCCTTTTCTTTCTTTGTTTGATGCTCAAATTGCACCAAATTTGGACAATGAAAACTCTTCCAAACCAGTTTCTATGTTCATTTGAAACATAATTATTAGTGTTTGAGCATTTCCTTGCTTTTTTCCTCAACAATTATTTTGTATTTTTCCTACCCTGGACATGGAATTGGCCATTTCTCCAAGGAGCTTTCGTTTAGTTTAATGAGGAATGATATTAGAAACCAAGATCTGGGCTCTATTGTATTCTTTGATAAAAGACAGCCATCATTTTTTTCCTTTCCTTTTTAAAAATTAATTAATTAAAAAGCACAGAACGTAAAGTTTGCTATCTTAACCATTTTTAAGTGCACAATTAGGGTTGTCATTGATTTTAGGACATTAAGAGGACCTAGAATATATATGAATATAAATAGAAATATGTGTGTGTATGTGTATGATTCATATTATCTTAATAAATTTATAGGGCTTTTCCTCACCTTTTCCCATCCATCCATATTTGTAACTTTCTTTTCTCACAATGAGAAGCTTGATTCTCAACAATTTATTAATTGCTTTCTTCTATATCACACACAAAATAGTTTGAGTTACCACATGCATACCATTACCAACAAAAAACCTACTAAGTTCAAGACTTTTAGAATACATTTCACTAAGGATGTGTAAAAATTCATCTCACTAAGAGTATATTATCAGAGTACTCTGTTCAAAAGTTATTTAAATTATGATCTCTGACTTTTATAATTTTCAGCTATTCATTTCCTTCTTTTATTTAACTTCATTTTCTGAACTGAAAAATATTTTCATGATTCAAAAGTCACTCCCACAGAACCTGTATTCTTAACCTATATTGTGTAATTCATTCATTTATTCGTTCATTCATAATGAGAACCAGGCTTAGTTCTAGGTGTTGAAATATAGCAGCGAGCTGGAAAGCAAGATCTCTGCCTAGTTAGGGAAGATCACCACGAAACAAATAAAGAAAGAAGGTAATTTCAGAGGTTCTTAAATTCAATGGAGAAAATCTAGATAAGTTGGTAAGAAAGAAACAGAAAGAGCTACTTTGGATTAGGAAATTCAAAGATACCCTTTCTGAAGTGGCCTTTGGACCAAGACCTAAGTACAAAGAAGAGAGGAATCAGGCTTCCCGGCAGAGTAAGCCAAAACGCTCTGAGGCAACAGCTGTGAATGAGAGAAAGAGTAGTGGGAGGGGAGAGCAAGGAGACCGTCCTAATGCTCCAGGGAGGGATGTAAAGGCTGTGGTAAAGACTTAAGATTTTATTCTAAGAGTTACAGGAAGCCTCGATGAGCTGTGTAAGGAGAGAGATATAAGATCTGGCTATTTTTGGAAGGTCACTCTAGTTGCTATGTGGAGACCAGGTCATAAGTGGGCAGAGGAGGAAGCAGGCAGGCCCATGTTCAACAGCAGGAGGTTCCTGGCTAAGACAGAGGCAGTAACAGAAAAGACTGAGAAAAGTGGGTAGATCCAGGATATCTTTATCACAAAGCCTCCTGAAAAAAACATTATTTTAGCAATTTAATCAGAATGTTCTAGTTATAATAAAATGAATTCTTTTTGTATTAAACTTTATGAAAGACTTAAAACCCTTTGTGCAGCAAAGGAAACCATAAACAAGACCAAAAGACAACCCTCAGAATGGGAGAAAATATTTGCAAATGAAGCAACTGACAAAGGAATAATCTCTAAAATATACAAGTAGCTCATAGAGCTCAATATCAAAAAAACAAACAATCCAATCAAAAAATGGGTGGAAGACCTAAATAGACATTTCTCCAACGAAGCCATACAGATGTCCAAGAAACACATGAAAAGATGGTCAAAGTCACTAATTATTAGAGAAATGCAAATCAAAACTACAGTGAAGTATCACCTCACACCGGTCAGAAAGGCCATCATCAAAAAATCTACAAACAATAAATGCTGGAGAGGGTGTGGAGAAAAGAGAACCTTCATACAACTGTTGGTGGGAATGCAAATTGATACAGCCACTGTGGAAGACTGTATGGATGTTCCTTAAAAATCTAAAAATAGAGCTACCATATGACCCAGCAATCCCACTACTGGGCATATACCCAGAGAAAACCATAATTCAAAAAAACATATGTACCCCAATGTTCATACCAGCACTATTTACAATAGCCAGGACATGGAAGCAACCTAAATGTCTATCAAGAAAGGAATGGATAAAGAAGATGTGGTACATATTTACAGTGGAATATTACTCAGCCATAAAAAGGAACGAAACTGAGTCATTTGTAGAGACATGGATGGACATAGAGAGTGTCATACACAGTGAAGTAAGTCAGAAAGAGAAAAGCAAATATCATATAATAATGCATATATGTGGAATCTAGAAAAATGGTATAGATGATCTTATTTGCAAAGCAGAAATAGAGACATAGACATAGAGAACAAATGTATGGATACCAAGGGGGAAAGGAGTGGGGAGGGAGGAATTGGGAGGATGGGATTGACACATATACATTATTGATACTATGTATAAAATAGACAACTGATGGGAACATACTGTATAGCACAGGGAACTCTACCTAATACACTTTGGTAACCTAAATGGGAGAGTAGTCCAAAAGGGAGGGGATATCTATGTGTGTATGGCTGATTCATTTTGTTGTGCAGTGGAGGCTAACACAACATTGTAAAGCAACCATACTCCAATAAAAATTAATTTTAAAAAAAGACAAGAAAATAAAATTTATGAGAGATAAATTAAAAAAATTTTTTCTCACTCTGAAATAATTATAAAGATTATTTTTTCCTGTCCTGTGCCATTTGGGAGGAAGTTGGTGCCATGATGCTCCACTGCACTCAAAAAACATTATTGTGTGTTTCCTACAAAAAAAAGTTCCCTTACATAACTGTAATGTAATCATCAAATTAGGAAACTAATTTGCTTTACTATGCTCTAATTCTCAGACTCCACTCAAGTTTTGCCAATTGTCCTGATAACTTTCTGTACAGAAAATCCAAGTCAAAATCCCATGTTGGATTTAGTTTTCATGTATCCATAGGCTATGTCAAATCAGAACAGTTCTTTGGTCTTTCCTTGACTTCCATGATCCAGACACCTTTTTCCCCAGCTTTATTGAATATCACTGATATACAACATTGTGTGAGATTAAACTTTACAATGTGATGATTTGACAAATGTATATATTGTGAAATGATTACTACAAGAAAAGAAAACCGAAGGCCGGTATCTCTGAAGCATATAGATGCAGGAATTCTCAACAAAATACTAGCAAGCTGAATTCAACAACTAAAAGGATCATACCCCATGATCAAGTGAGATTTATCCCAAGAATGCAAGGATGATTTGAAACATACAAATTAATAGATGTAATATGTCACATTAATAGAATGAAAGATAAAAATCATATGATCACCTCAATAGATGCACAAAAATCATTTGACAAAACACAACATCCTTTCATGATAAAAATTCTCAATGAATTGAGTATAGAAAGAATACACCTCAAACATAATAAAGGCCATATATGACAAATACACAGCTAACATTATATTCAATGGTGAATGGTTGAAAACTTTACTTCTAAGATCAGGAACAAGACAGGGGTGTGCACTCTCACCATTCCTATTCAACATAGTATTGGAAGTCCCAGCTGGAGCAATTAGTCAAGAAAAATAAATAAAAGTCATCCAGTTGGAAAGGAAGAAGTAAAATTGTCTCTGTTTACACATGACACGATCTTGTACACAGAAAATCCTAAAGACTCCACAGAAAAAACCTGTTAGAACTAATCCAAGAATTTAGTAAAGTTGCAGGATACAAAATCAACACATATCAATCAGTTGTGTTTCTGTATACTAACAACAAACTATCTGAAAAAGAAATGAAGTAAAGAATTCTGTTTACAATAGGATACTTCTTCTGTTATATATCATCAATCACAACAAAATAGGAAAAAATTTAACCCAGGAGGTAAAAGATCTGTACACTGAAAACAGTAAGACATTAATGAAAAAATTGAAGAGGACACAAATAAATAGAAAGATACCCTGTATTCATGGATTAGAAGAATTGATATTATTAAAATGTCCATGCTATCCAAAGCTATCTATAGATTCAGTGTAATCCCTACCAAAATTCCAATGACATTTTTCACAGAAATAGAAAAAACAATTCTAAAGTTTGTATGGAAACACAAAAACCCTGAATAGCCAATGCAATCTTGAGAAAGACACCAAAACTTGAGGCATCAAATTTTATGAATTCAAACTATATTACATGGTATAGTGGTGAACATAGCTGCCTTCCAAACTATATTACAAAGTTGTAGTAATCAAGACAGTGTGGCATTAAAAATAGACACATAGGTCAATGGAACAGAATCAGGAGCCCAGAAATAAACTCTCATATATATGGTCAACTTATATTTGAAAAGGGTGCCAAGAATGCTCAATGGAAAATGGATAGTCTCTTCCATAAATAATGCTGGTAAAACTGAACAATCACCTACAAAATAATGAAATTGGACACCTGTGTTACACCATTCACAAAAATTAACTCAAAATGGATTTAAGACTTAAATGTAAGACATGAAATTATAAAACTTGTAGAAGAAAACAGGGAAAAATTCCTTAATATTGGTTTTAGCCACAATTTTTTGTATATGACACCAAAACACAAGCAACTAAAGCAAAAGTAAGCAAACAGAATTATGTCAAACCAAAACTGTTTGTGCACAGCAAAAGAAACAATAAAAAGGAAACCTATGAAATGGGAGAAAATATTTGCAAATCATCTATCTGATAAGGGGTTAAATAGTCAAAATATGTAAGGAACTCATACAACTTAATAGCAAGAAAACAAATCAATTTAAAAAATGGCCAAAGCACCTGAATAGACATTTTTCCAAAGACATACAAATGACCAACAGGTACATGAAGAGATCTTCAACATGACTAATCATCAGGGAAATGAAAATCATAACCACAAGGAGACATCACCTCAATGTTAAAATGGCTATCAACAAAAAACTAAGAGATAAATGTTAGCTAGGGTGAGGGGAAAAGAGAAACTTGTGCACTGTTTGTGAGAATGACTTAGACACTTTTGACGACTATAAGCTAATTATTTTGTAAAGTATCTGTCAACATAGGTTTGTCTGGTGTTTCCTCATGATTAGATTTTCAGGTTGTGCATCTGTGGCATTAATATCATGAAGAGGATGTTGTTTTCTTCTCATTGCATTCTATCAGATGGTTCATAATTTTTATTTATCTCATTTCTAGTGCTATTTACATTAAGCCCTCATTTAAGGTAGTGTCTGCCAGACTTCTTTACTGTAAATATAACCCAAGCAGATAACTCCCTCAGCCCACTTGGATTCTATCACCCGGCTCCAGACAACACCCCACTCACCATGTGGTTGCCCTCCTCCTCACTTATTTGGATTCCAACACCCTGTAATGGGTTACTCCTGCGTGGACACCAACTCAGACTTTGATATTCCAGACCAAGCCAGTGATGCTAACCCCTCCAACTCCCTCAGCTGTGGACACCACTTCCAACTTGCCCAGGCTCCAACACTATGTGTCAGTCATTCCCACCCTCCAAATCGTGTAGACACTGTCCTCCCTTGGTGCTCCATATTGGGTCGACCCCTGAATGGACATCCTTCTGACTCAGCTCAGGGTTTACCACCCTACTCTGGACCACCATTCCCCAAGAAAATGCCCTGTTCACACTGTTAAGGCTCCTCTAACATCCCCTGGAGGGCCTCACATTTGCACAGATGCCCCTCACCCCACTCAGGCTCCAGCATCCCGTTGTGGGTAGCTGTACATGTGGATGTCCTCCTCTCCATCTTGGGCTTCAGCTAGCTGCTCTGGGTCATCATGGCTGCCACCTCCCCCAGAACACATGACTCCCTTGTTCAGCTTCACCTAACAGTGTTCAGATAAAATTGGTCAGGAAGGAAAAAGGAGAGGGAAGGGAAGGGGAAGAATAAGACAGGGAGAAAGAGAGGTTTTGAAAAAAATATTCTGAAGCTGGGTAATATCACACAGAGAAAGGTGATTTTAAAAAATCATATCATAGAACAATCAAATTGAGTTCACAATACTTTCAAGACTAACAATATAAAGCAAAATGTATGAAATTGAGTACCATGACTTAACTGAGAAAAACCTCTAAAATTAAACAAAAATTTTGGAGACAGTATACTTAATGTTTTCAACTAAACTTTAAAGAGATTTTGTATAGTTTTAAACACTCAATTTACAAACTTTTTCAAAACAGTGAATATTAAGCATTGAAAATCTTTATTTTCCAAGTAACGTGCTATGATTTTAAGAAAAAGTAGAAACACTTTTGGAATGCTTGCATTTTTCCAGAGGAAAATAAATGTCAGTCTGATATAAAAACTGAGTAGTTCGGGCAACTGTTATGGAGAAAAACACCACCACCTATTATTTTTATTACCAGTAAAATAAAGAATCATTTTTAGAATCAGAATTTTTCCCCTCTCCATAATTGTAAATGTCACTGTTTTCTTTGTTGTGTTTATACAAAGTCATTTGTAATGGCAGAAAGAGTCATTTCCAAATGTCCCAGCAATTCTAGGCACAAACGTAACAAGATATATTTAAGAAAAGAGTTTCTCTCTGTATTCCAAAGTTTTCTCTCACTCAAAGAAATAATTAAGATTTGGGACATGACTAAAATGTGAAAGAAAAGAAAAAATACCACAATTTGGAAGTTATTTGTAAGCTGGCATAGAAAGGAGTTAAACTAATAGTTATTACTTGGAAAATTCTTGCTTAGTAATTAAATTCATATTCTTCAGGTCTGACATGCTCTGAAATTAAAAAAAAAAAGAAAAAAAGACGAGTATGCAGAGTGTTACCACAAATTTCAAAAGTTTCTGATTTCAGATCTATGTAAGCTGTATGAAGTAGAGAACTTAGGAAGTGATTTGAGGGAATTCACTGGTGGTCTAGTGGTTAGGACTTGGCACTTTCCCTGGGGCCTGGGTTCAATCCCTGGTCAGGGAACTGAGATCCCTCACAGTGTGGCCAAAAAAAGAAAAAAAAAAAAAAAAAAAAAGAAGTGATTTGAGTAATTTAACTTTAAAACACATGTACCTCAGATCTTTGGTATTTGTTTAGAATACATTTGGGATTCTGGATAATTAGCTAAACTACCTTATTAATTTTACTTGCATTAGGAGTAAACTCTGTTCCTAAAGCATGATAGGCCTTCAGGGTCTTCAAAATATACAGATGCCTCAGGGCTCATGTGCAAAATGCTCAGTGGCATGAAGTGAACCTTTCTTTCCTCTAGATGCCTGTAAGATCATACTCTCAGCGAACTCACATAATCCCCCTTAAAGTGTTGGCTGAGAGATGGGCAGTTGCAATATAGTATCAGGGAGAGGAACACTAATTCTGGGTAAAATGCTATCTTAGGATAAGCTAGAAAAAGGGCCTGAGATGAGGATCCTTGTGCAGTGGAAAACTATAGAAGATCCAAACCTTCCTTCCTAAGGGTCTTGAGCCTCTGGACTCCAAGACTTACTAGGTCATGATCATGGCGGCTAGCCACAGTAAAACTGGGTCTGGGAGCACCAGAGATGATGAGGTGAATTCCTTAAGTGCTACTACCCATATTCCTTTTTTCCCCCTTATGTAGTGACAGTCTTACATCCTTGCAGTGATCAGGGTCAACTTCCCTCACCAGTGTGTGAGCTCCTTTGTTGCCTACTGATCTTCTGGCCCGAGAAGTGACCAGGTGGCCACCAAAGCTTTAGGTTTAGGGTGAATCTTATGATGGCCTCTTGGGGGGAAGCATTTACCCTCCAGGAACCAGAGACTAAAATTGCTCAAGTTGATCACTGGGAGTGACGGTGAATGGGGTCATTCCTACTTCTACAGCTTGGGTACTGGACCCATATTTTTTAGTTATTAAAGACACAGGACCAATGCAATAGCCAAAAATAGATCATAGGCTAAAATTCTATGCTGTGTCCTAAAGGGTAGTGCCTCATTCTCACAAAATGTCATCTCTAGGCTGGTGTTTCAGCTGTGTCTTTAAGAAGTAGTTCTACTGCTTTGTCATGCCAGTAGCTTCTGGATGGTGTGGTATGTGGCATGACCTGTAGACCCCATGGTCATGTGCTCGTCATTGCACCTCTTTGACCATAAAGTGGGTCCCTTGATTCAAAGTAATGTTATGCAGGATACTTACTCAATGAACCAGACTGAGACTGGCTGAGGCATTGTGGGTAGTAAAGGCAAGCCCATCTCTGGAAGACATATCAATCCTAGTCAGGATAAATAATTGCTCCTTCCAGAACGGAGATGTCCATATTAGAATTTATTGCTGGTCTGGTCTTGGGAAGGAGGCAAATTCCTAGGGGTTCCTAAGCCAAATGATTTCAATCACCCCAAGGACAACCTCCAGAAAAGGTTGTGAGCTTTTACCAGCAACACCTACAGCAGCCAGTAAAAGAGATTTCTAAGCATCTGGACTTTATAGCTCTTTACATTATCTCATGAGAAATAGGGTTAGTATTCTCAGATAGCCACAGAGGCCAACCTGGTGAAGTAATTGAGTGAAGCATGTCCAACTTGAGCGCTAACACCCCGTCACAAAGTGAAGTGCTGGTATGTTACTGCCAACACTGTTGCCAGATCTAACGTTCTCATGAGAATCTGAAAATCCAGATTTATTTTCATGCAAAATCTCTCAATTTTTTAAAATGTTGATAATCATATCATCAGGTTTGCTAATAGAAAACAGATGGAATATCCAACTTAGCATAAATGGAGGAGGGAGAATGGTGCCGAGTAGATCTACAGGAGCAAATGGAAGATATCCAGCACAATGACCAATTCAGAGTTTAAAAAAGCACTCTGGGTCAATAGGATGCAAGCACTGTCCTAGTCTGCTTGGGCTGCCGTAACAAAATACCATAGACTGTGTGGCTTAAACAACAGAAATTTATTTTCTCATGGCCCTGGAGGATAGAAGTCTGAGACTGGGATGCCGGCATGGTTGGTTTCTGGTGAGGGCTGTCTTCCTGGTTTGCAGTCAGCCACCTTCTCACTTTACAGCGTCTTTCCTTAGTGCATGCACGTGGAGAAAGAGAGCCAGAGAGATAAAGGAAGAGGAGTTGGGGGGGGGGCTTTCTCATGTCTCTTTTTATAAGAACATTAATCCTATAGGATCAGAGCCCCAGCCTCATGACCTCATTTAATCTGAGTTACTTCTTTAGAGCCCCCATCTCCAAATACAGCCACACGGGAGGTTAGAGCTTCAATACATGAATTTGGGGATTTGGGGGGCAGGGGGGTGCAGAAACATCTAGTCCATAACAGTCATCAAATAAAAAACTCAGATAAAACAAAACAAAATATGTCCTCCAGCTAGCACTGGAGCACCAGTGTTTGACCGCTGATATAAACAGCAACTAACTGCTTACATACAATGTTGGCCCTAAGTCTGCTGCATTTGTGTGTGTCCCAAGCTGTGAGTCAGACAGTGCTTGGATCACAATATCTGATATACCGTTTAATTGATTACCCCAAGTTTTCACCTGTAAAAAGAAATGAGAAATCTGGGAAAATTAGAGAACTGGAAAATATGTTGCTGTGCTTTTCACTTGAGATTAATTGTCTGGTTCAGCAAGTATTGACCTAGTCATTTTCTTGTTCTTTATGATTTCAAGGCGAGCTCTGCATTCCAAAGCAGTAAGTGGAGGAACAGAGAATTAAAACAAGGTAGACCTGAGAATAGAAATCAAGCATGTTGTCATGATCAGTATCAGAGTAAGTTAAGCTGTCTCAGTTAATGTACTTTAATAGAGCTTTCAATCAAAAACCAAAAAGAGGGCCCCAAATGCTGAAGACTTTGTCCTCCAGCACTCAAAACTATCTGTTCTATATCTACATCGATATCAAAGTGTGGTCCACAGGGAAATAACTTCAGCACCATGTGAGAACTTGTTAGAAACACAAAATTTGGCCCCCTACAGACACACTGAATCAGAAACTCTGGGGCTGGGTCTCAGCAGTCTGTTTTAACAAGTCCTCCAGGTGATTCTGTTGCACACATTTGGAGAGATTTAGCTCTATATTCAGAGGTTGATGGAAGGAGGTAGACCTGGGAAGAGAAAGGGAAGAAATTGGCATTTCACTGAGCATCTACAGTATCCCAGGCACCGTATTAGGAGAAGCAGTGGCAGCATCAGGAAATGAGCCCAAGTCCATCCAACTCCAAAGACCATGTGTTCATTCCATTCACTCAAATTCCCTCCTTAAAATATGTATTAAGTATCTCTATTGGGCCAGTGCTTCATATGTTATCCTATTTAATCTTTACAAGGGTTCCTGAGAGGTAGGCTAGATTGTTCCCATTTTACGGGTCAAGAAAATCAGGCTTATAGAAGTTAAATCATTTTCTCACTGTGGCATAGCTTGTCAGTGGCATAGATGGGATTTACACTCAATTCAGAATGTCATAAAGTCCATGTTCTTGCTTTGCCTTTCTACACCACGCTCTTTCCTTAGTTTGTTCAATCTTCTACCTCGGTTTGCCACTGCCTACCTATTGCTCTCTGTTTTTTGTGTTAGAAAATTCAATCTTTCTCAAATGGCATGCTGCATCTGAAGCCCAGAACACAGGAAATAATCTAAGTGGCTATTCTCTCAATTATCCCAAGGATGGTCCTTAACTAGTGCCTGGGGAGATGCATGGGCGGTGGAGTGGGGGTGGGGGCCGGAGGAGAGAATCCATTCCATACAATGGAAGCCTTTGGCATTACTGCTCAATTCTCTCACAGAACTCCTTGGAGCAAGCCTAGAAGACAGATGAAAAACAATTCTTATTAACCCATCTGGCAGTTCACTTTATTCTCTTTTTCCCAAGCTCCTCTTTGAATATCTTCCTTCAGTCAGAAAATTTGCCAGGAGAAAGCGTGGTATAGTTGAGAAGAATTTTAAACCCAACACGTCTGGTGGGTAGATGTACCTCACATGATAATTCACTTCCATTCCTTGGCTTCTGTTTCTTCACAGGAAAATGTTGTCTGGATTTGTGAATGTTGAGGACCATTCTGTCCAGCTCTAGCATTCTATTGTTTATGAAAAGAAATTAAGCACTACTGTCAAATCATCCTTCTTTATTCCAAAGAGGAAAAAAGAAACTGAAGAAGGGTTTACATGTCTCATTATTGTAAGTATGTGTGTATCTTTATTGGTAATCACCTGGGACCCTTTGGATATTACTGCACGTGGTTTTCTTCTTGACAGTGATGGGGTTCAGGACACACTACCCCCCCCAAATATGGGCACCCTTGGCATATTGAATATTTTAAGCTGAAAGCATATGAGAAAATGACAGAAACAAGAAGGTCACTCTGACTTCCCTTCCCTTCCCTTCTTCCCTGAAACAGTTCATATAACCCTCAGGTGAATGGTGATCTCCCGGTACCCAGAGGAAGGGAGCATCCTTATCTCTGAAGACAAGGGAACACCACGAAAAATTCTAACAACCTTGCTCTAACTGAGACCTCGCTCAGTTTCCCTCAGTTCACTGCATTCTTCTCATACTTCTTAACCTATCTGTCTCCTCTGAGACTGTCCACGTTTTATCAAACCCAGCATAAAATACACAGGTTTAACTTTCTCTGGATCTTCAGTTCATTTTGAAGGCTCCCAGGCCACATAAAACTTATATTAAATAAACCTGTATGCTTTTCTCTTATTCATCTATCTTTGTCAGTTTAATTTTCAGACCCAGCCAGCAACTCTAAGAGGGTCAAGAAAAACTTTTTCCTCTCCTACAATATTCATAATTATTTCCTTGGATATGTTTTTGTAAAGATCTTTGTTCATGAAACATCTTCATTTAGAATTCAAGTTAGGATTAAGGGTGAAGGATATGGTTACCCTAATAGTTCCTGAGAAGCCTTTATGATGTGCTGAATCTAATGTATTTATGGTGCCTCCTTTGATTCAGTTCAGTTCAATTTGACCGGTTTTACTCTGCAGTATTTTCCCATGTCCATCCCTTGGAAACATTGCATTTACTCATGGAAAACTGGCTAGAAATTCTCTTCCAGTGGAAAAGGTAATGCCATGAGTGACTAGGCCTGCTAATTAATAATTTTAGAGGTTGTGATGGAATGTTCCTTAGTAGGAAATTCCATTTTGAAAAAGTCCATTTTTATTGTCTTGAGCAATATGCATGTATAAAGATTCTCATATCAAAAAAAAAAAAAAAAGATTCTCATATCTCTAAAACCTTAAATTAGAAGCATTGTTGGCTGACTTTTTAAAAAGTATCTCTCCCAGAAAGAGAACAGTAAAAAGTGTTGCCTTTTATAATCATCCATCATTTATCCAGTCCATACATCCATCAAATTAAAAAAAATCTTTATAAAGAAAATCCCAAATATACCAACCAAGCAAAACTAAGCAAGTGTTGTAGAAAATTAGATTAGTCAAAATAAGACTTGGAGAATGTTCCAAATCTCTATCAGCTGGGTTGTTTGTAGGTTCATCAGAAGAGAATTTAAATGGCCAAAGGGAGGGGTCAGGGAAGAGTCCCCTAACTCTTAACTACTTGCAGCTGTTATTTTAGCGTCCAGCCAATAAAGATTTATAAACAGTACATGCTTTGTTTCATGCTGAGGTCCCTCAGTATGCAAAAAAAAAAAAAAAAAAAAAAAAGGATAAAATTCAACATGGTTGCTTTCAGCCTAAGACTAATACTTTATGGAAAACAAAGAATGAGAAAGTGGCACTCTGAGAAAGAATTGGTATCAAGAATTAAATGGCGTGATCGCTTATAACCATCCCCAGGTGAACCAGCTGTAATCTGCATATGCTAACAAATACTTCTGCTAAAGCATTAAATCTGTACCCATATAAGGTCAATAAAAGTATGCTTTTTTTTTTGCCAAAGTTGCAAATGTACAAATTTGCCAAAATTTTCTAAAGCTCTCCCAAATAAAATCAATGTTCCTTCCCTTTTTAAGAATTGGGAGCCAACAATCTTCACATGTGATTAACTGTGAGGGTTAGACTATACAGATATGAATACTAAGCATATATATGTCATAGGTGTATAGTGTTCCATTATAATTAAGCAAAATTAACAAAGTTTATTTACCATGTTGAAAATTAAGCTTAATTATAATTGGGTTAAACGATAGCTGGACATAAACAGTTACCTTTTAACTTTAATTACCACTTTTAGTTTTTACTACTGTTCTACATAAAATCTGTTGTATAATTTTGGCACTCATTCTTTAATTTATCCACTCAATAGTATTTACTGAATACTTCCATGTGTCATGCACCATTCTAGGCAATGAGAATACAATAGGGCAGTCAAGATCCCTGACCTTTGCATTTCAGTGGGGGAGACAAACAGTAAGATGAACACACAATTAACTAAAACTAGTGAATTTTAAACAGAGACTCAGAGGATGAAAAGGAGTCAGCCCTGTGATGAATTAAGGAAAGAACCTTTCAGGCAACCTTCTAGAAAGGACAATGGCTGGTGTGACTGGACTTAGGTAGAGGAGACAGGAGGGGCAGGGCCATGGGGAGCTTTGTAAGATATGGAAAAAGGTTTACATTTTACTCAAATACAATAGGAGGCCCCTGAAAGGTTTTTAATCAAGAGAGTAACAGGAGATAACCTCTGTTTAAGAGGGATTGTCTGGTAGCTATGCAGAAAATAGATTTGAGGGGTACCTTATTTGAAAAAGTAATGATACAGATTAGGTGAATATTTCAGTAATTCAGGTGGGAAATGTTGAACAAAGATATATTTTGTAGGTAGGAAGATCAGTATTTGCTCAGCATAATCCCCAGATTTCTGACTTTAGTAACTGGGTAGAAAATGATCGTGCCAGGTCCCAAGGTTGGGACTACTGGGTTAAGGTAAGGCCGATGGGAGTGGAGATACAGGAAAGTATCTAGAATTCCATCTTGGATGAGTTAGCCAACTGCAGATAACAGTAGACAATTGGCTATTCAAGTTTGAGGCTGAGAATCAAAGTCCGGACTAGAGATATAAATGTAGGAGTTGTCAGTATATATAATACTTAAATTTATGTGAGTAGAGGAGATGAGCTAGGGTTGAAAATACAACAAAGAGGGAACAGAAAGGAGTCCTAATAAATGTCAATATTTTTAAGCTGAAAGAAGGGGGAGGGACCAGAGAATTAGACCAAGCAGGCTGGACAAAGCTAGAACAGTAGGAGTTGTGAAGAAGTAGGTTTTAGGAAGAAGAGTGTTCACTTATTTAATATTAAACATGATAGAAATTCTAATGTAGCAGATATAGTTCGTGCCACCTAGGCCCAATCAAAATTTTAAGCTTTATCGTCCCACTTTTACCATTGTTTTGTGCACTACCTTTGTTCTAGTTCCAAAGAGATGTGTAGCTATTTTGAAATTGGGGGTAATGCTTCCCACTTCTTTCCTTCTCCCCCATATAATCTATCCCTTAAATCCTCTGAGGTCAAGGAGACCTAGAGAAACTATGGGACTAAATACGTGACCCAGGGAAAAAAATATAATTTAGCATTACAGTTAAAAGTTTATCATTCAGGCAGCCATGCTAATTACATAACTTGTTGATACTAATGGACGGGTCGAAGCTTCTTCTCTCCAAGCTTATGTGGCCACCATTATGGCCAACAACTGACATCTATGCCCTGGCTGGTTAGGGTGTCCTCTCTGAGGGCTTTGTCACTGGCTCCACCTCGTCAGCTGTTACGATGCTGGAGGTATTACGCCTCCCACTGGATTCTTCCTCAGTCTTGGTCCCTAAAAGAGGAATCAAAAGTATGCATACAGGAGGATGAGGAGACCCTAGGATCCGAGGCTAAAATGTGACAACCTGAGTGAATGGCCCAAACCATGAATCCTCTTATTGTGTCCCTAGCTTCCTAGAAGGGAAGTGGCTGCCACGTCTACCTTAAAAACTAGATCAGTGCAGGACTGAGAACAATGATTTGTTGGCATAAGATCACGTACTTAACAAAAGAAAGCTTGTCTTGAATAAAAAGTGGAGAGTGACATCAACTATTTGGATTATCTAGCTACGTTGCTTCAAGTTGAGCTTTTTTTTCCCCGAAATCTTTTCCAAATCCTTTTGAATTCATTTGTATTATATTAACAAATATTCTAATGGTAAGCCAGTTTAGTAAAACAATTACATTGGGCTATTAGGACAAATACAAACAAATGGAAAACATGCTGACATTTGTTATCTACATAATTTTGTGGACATTGCTATTGGTTTCAGAAGACTGTTAATAATTTATGTCTTAAATGAAGTCCACACTGAACAAATGGAAAAAGAATGGGAACCTGTCTTATGAAGTGAAGTGGTGTTGATAGTTCAGATTTCAGAACAGGTTTCTGAATTCATTCTGTGTCTATACTATCTGAACACATTGCTCATTGACTAGTTTTATACCTTGTTTTGTGATGTGTATATGTGTTTGTGTGTGTGTGTGTATCTCTGTATTTCTCTTTTTCTCTGTATCTCTCTCTCTCCCCCTCCCTCCCTCTCTTTCCTGAGTTGAATTCCTGTGATCTTTCTGTTTCTGCCAAAAGTATAAAAAGGGAAATGCCCTAAAAGTATATATATTTTGATATACCAAAAAACCTTCTTTTCCTAATGACTCAAAAAGTATGTAGGTGGAATATTTAGCTTTATTTTGAATGAATCATATCTTTAGAATCAGCTATTTCAGGGTGAAAATCATTGTGGGGATTATTCTCATTTTTACATGTTGAACCTACTATTCCAGAAGCTCTGGGTTGATTCCCAACTTAGCCACTGACTCATTCAGCCGTGTTTCCCCCCACAGGATGTGAGGAGGTGGTATGTCTGGGGGCCATGGACATCCCTAAGGCATCACCCCACCTAACCCTAGGGCAGAGATTGAGTTTTTGTAAAACAGTCTAAGTATCAGCCCTTGTATTTCTGCTATTCCCTGGAGAAGCTGAAACAATAAACCATTGCAAGAATGGGCGTAATCTCTTCCTTTTCTACATAGTTATATAGTTTGCTGCTAAGTAGTCTATCCTCCTGCCTATAGTTCGGTCCATTTAATCACTCTTTTTACAATGAGTGTATTTCTAAACTTTTATACATTAGAATTAGGCACACTCATAGATTAAGAAGTTTTCAGTCCTTGGAAGAGGTAAAAACCTGAGCTGAAGAAAGTATGTAAAAGATCTGTATATGATCTTACTGTGTGCCTGTTATGGGCTAAACTGTGTCCACCCTACCCCACCCTCGCTGCCCTGCCAATTAATATGTTCATGTCCTAACACCCAGTACCTCAGAACGTGACTGTTTGGAAATAGGGCCTTTAAAGAGGCCATTAAGGTCCTATGGGTGGACACTAATCCAATCTGAATGATGTCCTTATAAGAACAGGAAATTTGAACACATAGAGAGACACCAGAGACGTGCCCACAGAGGAGAGACCAGGTGGAAACAGTGTGAAGATGGACATTTGTAAGCCAAGGAGAGAGGCCTCAGAGGAAACCAAACCTGCCAGCACCTTGATCCTGGGCCTCCAGCTTCCAGAATTGTGAGAAGCTTAATTTCTGTTGTTTAAGCCACCAGGCTGTAGAATTTGGTTATGACAGCCCTAGCAAACTTATACAGTAGTAGGAATATCTCAGCTTTGAAAAGCTAAAATCTGAGTATGCCTTGTAGCACTAGTGTAACCTTGGGGAAATTGTTCAAACTCTCTTAACAACAGTTCCCATATTTGTAAATTGGGCATAATAATAACTACCCATTGAGGTTATCCTGAGGGTCAAATGAATGTATGTAAAGTGTCAGACATAAAGTAGATGGTCAAGAAATATTTTAGGGAGGTTGCTACCTATTGGAGGAAAGGTATGGGGTTTCAGTCAATTAGACTTAGGTTTCAGTCCAAGCTCTGCCATTTAGCTAGGCAACCTCAGGCACATTACTTAAGATCTCGAATCCACAGATCATGCTTATGAAACACTTGGTATATATTACCATATACATGTCAGTATACATGTCAATATATGTTAGTCCTCCTTGGAGATTCTCTTAGGGACTCCTGTAATTCTAATTCTTCCTGATTATCAAAGTCATATATTGACAGTATATTTGCTGTGGAGAGATGAAAAGTGGGGAGTCTAATTGGAAGAAAGAAGCTGTGATTAAAATATTTATATTTTGACCCTTCACTTACACTCACCACATGATGAATAAATGCCTATGGAATGGCCTTTCTGAAAGAAGAGCTATCATACTAGGAAGTGGAAGATAAGGCTTTACCACCAGGATGATAAAACGACTATTAATATCCTATCATCAAAGCAGCCATGTGAAATCTTGTTGCCAAACTCAATTTCTACATGGAAAAATGAGTAAAAGTAGGGCGGAAATAAATAAATGTACTTCCGTAAGTTACATAAACTCTCTACAAAAGTGATAAAAATTATTATTAATTTCACCACTAAGAGATAATCACCATCAATTTGCTCTAACTTTCCAGATCTCCATATCTCTGTATGTGTATTTCTACTTATAACTGTATAAATACTTTTTTTTTTTGTGGTATGCGGGCCTCTCACTGCTGTGGCCTCTTCTGTTGCAGAGCACAGGCTCCGGAAGCTCAGGCTCAGCGGCCATGGCTCACGGGCCCAGCCGCTCCGCGGCATGTGGGATCTTCCCAGACCGGGGCACAGACCCGTGTCCCCTGCATCGGCAGGCGGACCCCCAACCACTGCGCCACCAGGGAAGCCCCTGTATAAATACTTTTTAAGCATAGTATTTGGTAACTATTTTTTTCCCACCTAACACTAAATCATGAACCTATTTCCATGTCATTAAATAGTGCACTCAATACTATTTTTTAAAAAACGAACGGTATTCCATTGCTGAGTGTACCAGAATTTTAAAACAAATCCTTTTCATTTGTCATTTAGGTCCCACAAACTTCTTTTTAAAAATTAAGATGTTTCTTTTCTGGATGCCCATCTGATTGATAACTCAGAAGTGTGTACAAGTGAGTTGAAATAGCCTGAGTGTGCAACTGTGAACTTGCGGGTATGGGGGAAGACGTAATGTCTACTATGCCTCTGGGTACTGGGGAAAAAAAGCAAGGAGAGTGAAGCACTGTGAGAAATGCATCTCTACCTTAAATTTATTGGGATAAATAATTTTTTAGAGCCTTACGAAGCATCACTTACCTACAGAAGGATCTACATACCACTTGGAATAATTGTGTTTTCAGTAGCAACTAAAGACTACAATATTGTACTGTAGTTCACTGGAAATGAAGCAGAGTTTCAAGAAACCCTTTTTAGCTTAGCAACTGGAAAGAGAAATGACTTGTATACTTATGACCCTTCATTGATAATTGTTAGAAAAATGATTACAATTCTAAATAAGCACGTTACTTCTTGTTAGAATCATAGAGATCCTTTCTAAAGATGATCTATATTTTTAGATATAGTAATTATCTATTCATTAGATATAAGGTATCCATTTTGTCTCTCGCTCTCACTCATTTTTTATGCTCATGAAACAAAAGTATCTTCATGGAATCATGTATGTACCCAGCTAGGAAAATGTGTCACACTTACCAGTTCAGCTCAGGTATGAACTGGTGATATGTAAGAGGCGAAGTCTGTTTACCTTCTCAGAACTTTTCCTTTCCCTTCTCCCCAGATTTGTGAGTCACCATTTTGTGTAAAAAGTCTTTGGAGTGAGAATTTTTCCTTAGCAAGTCATACTGTTAGACAAACTTCCCTGTCACTCAAATAGATGACGCTTATCTCTTTCTTTGCTGGAAGAATGCCTTGTAGAGGCACTTAATCTACTCCAGAATAATTCTTTATGCTTCTCAGGGATTGACTAAGCCCCTCTCAAGTGGTTATATAAATCCCACTACTTCATTTTCAAGAAAAGGACTGCTGTTTATTTTCTTGGTTAGTTGATATTGGTAAATCCCATCAGTTTGGTTTCATAAAGAGAGACTTTGACAAACAATTTTATTAAGAGAACTGATTTAATATAATGATTCAGGAAGAAAAATGCCTATCTTGAAATATAAAAAAATAATTAAGTGATTAGATAATATGCCATTTCACTGGGGAGCATAAGTACATAATATCATAATAACATCTTTTGAATCCACTGAGAATATTAAAGCCATCAGCATGAGAACTTAATAGACTTCCTAATGATATGAAATATTTTCTTTAAAAATATATTCATGGGCTTCCCTGGTGGCGCAGTGGTTGAGAATCTGCCTGCCAAGGCAGGGGACACGGGTTCGAGCCCTGGTTTGGGAGGATCCCACATGCCGCGGAGCAACTGGGCCCGTGAGCCACAACTACTGAGCCTGCGTGTCTGGAGCCTGTGCTCCGCAACAAGAGAGGCCACGATAGTGAGAGGCCCGCGCACCGCGATGAAGAGTGGGCCCCCGCTCGCCGCAACTAGAAAAAGCCCTCGCACAGAAACGAAGACCCAACACAGCCAAAAATAAATAAATTTATTTTAAAAATATATACATATATATATACACATTATAAATATGCCCTGTGCCCTCTCACCTTTTCCCATCCACATCCCCCCTTCTCCTACCCTCCAGTGAACAATCACTTTTTAACTAATGTCAAGCCTCAAGAAATATTTGTGTTTAAAATCTATTTGACTTTAAGGTAAGAACAGAGATTTTTAGTAGTCGCTGAACTGGTGAAATCACTCTCACTCTTGCTCCAAGTATTAATGTTTTTATTGCCACCATGAACTAGCATAATATTGGGGGAATTTTATTCTCTCTTTAAGCACCATCTTTATTCCATTTCTCCCCAGTTCTTAATGTGGAGGATAGTTTTTCTTTTCATTTGGTCTCATTTATTTAGATGTGTTTCATAGTTGTTTTGCATTTTGTAGCATTTCAACAACAAATCTCTGTAGAAACTATTTCATTTCCCATGATGCTTCCAGATGATAGGATGATAATAAAATTATCATAGGTGCCCATAACATCTGTTAACAATACATTTAATTGACTTGTTTGTGCAGACGGACCTGGATTCCTCTAATTAACAATGGTGACTAGTTAACAAGCAGACCAGGGAGGGTAAATAGTTTTCTGTCCACATGCTTGCCTGAGGAAGTGGCTGAAGGGTGGAGTGTGTATTTTGGTCAAGAGAATGTTTTAGTGATGTTTTCTTTTCCATGTTGATTATAATTCAGCCATCCCAGAAATCTAAACATATTCAAGTTTGTAAGTATTTTTGGCTTTGAAAGACTGATTTTTTTTTTTTTTTTTGGCTTATATAGCTGATAAACAGTACCTGGGTCTTCTTTTCTATTAAAAAAAGAAATCAAGCTTTACGCCAAAAAGATCTCCACTTGGGGGCTTCCGTGGTGGCGCAGTGGTTGAGAGTCCGCCTGCCGATGCAAGGGACACGGGTTCGTGACCCGGTCCGGGAAGATCCCACATGCCGCGGAGCGGCTGTGCCCGTGAGCCATGGCCGCTGAGCCTGCGCGTCCTGTGCCTGTGCTCTGCAACGGAAGAGGCCACAGCAGTGAGAGGCCCGCGTACCGCAGAAAAAAAAAAAAAAAAAAAAAGATCTCCACTTGGGATTATTTAATGTGTACTTAATATCAGGAATAAAGGGTTCATTTGTTTTAGGTAGTAAAATTATTTTGCATTTTGGGAAATTATTTTTCAAAATGCTTAATTTTCTAAACACATTGCCAAAAACTTCCAGAGATGGATTACTGAGATATCACTAATTACCACTGTATTTTCCTCCTTTGGCTAAGTGAAACCAAAATTAGTACATAGAAAACTATAGGGGTACTTGAGAGCTTAAAGCCAATTGCTACTGTTCACGATGATTTCATTTTTGACATTGCATTAGGAATACCTCTGCCTCTTCTCTGAAAATTCGCACGTGAGACTCATAGAATTTCCCTGTGGGTGTTGACCCACACCCCTGACTGATGATCCCTACACGTCTACACTGATATTCACATAGCAGCGAGATGTGTGGGTGCCTCATGTACTGTAGAACAATTTGAAGAATCATCAGGGGTATAGCTGAAAAAGGAAAAAGCCACTCATTTAATTAATTAATTAATTAATTAATTTTTGGCTGCGTTGGGTCTTCTGCTGTGCACGGGCTTTCTCTAGTTGCGGCGAGCGGGGGTTACTCTTCGTTGCGGTGCGTGGCCTTCTCATTGCAGTGGCTTCTCTTGTTGCAGAGCACAGGCTCTAAGCGCACGGGCTTCAGTTGTTGTGGCGCACAAGCTCAGTAGTTGTGGCTTGCGGGCTCTAGAGCACGGGCTCAGTAACTGTGGTGCATGGGCTTAGTTGCTCCACGGCATGTGGGATCTTCCTGGACCAGGGCTCGAAGCCGTGTCCCCTGCATGGCAGGCGGATTCTCAACCACTGTGCCACCAGGGAAGTCCCCAAAATCACTCATTTTAGATGACACACATGAAAGCATTGCCAATCCTGATGTCACATGCTTTTGTTGAGAAGAAAAAGGGGACACTAACAGACTGCTTTGTTAAAACTGTAAAGAGAACAGATGTTCATCAATTCAAACACATTTGAAATCTGTAAAGTCGAAAGTGCAAATCCACATTTTCCTTTGATCGACTTCATTTCCCAAAGGAAATCACTTTCAGAATTTGGCATATATGTTTCTAGATGTTTTGTTTGACCTATGAAAAAAATATACAGTTTTTTTGTTTTCTTTTTTTACAAATATGGGATTTAAAATGTATGTTTTTCTGTAACTTAGTTTTTTTTTTAATGATTTAAAGTGATATAGAAGTTTTGTGTCATGACACAAAGACCAGCCTCATTCTCGCCATCACTCACTATGCTTCACCCTGTGACCTTCTTTCAGTCCCCAGGAAGCTCAAGATCATTTCTTACTTATTAATTTATTTATTTAGGCCATGCCACAAGGTTTGGGGAATCTTAGTTCCCCTACCAGGGATGAACCCATGCCCTAGGCAATGAAATTGCAGAGTCCTAACCACTGGACCACTGGGGAATTCCCTCAAGTTCATTTCAAACTCAGACCTTTGCATGTGCTCTGCCTGATACACTCTTCCCCTCCCTCTTTGGCTATCACCAAGCTTCAGCTTAAGTTCAGTTTTTCACCAATTCCCCAAATCAGAGTATATGTCCCTATTATGCATTATAATAGTACTTTATTTTTCTCCCACTTTTATGACCCTTATTGTCATTTAAATGGATATTTATATAATTATTTGTTTAACGTTAGTCTCTGACATTAGACTATAAGCTCCATGAGGGTAGGGATGATATTTGTCTTGTTTTTGCCAGTACCTCCAGTACTCAGCTCAGTGCCTGACACATAGAAGGGACTCAATAACTATTTGCTAAATAAAATGACTGAGCAAATTCTTATATGGGAATCATATCAGAAAGGGTTCATGAGAGTGTATCCCTAAGTTAAGGACATAAAATAGTACTTCCTTCTGTCTCCTAGGAAAGCCAACTTTATTTTGAACCTGTAAATCTGCCCTAAATGGTAGGACTCAGTTATTAAAAGGGTACCCAACATAGAGATAGAACTGTTTCCACCCTTAACATAGGATAAGCAAAGATATACCCATCTACATCTAAGGTCCAGCAGAGATATTGGGTTGCTTCTACCTACAGCATCAATTAAGGGGTGAGGGTGGGGAAAAGCATTTTAACATCATTATTTTTTAAAAGGTCCCCATATATTTTAAACTCTAATATAGGGTTACATTAAAATGAACTTGTTTACTTAATGGGTACCAAATATATGGTGATTTAGCTTTGTATATAGAAAAAAAAATTTGCTTCAAATTTTCAACGTCTAGACCCAGTCTAGAAGCTTATAATAGAACCACTACAGTCCTTGCCCAAATATGGTGATATAGCACTTTAGGTTGAGGAAACTGGCTTGAATTTATAGTCTAAAGTCCAGACTGGATGTAACAAGACCCCAGTGAGTCAACATGTGTCATTGTTCTAATGGTTTGGATGAAAGACAGTTGTTCATAGCTTGTCATTTCCAATGAGATTTCAAAACATGAATAATTTTAGCCTTATCATTAAATAACAACAGTAAAAAAAATCTAAAACAGCAGTAACAAATTCCAGTTAAAGATATAAAATATACATTCAGATGGCTTAAAATGTAACATCATCTATGTCCACCCAGATTAGTTTTAATAACAAAGTCCCCATATTGTAAAGTCTGACAAGACAGGAATTTAAGACAAAGTGTTGACTGTTCAAAATAGGATATAAAGGACTTCCCTGGTGGCACAGTGGTTAAGAATCCGCCTGCCAGTGCAGGGGACACGGGTTCAATCCCTGGTGCGGGAAGATCCCACATGCTGTGCAGCAGCTAAGCCCGTGTGCCACAACTACTGAGCCCACGTGCCACAACTACTGAAGCCCGTGCACCTAGATCCCGTGCTCTGCAACAAGAGAAGCCACCGGAAAGAGAAGCCCCCACTCGCCGTGACTAGAGAAAGCCCGTGCGCAGCAGTGAAGACCCAATGCAGCCAAAAATAAATAAATAAATAATAAATAAATTTATTAAAAAGAAATAGGATATAGAGTCACAGAAACTTGTCAACACACATAAAATTAGAATTTATATAATCACCGTTTATTTTTGGATTTTTTCTCCAATGCCAGGACAATATTTATAGAACTTGGACTGAGCTGAGTGGCAGCCAGTACTGTGTGGTGTGTGGCTTAGCTGGTGTTTCCAGGATGCTCTCCGCTCCAGCTCTTCCCTCCTAGCCGAAAGTCCAGGGTCTGGAATTTTACCATTAGACATCCGTATCTTTAAATTCCTTAGGATTAGAGTATCTTGCCTTCTATGAAAATCCAGACATGGCCAGGAAAGGCAGTAACACATCAGCTTATTAGCAATCTCTGCCAACATACCTGGAAATGAAAGAGCAGAAGAGACTCATTCTCAATATTTCCTTCCTACCTCCTCCAATTAAATTTTCTATTATTTAAAAATAATGAATATTTATTTTAGCCTACTTAATATTGATCACTGTAGGTAATGAAAAAGGCCTTGTAATGTGACTTGCAGTTTGTAAAGCACTTACGCACAGTGTCTCTTGCGACAGAGCACAGGATATTCTGAAGGAATGAAGGAAAGGAAGGAGACATGCCTGAAATAAGTTGGCAGAAGTGGGGAACAGTGGTACAAGGACCTTGTGTGGTGGTCAGGCGGGGACAAGTAGTGAGGAAGGGAAAAGGAAAGGGAACATACAGAGGCCTTGAAATGGCCTTTGTCCACACTGCAGTTTTTCCTAAGAATTTTTTTTTTTAACTGAAGTATAGTTGATTTACAATGTTTTGTTAGTTTCTGGTGTATAGCAAAGTGATTCAGTTATACATATATATACATTTTTTTTTCAAATTCTTTTCCTTTATGGTCTATTATAGGATTTTGAATATAGTTCCCTGTGCTATACAGTAGGTCCTTATTGTTTATCTATTTTATATATATGTATGCTAGTTGGTATCTGCTAATCCCCAACTCCTAATTTATCCCCCCCTCCCCGCTCTTTCCCCTTTGGTAACCGTTAAGTTTGTTTTCTACGTCTGTGAGTTTGTTTCTGTTCTAAGAATGATTTTGATGTTGGGTTTGCCTATGCTTACTGGTTTGAGAGAAATAGAATTAACGTGATTTTAAAGAGCTGGGGGATAATCTATATTTAGTCCTGTCTTTCTATATGATGCCACTGAAACCAACAGAAAAGTGAAAATATAGTAACAAATTAAAAGATCTATACCATATTTCTAAAATATAAAATAAGATAAAATAAATAAAATAAAATACCATTTTGCTGTTTTTCATGCTTGCATTGATAAAAGTTGTGGCTTGTTCTCACATCTAATATATTCAGCTTTAATCAAAAAGCCTTAGTACCTAAATAATTTTTTCAAGAGTTTGTATCATTGACCACAAAGTTCAAAAATTTCATTAAGGCACACATTAGAGATTGGCCAGTTTAATCATCCCTCAGGTGGCTTGTGCTCCCTTTAGCAGCCACTGGTGGTGTTTTCACTTTGAATTATTCTTGCAGAGAATAAAAAGTAATATATCTATATTTTGATCAAGCAATAATTTTCCAAATTGAAATGACAACTTAGCGTCTCGAGTTTCTGCTTATAAACTTTTATGTGATCTATGTTATCTAAAGAAGGCTTATGCAATGATGTCATGGTGTGTGTCTGGTTGAATCATGCTTTGCTGCATGTGGTGTGTGTCTTGATACCCTGCACCACATCTGGACAGCTCATTACAGCAGCAGATTTAAAGACATTTGCATCACGAAGTGGGCTAATGTCAGGCTTCGTTAGTAAACTCTAGAAAGTTTCATTTGTGGTAGAATAATTTAATAATGAGATGAACAAAAGTTTATGCTATATAACTGAAAAAGATCTAAATAGTTCAAATTTCCATTATTATGTAACCTCAATTTTGTTATTTTTTTTTGCTTTTTATTTATTTATTTTTAACATCTTTATTGGAGTATAATTGCTTTACAATGGTGTGTTAGTTTCTGCTTTATAACAAAGAGAATCAGTTATACATATACATATGTTTCCATATCTCTTCTTGCGTCTCGTTAAATTTTTAAACATCATGATTGGCAAATAGTTATTTGCTTCACCCATTTTAGTGGCACATATGATTTGCAGCCTTGCAGTCTTTTCTACTTCAAAAAAACATTTTTAAGTACAGAGAATTGAGTTAATCATTATGGCTTACTGTCATCATTGTTCTGGTAAGTTTCTTCTCTTATTTTGTTGATATCATTTTTCTTTTTTTCCCCAGCCTCCACTTCAAGGGCCCCCACTTCAGTGCGTTTGATTTATGAACCAGAATTTTTATATCTTTGAAAAACAGTGTTGTTTTTATTATTGAATGGGTTGGGTTTTTTTTTTTTTTTTTTTTTTTCTGCGGTACGTGGGCCTCTCACAGCTGTGGCCTCTCCCATTGCGGAGCACAGGCTCCAGAGGCCCAGGCTCAGCGGCCATGGCTCATGGGCCCAGCCGCTTCACGGCATGTGGGATCCTCCCGGACTGGGGCACGAACCCGTGTCCCCTGAATCGGCAGGCGGACTCCCAACCACTGCGCCACCAGGGAAGCCCTGAATGAGTTTTATATTACACAAATGGTACTACATCACAGAGCATGTTTGGTTTCTTACCTTTGGCACTTCCAGCACTGGGTGTTTGAGATTCATTCATGCTGCCGTATGGATCTGAAATTCATGGCTTTTGATGCTGCCTAGCACGGAAAAGTAGTCTATGGTATGCAGCTGCCACATCTTACCTAGCCATTGCCATGGCCCTGTAGGTTGCCTCTAATTCTCAGGTCTTCAGCTTGGATAACTGTGTAGATGGGAGGGCCATTCTTTATACAGAAAGTCCACAATGAGGAGCAGGTCTTCTGAGGAAAACAATGGCTTTTGAGTTGAGTTTGAGCTGCCCACGGAATATCTAAGTGGAAGTACAGAGGAGGCAATTGGCATGATAAGAAAAGCTTTCAGGCTATAAGAACCTGCTTTATCCTAGAGATCATGATTTTACAGTCCTCAGCCTAAAAGGTGAAATGGATCCAATTACCTTGGAGGAGTGGTAAGAAGACTCAGATCTGTCGACAGATCTCAAGGCCGCACCAGCATAGGAGGGTGGGTGGAGGCAGGGACTTTCAAGGCAGATGAGTTGTGTGGTCACACATAGAAATGATGCACTATGGTGGTGCAGTGGTTAAGAATCTGCCTGCCAATGCAGGCGACACGGGTTTGAGCCCTGGTCCGGGAAGATCCCACATGCCGCGGAGCAGCAAATCCCGTGCGCCACAACTACTGAGCCTGAGCTCTAGAGCCCGCAAGCCACAACTACTGAATCCTGCAGGCCTAGAGCCTGTGCTCCACAACAAAGAGAAGCCACCGCAACGAGAAACCCCGCGCACCGCAACGAAGAGTAGCCCCTGCTCGCCTCAACTAGAGAATGCCCGCACACAGCAACGAAGGCCTAATGCAGCCAAAAATATTAATTAACTAATTTTTTTTTTTTTAAAAGGGGGCTTCCCTGGCGGCGCAGTGGTTGGGAGTCCGCCTGCCGATGCAGGGAACACGGGTTCGTGCCCTGGTCTGGGAAGATCCCATATGCCGCGGAGCGGCTGGGCCCGTGAGCCATGGCCGCTGAGCCTGCGTATCTGGAGCCTGTGCTCCGCAACGGGAGAGGCCACAACAGTGAGAGGCCCGCGTACCACAAAAAAAAAAAAAAAAAAAAAAAAAGAAATGATGCGCTAGACCAGCGTGCAGCCATGCCTGCCCTGTTAGCCAGGGCTGGCCAGCTACTTGTTTCTGTAAAATGTGTTTTACTGGAACCCAACCTCACCGTTATTGTCTGTGGTTGCTTCTGTTCCACAGTGGCAGAGTTGTGTAGTATCAACAGACGGTATGATCTGCAAAGCAGAAAATATTTGCTATGTGCCTCTTTACAGAAAATGCTTGCCGACCCCTGACTAGGCAGTGAAATTAAGGGCTATGGCAGATAACTCTGGGATTCTTTATATTCTCCTTTGTACCACAAACCGGTTATATGATCATGAGTGTCCCATATGCTCAATAAGCATAAATCTTAAACTTCCGTAGAAATGCTTTGTGTTCCTTCATTTCTTTTAAATGTATCAGTTTCTTAATATAAATCCACTGGAGTCAGACTTGCTTTTCTATGGAAAACATGACTTTGCTTCTGCTGGCTTGTGCTTCCCAGCATCATATGATCAAGGTTGAAGTTTCTGCATTTCATATATTTGAGCTCCTCTGGACATGATTACCCAGGATGTTATGCAATGTAAATACATTGGTAAGAACGAAAGCTCCTTTCCATTATATTTTTAAAAATTGCATCTTAAGAGTGACTGAAGCCTTAGTAGAAACGTCAGAAAGTAGATATCTGTGAACTCTCAGATAAGCAGCTTCTGTTTTCTACTTGGAGCCTGAGATTGTATTCTCACATAGCTTGTGGCTCCCTATTCTCTCTTACATTCTTAGGGAGGGATGTACTCACATGGTAGCACTCAGCTTTCGAGACCTTCTTTTGAAGCTAATCTGCATCAGAAACAAGTTGTAAATATAAGAAAAGAGTCCAAAATTTTGTTTCTATTAATGAGTTTTTATTTCTCCTCTTTTAGTACTGGCCTTTACTAAAAAAATCATATTTTCAGTAGACTACTATCACTGACCTAAGTAAGGCATTGTCAACTTTTGTTGATATTGAATTCCAAGAAGAAAGTATTCTGTTTAGTCATTTTCTTTGCCTGCACAAGTATATGGAGTTTTTTTTAATGTGATTAATGGATTAAAAAGAGTATTTGATACATGGGTGTTCATATAACCAGATCCTGAATTAAATTCCAAGATTAATAAAGAAAGATGTTAAAATAGGTTGCATATATATTCTATAACATAGTGGTTCTGAATTCAGGCTGCACAATTAAGAGCTTGAAAAAAAAAAAGTACTGATGTCTAGATCGTACTCCCAGATATTTCAATTTAATTAGTTTGGAGTACATTCCAGCATTGGGAATTTTTTTGAAAAGCTCCCCTATGTGATTCTAATATGACGTCAAAATTGAGAACTGTTGCTGTAAATAAGTATTTAATAAAATAAGTATTTAATGTAGTGGGAGAAAACTTTAGAGATGATAAAAGAAATTCTAAGAATTTGTTAATTGGAAACTACTGGAAAAAAGTAGACAAAATCTTATTGAATTGGAGAAGGGGAACTTATCAGGCCTTCTTATAAAATGTAGAAAGTGTGGAGCCTAAGGATTCATGAAAGCACCTACATGCCATCGATATCTTGTGGAGAAATCAAGAAAATAAGGATGGAGAAGCAGCAGAACGTTTACATTTTGCAACCCTTAACATCCCAAAGTTGTTGGATTGTAGGACCCCTCTCTCATTCACCTAGACGCCTGTTCCCCTTATGCTACTTATAAAATGAGAAAATCTTAAAGGCAAATAAAACAAATTGTAATTAAGGTCAGTGTGACACATGACCTGGGCCTGTAGTTCTTAAATTTTAGTGAACATCAAAATCACCTCGAGGGCTCTTTTAAACACAGGTTGCCAAGCTTTTATCCCGGAGTTTCTGGTTCAGTGGGTCTAGGGTGGGACTTGAAATTTTATATTTCTCATAAATTCTCAGGAGCTACTGATGCCACTGGCATAGGGCTCACATTCTGACAACCTCTGGTGTAGCAAGCTGTCACCAAGGATGACGGTCTGGGCAGGAAACTGGGAAAGGGTTTTGGGGAGGGAAAGGGAGAATGTATGCTTTATATTAGCTGCAGGTGACAAGACAATGAAAACTGTTGGTTCACTTTGCATTTGTGTCCAGCTGTGAAGTGCTAATTTGGGTCTGTTATCATCTCAACATTTTAGGTTGTGTCCTTATCTTTGAATTTAAAGTCATGAGAAAAAAGTGCTAAATCATTTAGACGTTTGCATGAGTTTTTCTTATTTCATGTTGTAGCACAAATTCTAAGTACTTTTTCCCATTTTCTATTAGAAAAGAAGTGGACACTTGACCTAACCATTTCATCCTCTCTAAGGTGGATTAACTATCCATCTACAGACATGTCCTTGGTTTTCGACAGTGACTACCACTGGTACTGGGTAATTTTGCTGTGACAACTGGCTTCGTTTACCCCTAGTCAACTTGGAAAATGTCTTCATTCTAATCAAGTTCCCTTTGCCAGGTTTGACACCTGATAGGGAGGCAGAGATGTATTAATATAACTAAGGCTCTGTTCACACTTTCAAGAAGGTGCTATCTATGGCTGGCATCTATTCTATGCACAATACTTCCAGAAAAAAAGGAGATTTCTCATTCCAAGTATTCATGGGGCTGGGAAACTAGGCAGTCCCATGGGGGCTGGGAAACTAGGCAGTCCCATGGGAGCTGTATTTCCAACAAAACAAAAGCTCTTGCTAGAGGGTTCAGAAGATTTACCCAAAGGGAGACTCAGAAAATTCAAATATGCTTGACGGGTAATGGTGAGATAGTTCAGAACTATAAATTTTACGAAAGGTTACACTGCTTTTTTAGTGCTGATGAATGGCAATGTTTAAACCCACCCTAATTACAACAGACATTTGGATGAATTTGACTTTGAGGTTCATTTTTTGCCGCCCCTTTTGAAGCATAAAACACAACATGTTCCTCTAAGATAAAGAATTCATTAAAGTGTAAAGAGTTCGCTCATGCAGTCATAATCGATTGCTTCGTTTAAGATCTGAGAAGAAAAGACAAAAGTTGTTTTAGGTTTTACATAAGGGAGAACATGATGGATGGAAACAACCTTTTCCAAAAAAAGAGCAGACATGCTCTTGAAATATAGCAAAACAGGTAAAGGAGAATGGAAGACTGCGTTAGGTTTACTCTGTGAAACCAGCCCCGCTGGAAATTCACTGTTAGCAAGTGGGAACAAAGTGTTATTTGACTTGGTCTGGCTATTAAACAGCATTTCGGGAGCACAAATTATAAGCAATATGGTTATTTTTGTTTTTTGAAACACTCCCACCTTTCATAATTCAAATTCAGTAAACAAAACACTTTCCCCCTCTCCAGATGTCTTACAAAATGAGTCAACATTTTGCCCATTACAGCTACCTGATTGAGAAGTGTCTAGCTTACAATCTGACAACAATAAACAAATACACCAAATTAGGGAAAGAAGGTCAAAGACAAAATTAGTATGAATCCTTTGTGCCTGGAAAACAGGTGAGAATGGTCCTTCAATCATTCTTGCAGTAATTCTGGGGAAAGTGTTCCAGCCGGGAACAAGATGATTAATTGGAGGTGTGCTTTTCACATCAAATGTACACACTTGGCTTGGAAATGTTTGTCCCCAGTGCTTTTTTTTTTTTTTTTTTTTTTTTTTGCGGTACGCGGGCCTCTCACTGTTGTGGTCTCTCCCGTTGCGGAGCACAGGCTCCGGACGTGCAGGCTCAGCGGCCATGGCTCACGGGCCCAGCCGCTCCGCGGCATGTGGGATCTTCCCGGACCGGGCAGGAACCCGTGTCCCCTGCATCGGCAGGTGGACTCTCAACCACTGCGCCGCCAGGGAAGCCCCCGCAGTGCTTCTTGACTGATGAGAAGAATTGCATGTCTGTCCCCAGAGAATGAGAATTCCAGAATCTCAAGCACAGCTTTTTGTTAGAACTCATGCCCTCTTAAAGTAAAGCAGATGAATGGAAGTAACACACGTGGCGAAGGCAAGTCTACATACAGTGCGACCAGTGTTGAGTGAACTCTTGACTTTCTCTGGTGGCATTTGCCTTCGATATATGGGTGCCGGATAACATTGGGGCTCTAATTCTTAGCCTGAAAATGGCAATCTTCCCTTTGAAGTGCACGATGCTATCAAATAAAAGAACTGAGTAGCAGTGGGTTTTCGAGTTTTAGTATGTCTGAGATTATCTGGAGTCTGTAATTAAAGGGTAGATTGCCATGCCACTATCCCTAGAGATTCTGATTCAAAGCCCAAGACTCTGCTTTTTATTAACCATCCACAGTGATTCTGATTCTATTGGTTTAGGGCTATGTTTGGAGCCAAGTTAAGAACTACCGCTGTTCATGCTTCTTCTAGGAAACAGACCCTGTCCAGTTATAAATGTAAAATCATTCATTTTATCCACTGAGAAACATTTATTGAATACTTAAGCCCTGTGCTAGGCTATGCAGATGTAATAGTGAACCAAACAATCAACCGATAATAACAGCTTAGAGTCAGACATCTGATAATCTTGTAAGGGGAGGTAGCCATTCATCACAGCATCATACAAATAATTGTGAAATTACGCCTTTGGTAAGTTCTATTAGAAGTGATACAGGGTGTTATGAGAGCGGAAGAATCAATGTGATAGGATGCATCTGATTAACCCGGCAAGGGTAAACAAAACTAGCTCTTAAGTTTAAATTCTCCAAGGTTTTATTTCATATCTTGCTCCTAGGAAAGTTTATTTGTCAGCAAGCTACTCATGCCCTGCTGTGTTGCACAGTGCTGGAAATGGCATTTATGTTCTACATGCCCATGCTGAGATAATATCTAGGGCTCTAAGCCACAGGCTGAAATCAGAAATCTTTCCTTTGAAATGAATCATGCAGTCAAATGAAAAAGCCCAGTGTTAGAATCCGTGAGGCATCCAGCAAAGACTCATACATTTTGACCTAGAAGTATAATCTTCATGAAAAAATGATACACTTTAAAAGAACTGAATGGTGAAGCCTTCGGAATCTATTGCTAAATCCTTCTGTCTCAGAATGCCCAAAGTTGTTGGATATGCTGATGAGGAAGCATGGCTGTAAAATTCAACCATGGATATTCATTATATCTATCATGGGATGCAAATTCTGGAAATAGAAAGGTAGATTGCAGATGAAGATGTTTTCAATTTAAGCATAGTTGTAACATTATTAAAAATCTGAAAAGTTGCCATACTTGACTATTCCACTAGAAAGTTATCATCTTGAAAATGGATGACAAAAAATGGTTAAGAATTGAAAGAACCTGCAGACTAGATACTGGTTATCTGAGAACTCATTCTTCTAACGTTTGCTTGGCTCCTCTTCTGTGTCAGGTCCTGGGCTAAGTGCTAAGAATGCAGTGGAAGGCAAAACAGCAGGACAACACTGCCCTCCGGAAGCTCACAGTCTAGGGCCACCATGAAATATCTACACCTATCATTAGTCACAAATGCTTTACTGAACATTTATGATGTTCTAAGCACTGTTAGGCTTTGGGAAGCAGATGAATTAATCTTAAGAGCTCAGTCTAGGGGACAATGTCTCTCAGTGGATAGGAAATAATCAGCAGAAAGAACATGGAGAGAAGCTGGAGGGAACTTGATTCAAACCTCAACTCTGCTGCTTGACCAGAAGGTGACCCTGAGAATCCCATGGAGTTTTTCAGAGCCCCAGATCGTCTTCTACAATATGGGGTCAATACTTGGCTTCAGAGGTGTGGTAGTGTAGTCCAGAAGCAGCAGTCCTGTACACCATCCGTTTGTGCTCAGAGTGCCAGTTCAACCCCCCTTCACATTCACGGTGAAGACTCCACTCTGACCATACCATTTTAGTAGAGTGGTTTTACTCAAAATTTGTATGGGAAATGGGAGGAGGGGCTTACATCGCACCCTCCACTGTATTTTATTTCCATATTTTCCAAAATCATTTTTCTCCTCTCTTGTTTCTTGCCAAGTACGGTTTGTAAATCTTCCCAGCTCTTTACCATAGCTCTCAATCTCCCTCTTTTTAATGCAGATTTATTTAACTTGGCCTGAGTCCCTCCAGCCTTGCCTACCCACATCCTTCCATCACCATATTCCACCATCCTTAGAAGAAAAGAGAGATAAATATACATGTGGGTATAAATAACAATTTTTCCTGTCCCAGAATAATTAGAAATAATGTACACAAAATACCAGAGCCCACAGATGGTGGAAAAACGGTCCAGAAACTATCAGGACTTCAATTGTCTCTCCTTGTTCTGAGGTTGTATGATAATGTATTTAGGAAATTGTTCCATGTGAACAGTTCAAAGAAATTTGTAACCTTTATTGTTTATGATATAAAATAGATTCAGAAATAATTGTTTTATGGGCAAAAAGATTGTAGCACAGAAATATTCAAATGTTTAAAATCTAGTGGTTGACTAGCTCCAAGAGGAGGAATAAAGCACTGTTTTGGTATCTGAGGAGGGCCATGAATAATGAACGGTATACTTTTGAATGAAAAATGAAATTTGTATTAATTATCAGGTGTTTATTCTACATGATGTTAATCAGGCAAGTATTTGGCTTTCTGAAGCCACAGGCCAGATCTTTAACTTAAACAGTTATTAAAATGATTTAATATTTTTGAGGAAACCAATTACCTTCTTACTACCTGAAAAATGAGCTTTTAAATTGATTACTACACAGCATGTACTTAACATTGTTTGTAAAAATTTCAGCAGTATAGTCCTTATACTCTCAGTATATTCAGTACCAAATCCACTTTGAAAAAGTAATTAAAACTGTCCTTTCTGTAAAAATTATCTGTGATAAGAGAGAACAAATTTCTTCAATATCTTTTTGATGTGATCTGCTTGAGTGGTTCAAAATATATGTGCTTGGTAAAGCGGATGAAAAAAGAAAGAAAGAAGTTGTTCAAGTTGAACCTTTAATCCTATAACTGTTTTTAAAGGCCCCTAATTAGCAACAAATTCTAGAATCTTATTTAATAAAAATAAGTCCTCTTTGATTTGATTCCCCTCTTGGATAGACTTTAAAATAATAAATATGCAGAGTGTGGTTTCTCTAATTTTATGAATCAGGGTTTTCCCAAATGTATTTCCCCAAAGTTGGTGTTTTAGTCAGTAGCCTCAGCCCCAAACAGTCTTTCCATGGAAGTTCCTTTTCAGTGGCTGGTTTCATGAAATTCAGCTTCGAGAAGCTACTGTGCCCCAGGATCTGTGGAGGTGTAGTTTGAGGTTATTATGTAAATGGTCCCCTGGAGACTGTTGGTTACTGATAAACACTATACTTAATTGCCTTTATTACCTTGCCTCTTTCTCTACCCAGCTCTCCCTGTGTTAAAACCCCAATAATGCTACCCTGCATAATTTTTGCAAAATAAATATCATCGGGAAGGCCAGATGTAGAATATTAGACCGTTATATACTATTTCAATCCATAGTCTCTGGAGGATAATTTGTAATCAGTATATAAATAATTTCACATTAATGCAATAAGAAAAATAACAATAAGACTCTTCATTAAACCTCACATGTGAGACTGACCATTAAATTACGTATATCAATTAACTTTGTGTATGTGTAATGCTTACCACGTGTTAGAAACCGTTCTAAGCGCTATCCATGTATTAATTCAGTTAGTCCTCACACCAACAAAAAAGAGGGTGATAGGATTATCTCCATTTTACAAATGAAATAATTGAGACACAGAGAAGTTAGATCAGCAAATAAGTGGCAGGGCATATCCCTAGGTGGTCTGCATACAGAGACCACGCTCTTCCTTCCTCCAAGATGTCACCTTTATGGTTATTTTGTAAATTGTAGAAAAGGGTAACTGGGCTGTATAATGTTTAAAAAATGTTTCAAAAGAAAGAACGTTAGTAGGTGAATCAGGCTCATCTTGCTTTATGTGTTCATTGTAGTAAACCTTTCCCCTTGTATTACGCTTAGACTTTTCAGTATAGACACATTCTTTAGACTTAACTCCTAGCCGGTAGAGTATAATTCACAACCTTTTGCAGATGGAAAAAGCACAGCAAAGCAAAGTTGCCTGGACAGAGTACCTCCCATCCAGTGGAGCTTTCTCTGCTCTGCCACTGACTCTGCGCATGAGCTGGGACATTGCTGTTTCTCATAATCAGTGGAAAAGTCAAAAGACGGTACAAGAGAGTTTGCAGTGATATGTGTTACTATTAGTCACTTGAATTTCTTATTCTCACAATGTCTTTTTTATGCCAAAAACTCAGTCCTTGAAAATTAACCAAAACAAATATCTGCCTGGCTTTTAAGAGAAATTTAGTTAGATTACCACTTCGGGGCAAATTGAAGTAAGCCAGCCTCAAATCTAGATGTTTAGATCTAAACCCATGTTTAGATCTTCTGGAGGTTGGTTTCATGATTCTAATGTTTCAGTAGAGCGTAGCTTGCACTAAAACCAAATTTGGCTTTCAGCATGATGAAAAGAAAATAATGTCTGTGTAAAACACAAAACTGAACTAGCTGACTTTTCAAACAGATAAACTATGAATTAATTAAGGCATTTATAGTTGGCAGGGATTGGTGTTACAGTTATCCAATGACTTTATGTTCACAGTTCTCAGCTTGTGTTGAATACTTGGTTGTTCGATGAAACCCAAGGAGAGAGGACCCAGAGGATAATTGTTGGGTTGGGTCCATTGGGTTGGGAGGAACTGGGTTAGTGATTTAAATGAAAAAGGAAAAAATAAAAATAGCAAGAATGGAAAACTAAAACTAAGACATATTGTTATCCGTTTTCTTTTTTTTTTTTGGCTTGGAAAATGTTACTCAGGATTAAAGAACATAAAGGAGAAGTGTCTTTAGCCAGAATTCCTTAACTTCCTCCTGTGTGCTATAGTGATTTATTATAAAATTGCCTCAGATCAGATTTTTGTATCACAGCAAGATTACAGGATAATAAGATAGGGCCCCAGGTAAAAACCAGGTCAGAAGCCCAGGGAAATATAAAAACACCAGGAGAACACACCTGAGTTTGGGGAAGTAGGGGATTCAAGTACAGGCAAACAGTTAGGAACCAGATCCTCTGTAGAATCTGAGAAACAGAGAAAGCAGAGGAGAACAGATGCAAAGCATTATGGATGAGAAAAGACCTTGACAAGGGAGTCAAGCGTGGTTTTCTTGGAGCTACAGGGGGAACATTGTGGGATTGTCCGGCAAAAGAGGTTGGTGGGGGTGATGATGGAGAGTTAATGAGGAGCCAGAGGGGACACTGCAGAGCAGCTGCCCTGACAGAGTCAGAGCCTGATGAACTAGTGGCGCTATATGTACAACACAAAATATATACACGATATAAAACAATTGTATTAGTGTGTTATGTAATATATGTTATATAGTATACTATACTTATATTTTAATATACATAAAATATAAAGAGGACAGTGTATATATTATTGTTTATAGTATATATAATTGCGTTATACAGTATTAAAATATATATAAATATATACGTTGTAAGGAGGGCAATATACTGGTGGTTTGACAACAAAAACACCTCCAGAAACAGCCAAAGAATTTCAGAGCAAGAGGAAATATGATGTGGTGAAAAAGGCACTGTCATGAAGCTGTGAGTCGAAATTGTAGCCTTGACTGTGTTACATCCTTTTGATCTTGGGCAAGCTTTTCCTCCAAGGGTCTCAGCTTCCTCACTTGTAGGATTAATGAGGTTGGACTGATGGGCTCTCAGGTTCTATCTGGTTCCAAGGAGGAATGGGTCTCAGGGTACTTGGATGGATATGAGAAGTAAAGAAGCCCTGACCCTGTCTGGTGCTCAATTTTCCGACCACGTGACCTCCACTTTGTACATATAATCGTTCCCCCTTCTCCAAGGGAGATATAGTCCAAGACCCCAGTGGTTGCCTGAAACTGCAGATAGTATTAAACCCTATATATACTACGTTTTTTCCTATACATACATGTTTTTTCCTATACATGCCTATGATAAAGTTTAATTTATAAGTTAGGTACAGTAAGAGATTAACAGCAATAACTAATAATAAAGTGGAAGGATTATAACAATATACTGTATTAAAAGTTATGTGAATGTGGTCTTTTTTTCTCTCTCAAAGATCTTATTGTACTGCTCTCACCCTTATTCTTGTGAGGTACGATGATAAAATGCCTACCTGATGAGATGAAGTGAGATAAATGACGCAGGCATTGCGACGTAGCATTAGGCAACTATTGCCCTTCTGACTGTGTGTGTGCTTCAGGTGATCCTGGGTCATTGAGCCACAACGGCGGTGATGGTTGGGTGTCAGGAGCAGAGGATGCCAATGGTTGGGGATCCCAGGCGGGATGGAGCAAGACGGCTCGGGATTTCATCATGCTCAGAACAGCACACAATTTTTTAAAAATGGTACAAATGAACTTATTTACAAAACAGAAATAGAGTTACAGATGTATTATAGAAAACAATCTTATGGTTACCAGGGGGAAGGGGGGCGATAAATTGGGAGATTGGGATTGACATATGCATACTACTATATATAAAATAGATAACTAATAAGGACCTACTGTATAGCACAGGGAACTCTACTCAATACTCTGTAATGACCTGTAAGGGAAAAGAATCTAAAAATGAGTGGATATATGTATCTGCATAACAGATTCACTGTGCTGTACAGCAGAAAGTAGCACAACATTGTAAATCAACTATACTCCAATAAAAGTTTTTTAGAAAGCAAAAAAATATTATGAATCATTTATCGTTTTGACCACGGGTAACTGAAGCCTCAGAGAGTGAAACCGAAACCAAACCGCAGGTAAGGGGAACTACTGTATACAAAATAACTACATTTCAATCCAGCGTTTTCAAATTCTCTTAAATTGTTGAATGATCAAGAGTGCACATGGGGAGGTTTCACAGTTTTCTTCTTTGGTCTTTATTTTACTGAATGCAACTGCCATTGATACATATTATCCAAACAAAACCTTGTTCTTCTAGCTTCACGGTTCCTTCTTAATAGAGAACCTCCAGTTGCCTTCTGAAGGAAGGGTTACAGGATATGACTGTATTTGGAGATAGGACCTTTAAAGATGTACTTAAGGTTAAATGAAGTCATATGGGTGGGCCCTCACCCAATATAACTGGTGCCCTTATATGAAGCAGAAGTTAGAACACACACACAGAGCACATGAGGACACAGCGAGAAGGTACCATCTGCAAGCCAAGGAGAGAGGCCTCAGAGGAAACCCAACCAGCCCACACCTTGATCTTGGACTTCTGGCCTCCAGAAATGTGAGAAAATAAATTTCGGTTGTCTAAGCCACCCAGTCTGTGGTATTTTGTTACGGCAGCCCCAAATTCAAATACAGTATCTAATATAGTATCCAAAGTAATTCTCACCAATTCAATAATAGTCATCTTTATATGTATCTCTATATCACCTCTACTACCTAGTTATACCTTTAATAAATGTTTCTTATAAAAATATTTTATTTCTAATCTAATGCCTTTAGGGAGGAAATGTAAAATATTGACATTTAATAGGATTGTATTTTAATTGCTTTGTACTTTTAAGAGTCACATTTCCTTTGAATCTTGGAAAAGCTGATGGGAAAAAGACATAAATGAACTGGACGCTCGTCATTTGTGTTGGTGGAATATCACCTTGCTGATGTGTTATTATTTAAAATATCTGGATAGATTGATTTCTTTTCTTTTCTGAAGAGTGTGTGGATTAATAACAGACCCCCTCAATTTAGCAGCACAGCAGGGAGGAACTAATACTCAGGCTTTGTCCTACCAGCAGGGAGCAGAGTGCTGAGTGAGAAGAATGCAGTCTAATGAAGGGACCATCTTCCTGGCCTGGACATGTTCCCAAGAGCAGTCAGACTGAGGGGACTAACCAGTTTCGTCAGTAGCAATTAACTAGAAAAGAGATGTGAGGGGCCAGCGCTGTTCTACTCCATTTACTGTTCACCCAGCACCTTTCTAAGAGCTTTAAAATCATGTGATGTTGAGTTCAAATTCCATTTTTAATAGCAGAGTTATGGCCAGGACTTGAGGGCACAACTGCATTCAATTTATTTGTCTCCTCTCCATTCAGAAGCATGAGAGAAATTTGCCGACAGTTAGTACCCACGTGTCTGTGGAATTCAATCAAATATGAATGCGGAAATCTTTCGCATTGACATGGTACTTCTTATTGATAGGTAGATGTGAGTAAGTATGTGTGTAAATGCATAAATATGGGTATTCTAGGTGTATTATTTAAAAACTTCCCATAAATAATTTGTTAGGCATAAATTTTCTTCTTAGTGAACTAAGCATTACCATTATTATTTTGATCAGAAAAAAAGGAAAGATGCAAACAAGTCTTTAGAGCTGAGTCATGTGGTAAAGTGTTTTTACCACGTGTTAAGTGTTTAAAGCTCATCAAGGACCCCCTTCCTTCCAGAGACGCTAAACAATGGTGCATTTCCAACTAACTGCTTTCCAGGGTCTAGAGAATTAGGGCTACATCATTGCCCTAGAATTTAAATGAATGTTGTTTCACCAAAGGGCACCATAAACAGATGTTCTTCCTCCCCCTTCTTTAACTATAAAACACTTTAGCTGTTGTTGTTTTTAAAAAGAATCTGTAGTCATATTTCAAAGAGACTTTCATTCCCTTTGGGGCAAGAGGATTAATTTTTATTATGTGGTACTACTTGCCATGAGCCTGGCATATGTTATCTCATTTAATTCTCCAAGTAACCCTTTGAGGTAGGGACTAGTAACCCTAATGTAACGCTGAGGAAACAGAGACTCAGGATGATTAAAACTTCCCTGAGGCCACCGAGGGAATAAGTACACAGTCAAATTTCAACCTGGGTCCATAATCCTGCACAGGTCTTGCTCCTTCTACCCCGTTCACTGCTTTTTTTTTTTTTTTTTTTTTTTTTTTTTCTGCGGTACGCGGGCCTCTCACTGTTGTGGCCTCTCCCGCCGCGGAGCACAGGCTCCGGACGCGCAGGCTCATTGGCCATGGCTCACGGGCCCAGCCGCTCGCGGCACGTGGGATCTTCCCGGACCAGGGCACGAACCCGCGTCCCCTGCATCGGCAGGCGGACTCCCAACCACTGCACCACCAGGGAAGCCCCGTTCACTGCTTTTTAAATTCTCTAAGGCTGACTGTTATTAGAATCTAAGCACGATCTATAAAACTTAAATGGCTTCTCTATTTTAATTAACACATCATGAAAAACTGGCTAGGGGAATTTTCATCAAATTTGGAGGCAATGTATGGGATGGTCTGACTTTAAAAAGTAGACAACCTGGCACATATAAGATTCACTTTGGAGGAAACTGAGGAGCGCCACAGGGCTAATGTCTTTGGGCAAATGGCGAAACATCTTCCTTCAAGGACAAATAAAAGTGACATCCAACAAAAAGGCATTTGATGATTGTCTAGAGAAGGGACGCTTAATCAAGGGCAACCGAGAAGGATGCTGTGTTACTCTGCTCGGGCTGCCGTAACAAAAGACCACACACTAGGGGGTTTAAACAACAGAAATTTATTTTCTCAGTCCTGGAGGCTGGAAGTCCAAGATCAAGGTGTCGGTGAGTTGGGTTTCTTCAGAGCTCTCTTTCTTTGGCTTGCAGATGACCACCTTCTCAGTGTCTTCGTAAGGTCTTCCCCCCTGTGTGTGCACATGTAAGTGTCCTAATCTCCTCTTATTAGGACACCAGTCATGTTGGATCAGGACTCACTTGCATGACCCGATTTTACCTTAACTACATCTTTAAAGACCCTGTCTTCAAATACAGTGACATTCTGAGGTACCAGGTGTTAACACTTCAACAAATGGATTCTGGTGGGGGGACACAATTCAGCCCATAATAGATATTCAAAGGACATCTGAGTGCTAAAAATGGAAGGCAGTCGAGACACTATTCAGAGCATCTGAAACGGAGGTTCATGATATACCCATGGGATGGCATGTCATGTCAAAGGGAGCCTGCTCTTTCCCAGAAAGGGAAACCAAAGCCTAGGAGAAATATTTGGCCGCCAATTAGGAGGGACATACCATATGTCTAAGATGTCATGGACAACAAACACAATGGTTTCAGTTACGAGCCCCAAATGAAATTATGCTAAGAAACCTGATATCAGTTGGATGTCTGAAGTTTGTTATAACTACTCAGACTGAAAGTGGGAGGTAGCATTAAGGGATATATTATTCAAGAGAAAGGTCCTATTGGAGCCTCAGAGTGTCCACAATATTCATCGATGAAACATCCAGGGCTCAGACACTATTAAAAATATAATACCTTCAGGATTTATGAGAGTGATATCAATGTGCTGTGATAAGAGGGAAGCAACATAGATCCCCTGTATATCAATGATTTCCTTCAACTGCTTTTTAACCCTCAAATCCCCAAGATTTTCCACAGGTGTCTATTTCACCAGGAATAGATCACAAAGCCAACATCCCAAATTGCAGGTGTTCATTTCTAATTGATATGTTTCAGAAACTAGCATAGGAGGATCCAAAGTGAGTAGCAGCAGAAGTTTGTTCATATGTGCCCCTACAAGAGCTGTTTAGATACACTTCATTACAAATCTGAAAAAAACTTGAGGTTCTCTATCAGCCCCATCCAATAGAAATATAATAAGGGCCGTACATGTAACTTAAAATTTTCTAGTAGCCACATTGAAAAAGTAAAAAGAAACAGTGAAATTAATTGCAATAACATTTAATTTAACCTAATTATCCCCAAATCTTACCTTTTCAACATATAATCAACACAGAAGTTATTCATGAAGTATTTTATGTTCTTTTTTGTGTACTAAGTCTTTGAAATCCTGTATATATTTTTTTACAGAGTATGTCTCAATTTTCTTTGAAAATAATACTTGCTCTTCATTTAGGTTTCATAAAATTTTCAGTTAGCAAAATAGATTCACATATCCACATTGTTCTAAACCTAACTTAAAAGTTCTTAATAATTTAATCAAGCACATTTTAAATTTAAATTAATTAAGATTAATTCTTAAAAATTTAGCTCCTCAGTCATACTAGACGCATTTCAAGTGTATATTTGTCATGTGGAGCAGGTGGTTACAGATTTTGACAGTATAACTGAATACAATTACATGAATACATTTAAAGAAATAACTATAATTAAGGAAAATTAGTAGGTTCAACCTCATTTTTTCTTGTCTCTATTATGCTTTAATGATGGCTAATGATTTTTCTGACCCAAACAAGTCATAAGTAAGAAGGGAGGGTGACCTGGTGACATAGTAAGATCACACAGAAGGTCTGGATGACAGTCTTGCCTTTGTCCCCACCCATTGGGATGACCTTGAGCAAATCACCTCACTTCTCATACCCTCAGCTTCCTCACCTGTGAAAAGAGAGAGTTGGTCTAAAATCTCTTCTAGCTGTGACTTTTTATAATCTAAAGTCACTGAAGAATTGAAGTTGGCTTGTGTGAATTATATTATGAGAAAAATATTTTGCTAACGTTATGAAAATCTGTTTTCCTCTTATTCATTACACTCACAACACACAGGGTAATATCAATGTACTAAACTAAAATGTGTCAAGCTATCAATTGTTAAGCAACTGGACGTGTCACATCCCCTGAGTCAGTAAGAGAACAGCCTTGTGAGTGGTGACTCCTTCCGGGGGAGACAAGCTAAGTTCGAGCCCCTCCTATGTCCCTTTTGGAAGAGCCAACTGGAAGTCTGCTGTTTGGCTTGTCCTGAGTCAGGTGAGGCTTACCAAGTGTCGAGATTCATTGTTCATGTGATGATGAATGACACTTTTTAATCTAATGCTTGATTTAGCTGATAGCAGCTTTTATAATAAGAGGTATCAATTAACCAAATAAGTGGCAACTTATTCTTTATTAATCTTATGTTCTTGAGTATTATTTAATTTTGTGACTTTTAAAAATTCTCTTTTTCTAACTAAAATAGCAATATTGTATGTTTTTTAAATTTCTGAGAAAGGCATTCTTATTCACAGTCATATGGGGTTCATCTCATAGAACTCTCAGTAACATTGAGCATTATCATAATTTTTAACCTTGCTTATTTGTTAGGCAAAAAAGGTATCTTTTATTGTTTTAATCTGTACTATGTGTGGGTATTTATGTATGTATGTGTATGAGTACACATATATCTATGAAACACGTATATGCACGTACATACATACATACAAAATCACGAACTTTTTAAAATTTCAGGTGAAATTTTTCATAATAAGTATATCAGTCTGAGTTCCATCACAGAAACAGAGCCAGTAGGAAGAATGTATTTATTCACAGCTGGCCCTCCACATCCGTGGGCTTCACCATTGTGAATTCAACAATTTTATACATCATTTTATATAAGGGACTTGAGCATCCACGGATTTTAATATGTGTGAGGGCTCCTGGAACCAATCCCCCATGAATGCTAAAGGATGACTGGTATTTGCTTGCTTATTTATTTATTGCAAAGAACTGGTTTTTACAGTTGTGGGAGCTGACCGGGCAAATCCCAAATCCATAGGGCATCTGTCGGGAAAGACAGGCAGCAGCTCAGAGGCATGAGCTGAAGCTGTGCTCTCTCTCCACAGGTGGAATTTCTTCTTCGGAGGAACCTCATTTCTGCTCTTAAGATCTTTCAACTGATTGAATCAGGCCCACCTATATTATGGAAGGTAAGTAATCTCCTTTCCTTAAAATCAATTGGTTAGAGACATTAACCGCATCTATTAAATGTAGTTACACCAAGATTAGCCTTTGAACAATTGATTGGATAATAGTCTAGCCAAGCTGATGCAGAAAACTAACAATGGGTTATGTAAAAGAACTTCCCTACTGCCCACACAGCATACTACATTCTTCACTGTAATTTTCAGTTTGATTTCCAGTTATAACACTTTAATCTTCCAAATCTCAACTACCAAAAAGGAGTGACCTCAGTAGATAAATATAAAAATATTGTAGATGCAGTGCATCTGAATCTTGCAGTAATATTTTACTTGCAGCCTTCATTCCATCAAAATATGAGGAGCATCTGCTTTGCCAAAAGCACCATGCTAGCAGGCTTTATGGGGGATACCAAGATAAGAAAGCCATAAAGGAGATGTATGGGTTATTATGAAAGAGAGGAAAACGTGAGAAGTACTCTAATGAAACACCATAACTTTAGTAGGTATTCCAAAAGGGGAGTCGGTATTTTTGACTGTGGGGGCGAGGTCAGGCTTCATGAAAGAGGGGATATTTCAAAAATAAGAGATATTTGGTGTTGGACATTCAGATGGAGAAAATATTAGTAAAAAACACACAGAACTAGAAACTTATAAGATACAGAAGCACATGGTATTGGAAGAGAAATAGTGAGGAAAAATTAGAAAAGATGTCAAGACCAGATGTCAGTGTTTCAGATAGTGCTAGGCTAAAGGAGGGGTTTCATTCTACAATCCATTGGGGAGCCCCTTGGGGAAGGGGGTAGTGGGTGGGCACTGGGGTAGGACTGGAGCCTGGGTTCCCTGGGCCAACCAAGTGCTGGGGACCACTGGAGTGGGCCCAGTGAATGGGTCCTCAGAGTCCAGTGTGGTACTGGAACTGCCTGGGAGCCTGGTTTTGTGGAAGCCAGCCTGGACACTAGCCTGGTGCTAGGGTGAGCCTGGAGCCTGGGGCTTCGAGAATCAGCCTGTAACCTCAGTCCACAGAGCCAGTCTGGAGTCTAGGTCCGTGGCTAGCCTGGTGCTGGGGTGGGCCCGGGGCCTGGGGATGTGGGAGCCGTCCTGGCAGCTCTAGAATTCCTGAGGTCTGTAAGGAATAAACAAAGTGCAAATGTCCTCTAGAATATTGATGTAATCTCGTCTCTTGGCCTTCCCTAGAAGAAAAGCTCTATTACAGTCCAGGGTGTTTTCAGGACAAGATCCCCCACAGGAGGTTATACTCTCTAGAACTGTGCTTTTCCACCTGATGTGCAGGCCCTGCTCTTGGAGATTCTGAATCAGTGGGTGTGCAGTGGGGTCAAATGTACCACCAGCAGGACAGCTACCCACCTAGGAGCAGCCTGGTCCTGAAGTATAAACCTATTCCAAAATAGAAGGCCAGAGTATGTTTCCTGAGTCAGCTTACTAAAGGACCCCACCTTGACGCAGCTTTGGAAATTCACTCAAAGCCATGTGGAATTTCAGGAGTGTGGCCTGAGGTCTGGGCGTATTTAGTCTGGGGCTTTGGACACATACCTGTCTGGGAAAAAGGACAGAGTAGACTTGTGCCTGGAAACCTTGGGTGTACTTTGAGTTCATATTCTCAATCTTTGTATAGTTAAGATTTGGGGCATATCTTTTTTGGTATATTATTTGGTATATTTTTTCCTGAAAACCGGGTTTCCTGGGCTAGAGAGTGGTTTTTCTTTAAGTATAATAGGAATTCATTGTTTATCATCTAACAGGCTATAGACTAGATTCAAAGATACCATGACAGAGTTGACATAAAAGATGAAGAAACTTAGAACTCAAGAGACACAGTAAAATCTGATTAAATATGTCAGCAACTTGTAAGTGTCTTTTTTGGGGGAGCATAGAGGAATGTAAAGTGTATCTTGCATTGTAAGTTAATGTGATCTTTTTTTCGTTTTTTGCGGTACGCGGGCCTCTCACTTTCTCTCCCAGTTGAGAACTTGTTGAGGCTCTAGACTATGCCTTTTCAGACTCCAGTCATCTGTTTGGGTTGCCTACAGTCGACCACACTGAGGAAACCAAGGTAGCTCATCAGGTATAAGCTGTGTGCTATTTTCAACTTTCATTTGATTAATAGGTGACTGTCAAGACTTCCACTATTCTGTGATACAGAACACTAACGGGCAGGCTTTGGGCTATGCAAACTCTCAGAAATTGTATGCAACATTGAGTATATATGCAAATATCATCTTCTATCCCACCTCACCGCCAGCAAAAAATCAACAGTTTCATCAGTTTTTCACAGGACTTCAAGACCCAAACAAGATCTAGAACTTGTGCTCTGGTGACTCAAACAAGCTAAGAGAGTCTCAGAGAAAAAGGGAAAGGCAGGACTTACTGGAGATGGAGTGCCAAATTCATAATGACATTTTGCTTATAAAAAAATACGCTTCATATGTTTTAAAAATTATGTTGATGGTTAGTGGACATGCAGAAAGAATTACTGGTTACATAACACCTCATGTATAAATTCTTATTTTCATCTTTGTACAGAATGACACTCCCCTTTTTAGAAGTGGGATATAATAAAATTTAATCAATATTTTGTGTAAGACATTTCACTAGGTGTTGAAAAGTCAAATTGCTTTTTTTTCTCCTGAAATTATAGTGACAGGTCATTTGCCTGTTTGTTCTCCTGTTCTTCTCTGTATCGTAAGGAACTGTATCTCCCTTTTTAGGCTCCCTTGTCAACTGATTTCCAAGTAGATTTGGCTAATCAAGGCATTGGAGACATTTGAAGGGAGAAGAATTGTGTAATTGTGTGGCAATGCTGGCTGCACCTGAGTCTCTTCAATTACTACAACTCCTGGGAGACAACTATTTTCCCCATGATCCCAGATCTTGTTGGTTAGCTCCAACCATGCTTCTGGCCCTATGGTTCTGGGTTCTGGCAATACTGCCTCTACCACTTTCTCTCATTGTCTCACAAGCCTCACGTGAGGGAAGGGCTTCCTGCTATTGTTGATCTCTGGTTTGTCTCATTAAAACTGTTTTTGTTAAATCTCTCATCACCTACATAATAAATTTCCTCAATTCTCTCTAGAGTGGTTCAGTTTTCCTTAGTGAATACTAACTATACAACGGTATAGAATAGGTACACAACTAATTTTAATAAAAGGCAGGCTAAATGAGATGCAATGAAAGAAAAATTGCCTTGAGTTTTTAAGAGGAGTGAGTATGTCTAGATATGGTGAGAAGCTCCTAGGAAAGGCTTCCTGAAAGAGCTGGCCTTTGAGATAGTCCTGAAAGGATGGAGAAAAAATTGACAGTAGACCTAGGGGGTGAGGGATGGGAGAGGAAAAGCACAATTCCATGCTAAGGGAGCAAAATAAGAAGAGGGATACAAACAGAAAACCAAAATCATTTTGTGGGGAGACAGGAATAATATAGGTTTGTTAAATTAAGAGAAATATGTAATGGGACTGTACTGGGGAGGTTCTAAATGCCAGGGGAATGAGAATGTACTTTCTAAGTTCAGGAAGCCCTGGACATTGAATAAAAGATGAACTATTTTGAATTATGTCAACATTTTTTGGTCCACATTTGTTTGTTCATTGTTTCAATGACTATTTATTGAGTGTCTAGGTTCTGGATCACACAGTGAAAGAGAAACAGATAAAAATCCCTTCCTGTGCTTGTATACTAGTAGATTTGTTTAATATCTGTGAATAATTTTGATCACCTATGGCTTGGATTTAAACTTAGGTTAGGAAAGGCATGAGGCGATATTAGATGCCAGCTGAGCAGGGAAGAAAGGCAGGACAGTACAGCACATTTACCATAGATGTAGCCCTCTTTTGGAAACCCACTCTGAAATAATTACTAGGCCAAACTGGACCACTTTGTTTTAAATTACAGATGTTGCCTCCTGTAATATTCAAATCCTCTCGTGAAAGAGAGGTTCTGACAGGAGTCAGATCAAAGACAAGACTGAAATAAAACGAAAAGTTGTTCAAAATAAATGCAGCTTTCGTTAACCAAAAACGTTGGTTGCAAGTTTTGTCAAGTAACACGTTCCTCTTTTTTTCAGTAGGGTGATAATAACAGTGCCAACTTCAGCCCAAACTGCAAAATAGGCAAGGCTTTTCCAAACACCCCAACTTCCAAATGTTATGACTTTGCCCGTGGGTTGGTATTTCTGTTTCCTTACTCTTTCGCCTCTGCTTGATGTCCCCAAGCTCTAGAACACTCAGAGAAAATTCAAGCCTTTCTAAATGTCTTTGGATGGAATTTTATGCGTCTAGACTAAGCCATGAGCATCTCTCATTGAGACTCTTACAAAAGGCTTCTCACCGATTTTTCCATATCTAATGAACTTCATTCCCTTTCTGTATTTTTCCTCAGCTTTAAATATATGTATAATCATATCATACCCACTGCCCCCTTAAATCCCCTTTATGGTTTCCCACAGTCCCTTCCTGTGCTTCCAGCATCATCCTGCCCCCTCTCCAGCTCTCTCTCAACCCTTTTCACTGATTGATTCAAACCTCAGCTCTCACGTAAAGTTCTTTCCTCAAGGGAGTCCTTGGGGACACCTACTTTCTCCAACCTTTTGCTGGTTTAGGTCTCCTGACCCATTGCACTTCCCCATCACCCCTGTAGGTCTCCACCATTCCAGATATGACACCAAGAGTTAATCAGCTATTGTATGGTATCTCCCATTAAACCCTGTGCTCCATGACAGCTGTGATTGTATTTGTTTGATTCAAATCTATGTTTGAATACCTAGTAGAGCTGATGGTGCATGGTAAAGTTCCAATTAAAATATACTTAATTAATAATTACTACCTAATGAAAAATTAGATTTTGTTTTAGGAATAGGGTTTGTGGGCCTCTTCCCCATATCTTGTACATTTCACACACTAGGAGGTCTCCTACCAGGTTATAAAACAAGTTCAGGGAATAAAGATGGAACCTCAAACCACGGAGATGAGAATTCTCTGTCTCTGAGCGTCTTTCTGAGCTGAGTTAGGATTGCACACTTTCAGAGAAAATTGTACAAATATTGTACAGTATTTTGAAAAACAAATGTTTCACATTCCAAATAGAAAAATTTCCTTTAAGCTAGACATTAATGGAGTCTTCTGTAATTTTTTTTTCTTAAAATGGCTGCATACAGGCCAAATGGAAGATACTGCTTGATTAGCAAGCCAGTCACCTCAGCAAGGGGTGGTTACCCAGAAATTTCTGCTGTGTCCTCATAATCTAACTAGTGCAGGTATGCTGTAAAGGCTCTGTGTCTGACAATTTTTCCCACCTCCTCTAAAGCCTCTGGAAGTTACCATCACAGGCAACATAGCAACAGTGAATATTGCCCTAATAACTCAGCATTGTTTTTTTTAAAATTAATTTACTTATTTTTGGCTGCATTAGGTCTTCGTTGCCGTGTGAGGGCTTTCTCTAGTTACAGAGAGCGGGGGCTGATCTTCGTTGAGGAGCTCCGGCTCTAGACGCATGGGTTTCAGTAGTTGCGGTGCACAGGCTCAGTAGTTGTGGTGCATGGGCTTAGTTGCTCCGTGACAAGTGGCATCTTCCCAGACCAGGGCTCGAACCTGTGTCCCCTGCATTGGCAGGTGGATTCTTAACCACTGCACCACCAGGGAAGGACCTAATTCAGCATTCTTATGTCCTACTTTCTCGAAGGAGGCCTAAATTTTATTTCACCTTACAAAAAGCATGTCAGAGGTTTTAATAAATCAAGAGTAAAATAAGATAATAATGTTTCCTTCTTTGAATCCCATAGCATGCAGGTACTGAAATCAGAACAAAATATTCCAGGATAGGAGTCATGCCTATAACATATAAACTGGATCTAAAACATAATATTGTTAATATCTTTCCTCGGGGATGGGGCTAGCCAATCAGTCATGGTGCTCAAAATTGTTTAAGAATCCCTTTCCTTCACATATCCTAAGGTGCAATCCTGTCACAGAGGGACATTATACTCTGCAAGGCACACATAAGTAAAACACTGTTCTGAGTTGTGAAATCTTGCACAGGGGAAATTTACAGGTTGAATGTGGTCACACGTAGAGTTTGGGAATAAAACCCCAGGAATCTCTGGTTTTGGTGCCAGACATCACTCTCCCCTTTCCTATAAGGAAATCAGCCTTGGGAAAATCCAACAAGAAGGCCAGTGTGGCATCTCACTATGGCTTTTAGGAGGATCCTCTTAAGTGGCATTTACAAAGGTGGCATTCATTTAAAGGTTACATCCTCAAGTGAATAGGTCTGCTAGAGGCCTTCACTTCATTTAATAGTGAATGGAAGCTTTGGACTTTGCTCAAAGATAATGGAATTTGAGCTGATTAGAACACTCCCAGCTGATCAAAATCGAACTGTGTTATTTATGATTTTTTATGGGTTTCACAGAGGGAAGTTCACACTAAAATTAATTTAGAGGCTGTATTTCACAGCCATTATTGTTTTAATTATGGGTCCACTATCAGCTGTCTCTCCATTAAGTCTTTTTGGAATTCACATCAAAGGGATATAAAAATGGCACATTGGAATATTTTGAATAAGAAGTGGATAGTTTTAAGTTGTAAGACCTAGTAAGTTTACTGTATTATTTTATTCCCTCTTATTTCCTAAATGACTCAAATGTTCAGCTAAATGACTCAAATGTTCAGCTAAAAATGTTCAGCTAAAAAAATTTAAATTCAGACCAAAAATTGATTTTTTACTCTTTGTTCCTGCTTCTAAGACATTTTAATACCAGGGCCTGTTTTTTTTTTCTCCCAGTAGCTTACATCTTTAAGTTACTTTATTATAAATTTAGTGCTAAGAAAACTTACTTTAAAGACATAATGAAATCAACCCTGAGGATGGGATTTGATCTCATCATAGAAATATTAACATCAGAGTGAAAGCAAAAAAACAACTAAAACTAATTGTATTACTTTTTCACTTTTCTACATGATTTAAGATACATGTTTTACAGAATGAGGTAGTATATAGCATAGGGCCTGGCAAACTTAAAAATATAACTACTGTGATAAAAATATAATTACTGTGATTATTATTATTATGCTTTATGATTTCTTTTATAATATTAGATTATAACATAATATTGGTTTAGCCATTAACTTTAAAAATTCCTTGTATAGTTTCACAAAATTCTCCTCAGATCTAGAGAAGCACTTTGTGGATTTATTGAGCATCAGTGCAAACCAAATAGTAATGAGCTCATTTTCATAGAAAGAAGTTTATTATGATTCCAGCTGTTAAGAACTTGCAAAGCTGGATACTGGCTGCAGCACAGAGCTCTCATCTGTTAGTGAAAAAAAAATTTCCAATTTAAATTTAAAACAAAAGACCCTTTCTATGACTTTGAGGAAACCATTTCCCACTGAAATCCATGTGTGTGACTTAGTATAAAGCTAAAATATGTCCAACCCTTCTTTTTTTTTTTTTTTTTGCAGTACATGGGCCTCTCACTGTTGTGGCCTCTCCCGTTGCGGAGCACAAGCTCCGGACACGCAGGCTCAGCGGCCATGGCTCACAGGCCCAGCCGCTCCGTGGCATGTGGAACCTTCCCGGACCGGAACACGAACCCGTGTCCCCAGCATTGGCAGGCGGACTCTCAACCACTGTGCCACCAGGGAAGCCCCAACCCTTCTTTTTAATAATCTGTACCCATTTATTTTAAGAAAGTTAAGGTTAAAAAACAGCTTGACAACACAGCTTATTCTGGTTAGAATATAGGGTTCTTCAGAAGGAAATCATATTTCAAAGTCAAATCCTAGATATGGCAAATTTGGAGTAAACCATCCCACTCAAGGCACTGGAAAGGGGCTTTGGGCTGCTATTTCAAGGATATCTGATGCTAGGGAAAATTTAAGCAGGGAAAAGAAGATGTTATGGGCATTTATTAAAGAAAAGATTCTTTCATTCAATAGTATAAGACATATCCTTACAATTAAGGTGCATGTATCATCTCATGTCTTGCCTTCACACTGCTTTTTATGTTTTTATCCACTGTCAATGATAAGCACTCACTCTGGAGGTCATCCTTGCTTCCTTTTTCTCCCACACTCTGTAACTAACACAACACACAGTCCTGTCAATCAGGCCTTTCTGCAAGCTCCACCAGTACTCCCTGGTCCAAGCCACCAACCATCATGTTCCATGGGGAATACTATAATAGCCCTACCTGGTGTCTGTACTCACCCTGCCTGTTGCTAATTCTCTACAGAGTAGAGGCAGTGATGCTTCCAAAAACTTAATATGAACATCTCAATTCATTGTCCAAAACTCTCCAATGGTTTCCTCAAACACAAATGTGTACGAGTCAGAATTCTTATGGAGCCTCTATGGTCCTGCGTACTTTGGCCCTGGCTGTTCTAGCTCCTTGACCTCATCTCTTGCCTCTCTCCCTTTCATTCTCGATGGCCCAGTCACACTGGATTCCTTGGCATTCCTCCAATAGATCAAACATGTTCCTGCCCTGAAGCATTAGTACGTGCTGTTCCTTCAGCCAGGAATGTTCTTCCTCCATATCCCCTACCTCACATAGCCTCTCTCTGCTGTCTTCCAGCTAAACTTTTGACTTAGCTGATGTCCTTTCGTGATTTTTCCCCCATTTTTTTCATCGCCCTTTCACTCTTCAATCCATCCTCTACCTATTGCCACCAGCATGACCTGTCTAAGGCAGGATTCTGATTGGACCCCTCCTCTGCTATAGAGTCTTTCAGTGGCTACCACTGCCTATAAGAGAACTTAAGACTCTTATGTCCTTAACAATCTGATCCTGACTCTTTTTTTGGCCTACTCCTCCTTCACTTCTCAACTTCCATTTTGTAATCCAGCCGCACAACCCCATTCATTCTCCCCCTTACCTTCCACATGCTCCTGCCTCTTTTCCTTTATTCATGCTGTGTATCCTGCCCTTCATGGTTTTAGTTCTCTCTCACGGAAGTTCTACACCAGGAATTCACAGCAAAAAGACAAGTAGAATACTATTCATGGAAGAAGAAAGACTTAAACCAGATGTTGAAGGAGAAGACATTGGATAAGTAAGAGGGAGGAAGGAAGGTCCAGACAGAGTGACACGTGACAAAGCAGAATATTTTCAGTGTAGTTCCTGAACGCATCACTCCTTGAAATTTGCTACAGCGATTGGGGGATGCAAAGTAGAGAGATGTGAACGTAAAAATAGGAAAGTGGTATGGATGAAGTCCAATTAGAGAAGCCAGGCAGAGGCGTGGGACAGGGACTTGAACTGCTCAGAGTTCTACAGAATAGTATAAGAATTTAATAAAATGGTGTATATAAAATCCCTGGCACAGTGTTGGGTTCATAAAGGTCCCTCAGTTTGCAGGAGTTGTAACTAGCAATAGAGATTTATTGTAAGTTTGTGATCAAGGTAACAGTGAAAGCAGGGTTTTCCAACTGGAGCAGGTGGGAAATGTCTGCCCCAAGGCAAACACCTACGATCCCAAACCCAAGGCATGTTTACGGATTGATGAAAATGGTTCTGAAATCTACTTTTTCAAATATATCTGGTTCTAGTTTTAATTAAACTAAAACACTTTAAGGAATAGTCTTATGGACTTTCTTCTTTCTGTGGTAGTTTTAGGTTTGCAAACATACCATGTAAATGATGATATTGAACATCATTTATCATTTGCTTGAAATAGATCCATGACCCAATGAGTGAGTTTAACTATGTCATGTGCTCTTTCACTACCAACCAAAATAGATTATTAGTCCAACCTTACATCTTGTGACAGAAGAGTAAAGATGGATATTTAACTCCAAACTACTAAGTTGTAAATGTCTTCAAGATTTAAATGTAAGAAGTGGTAATAATCCTTTAGCGATATAATCTTAAGTATAAAGAGCTGAAGTCATGGCAAATGGTATGTCTCAATGGATTGAAGGACATTTTCTGTGGACCATGTAGTACACAGGAAGTATAATACAAGTGCTGGTGACGTGTCTGGAATGTCGACATTACATTAGAGTCCCACTACAGCCTTCAGATTTTAGAAACTTGTAAAGCCCTAGTATGTGACTTTCATTTTTTTAAAGAAGCTGACTTTACAGTTCTCTTGAGTACTACGATTTCTGAATTACAAAGAGTGACCTACCAAGTAAAATTAGAATCTTTTAAATGTTTAGTAGGGTGGGCGCATGGTTCTTGAGAGCTGTGAAAGGAAAACTTACCTGCTTAAGAGAGTTTCTGGGACTTTGGAACTTAATTATGATTTTGTCAGCTAAAAAGTCAAAGCTGATAAATGCACGATGATAACTCAAGTCCTTATATAGATGTTTTTTTAGGCACAATGGAAACCTAAAGAAAAAGGACAAATGGATATTATTTGGAGCTTTCTCTTATTAAAGACCTTTGGAGTGTATGGGTTCTCATTTAGTCCCTCCTAATCTGTCTTCTATGTGTTGGATTGTTGGTCATCCATACAGCATCTTTCTCTTGTTGACTCAATCTTTGTAGAAACTCTCTGTAGCAGGACTGGTTGCATAATTTCAGGACCCAGTATAGTACAAAAGTGTAGGTCCCCTTGCTCATAAGATAGACATTTCAAAAAGCAACAGTAGAGCATTAAACCAAGCATGGGGTCCTTCTAAGCATGGGGCCCTGCACAACTGCATAGGTTGCATGCTAGGAAGCTGGCTCTGATCTACAGTCAAACAGCAGTAGGAGAGGACCCAGCCTCACTGTTTCACACACTATCTGCGAAAGCATATTCAGTAGTTTAAGCTACACAGTAGTACTTAATCAACATCACCTCCTGAATTCCTTAAACCTCATTCCAATTTCTTCCAGCCAATAAACACTATTTTTTCCTAATTATAAAGATTAACTAAATTATATTTGGGGAAAAAATGAGCTCTTTATTACTTCTGTGCAAGAGAGGACTACCGTAAATGCTTTATATTTGTTGAAAACTGTTTTAGATGTTGGCGATACAGCCGTGAACAAAGTAATGGCTTTGCTTTTATGGAACACATATTGTAATGAATATGTTTCATACTTCAGCAAAGACCTCTACCATATTTTTTTTAATGTATATGTAACTGAAGAATTTTTTCTTGAAATAACTGTGCTTTTTGTTTCAATAAGCTTAAATTTGGTTGGGCAATAATAAAAAACTCTTTGGAAGGAAAAAAAGTGTGATGATTTAAAGTAATATGACTTAGCAAAGTATCCTTTAATTAGTTTATATCACTTAATGAGTTTATTTATAAAAAAAGCAGGAAGTTGTTGATCAGAAAATGCATGAGGACAAGAGAAAGTCATTATCATTTCCATTTAAATGTGTCAATAACTTTTTTTTTTGCATTTTTTAACATCTTTCTTGGAGTATAATTGCTTTACAATGGTGTGTTAGTTTCTGTTTTATAACAAAGTGAATCAGCTATACATATACGTATATCCCCATATCTCCTCCCTCTTGCGTCTCCATACCACCCTCCCTATCCCACCCCTCTAGGTGGTCACAAAGCACTGAGCTGATCTCCCTGTGCTATGTGGCTGCTTCCCACTAGTTATCTATTTTACATCTGGTAGTGTATATATGTCCATGCCACTCTCTCACTTCTTCCCAGCTTCCACTTCCCCCTCCCTGTGTCCTCAAGTCCATTCTCTACATCTGCATCTTTATTCCTGTCCTGCCCCTAGGTTCCTCAGAACCATTTTTTTTAAATTCCATATATATGTATTAGCATATGGTATTTGCTTTTCTCTTTCTGCTTACTTCACTCTGTATGACAAACTCTAGTTCCATCCACCCCACTACAAGTAACTCAATTTCGTTTCTTTTTATGGCTGAGTAATATTCGATTGTATATATGTGCCATATTTGCTTTATCCATTAGTCTGTCCATGGACACTTAGTTTGCTTCCATGTCCTGGCTATTGTAAACAGAGCTGCAATGAACATTACAGTACATGACTCTTTTTGAATTATGGTTTTCTCAGGGTATATGCCCAGTAGTGGGATTGCTGGGTTGTATGACAGTTCTATTTTTAGCTTTTTAAAGAACCTCCATACTGTTCTCCACAGTGGCTGTATCAATTCACATTCCCACCAACAGTGCAAGAGGGTTCCCTTTTCTCCACACCCTCTCCAGCATTTATTGTTTCTAGATTTTTTGATGATGGCCATTCTGCCCGGTGTGAGGTGATACCTCATTGTAGTTTTGATTTGCTTTTCTCTGATGATTAGTGATGTTGAGCATCCTTTCATGTGTTTGTTGGCAATCTGTATATCTTCTTTGGAGAAATGTCTATTTAGGTCTTCTGCCCATTTTTGGATTGGGTTCTTTGTTTTTTGATATTGACTGCATGAGCTGCTTGTATATTTTGGAGATTAATCCTTGTCAGTTGCTTCATTTGCAAATATTTTCTTCCATTCTGAGGGTTGCCTTTTCATCTTGTTTAAGTTTTCCTTTTCTGTGCAAAAGTTTTTAAGTTTCATTACGTCCCATTTATTTGTTTTTGTTTTTATTTACATTTCTTTAGGAGGTGGCTCAAAAAGGATCTTGCTGTGATTTTTGTCATAAGAGTGTTCTGTGTTTTCCTTTAAGAGTTTTATAGTGTCTGGCCTTACACTTAAGTCTTTAATCCAATTTGAGTTTATTTTTGTGTATGGTGTTAGGGAGTGTTCTAATTTCATTCTTTTACATGTAGCTGTTCAGTTTTCCCGGTACCACTTATTGAAGAGGCTGTCTTTTCTCCATTGTATATTCTTGCCTCCTTTATCAAAGATAAGGTTACCATATGTGCGTAGGTTTATCTCTGGGCTCTCTATCTTGTTCCATTGATCTATATTTCTGTGTTTGTGCCAGTACCATACTGTCTTGATGACTGTAGCTTTGTAGTATAGTCTGAAGTCAGGGAGCCTGATTCCTCCAGTTCCATTTTTCTTTCTCAAGATTGCTTTGGCTATTTGGGGTCTTTTGTGTTTCCATAAAAATTGTGAAAATTTTTTGTTCTAGTTTTGTGAAAAATGCCAGTGGTAGTTTGGTAGGGATTGCATTTGAACCTGTAGATTGCTTTGGGTATTATAGTCATTTTCACAATGTTGATTCTTCCAAACAAAGAGCATGGTATATCACTCCATCTATTTGTATCATCTTTAATTTCTTTCATCAGTGTCTTATAATTTTCTGCATACAGGTCTTTTTTCTCCTTAGGTAGGTTTATTTCCAAGTATTTTATTCTTTTTGTTGCAATGGTAAATGGGAGTGTTTTTTTAATTTCACTTTCACATTTTTCATCTTTAGTGTATAGGAATGCAAGAGATTTTTGTGCATTAATTTTGTATCCTGCTACTTTACCAGATTCATTGATTAGCTCTACTAGTTTTCTGGTAGCACCTTTAGGATTCTATATGTATAGTATCATGTCATCTGCAAACAGTGACAGCTTTACTTCTTTTTGGATTTGGATTCCTTTTATTTCTGTTTCTTCTGTGATTGCTGTGGCTAAAACTTCCAAAACTATGTTGAATAAGAGTGGCGAGAGTGGGCAACCTTGTCTTGTTCCTGATCTTAGTAGAAATGGTTTCAGTTTTTCACCATTGAGGATGATGTTGGCGGTGGTTTTTCATGTATGGCATTTATTATGTTGAGGTAAGTTCCCTCTATCTCTACTTACTGGAGGTTTTTACCACAAACGGGTGTTGAATTTTGTCGAAAGCTTTCTCTCCATCAGTTGAGATGATCATATTGTTTTTCTCCTTCAGTTTGCTAATATGATGTATCACATTGATTGATTTGCATATATTGAAGAATCCTTGCATCCTGGGACAAACCCCACTTGATCATGGTGTATGATCCTTTTAATATTCTGTTGGATTCTCTTTGCTAGCATTTTGTCGAGGATTTTTGCATCTATGTTCATCCATGATATTGGCCTGTAGTTTTCTTTTTCTGTGACATCTTTGTCTGGTTTTGGTATCAGGGTGATGGTGGCTTTGCAGAATGAGTTTGGGAGCTTTCCTCCCTATGCTATATTTTGGAAGAGTTTGAGAAGGATAAGTGTTAGCTCTTCTCTAAATATTTGATAGAATTTGCCTGTGAAGCCATCTGGTCCTGGGCTTTTGTTTGTTGGAGGATTTTCAATCACAGTTTCAATTTCAGTGCTTGTGATTGGTCTGTTCATATTTTCTATTTCTCCCTGGCTCAGTCTTGGAAGGTTGTGCATTTCTAAGAATTTGTCCATTTCTTCCAGGTTGTCCATTTTTTTGGCATATATGTTGCTTGTAGTAAGCTCTCATTATCCTTTGTATTTCTGCAGTGTCAGTTGTAATTCTCCTTTTTCATTTCTAATTCTATTGATTGAGTCTTCTCCCTTTTTTCCTTGATGAGTCTGGCTAATGGTTTATCAATTTTGTTTATCTTCTCAAAAACCAGCTTTTAGTTTTATTGATCTTAGCTACCGTTTCCTTCATTTGTTTTTCAGTTATTTCTGATCTTTATGATTTCTTTCCTTCTGCTAGGATTGGGGATTTTTTGTTCTTCTTTCTCTAATTGCTTTAGGTGTAAGGTTAGCTTATTTGAGATGTTTCTTGTATCTTGAGGTAGGACTGTATTGTTATAAACTTCCCTCTTAGAACTTCTTTTGCTGCATCCCATATAGGTTTTGGGTTGTCGTGTTTTCATTGTCATTTGTCTCTAGGTATTTTTTGATTTCCTCTTTGATTTCTTCAGTGCTCTCTTGGCTATTTAGTAGTGTATTGTTTAGCCTCCATGTGTTTATATTTTTTTACAGATTTTTTTCCTGTAATTAGTATGTAGTCTCATAGCATTGTGGTCAGAAAAGAGATTTGATACGATTTCAATTTTCTTAAATTTACTGAGGCTTGATTTGTGACCCAAGATACGATCTATCTTGGAGAATGTTCCATTAGCACTTGAGAAGAAAGTGTATTCTGTTGTGTTTGGATGGAATGTCCTATAAATATCAATTAAGTCCATCTTGTTTACTGTATCATTTAAAGCTTGTGTTTCCTTATTTATTTTCACTTTTGATGATTGGTCCATTGGTGAAAGTGAGGTGATAAACTCCCCTACTATTACTGTATTACTGTTGATTTCCCCTTTTATGGATGTTAGCATTTGCCTTATGTATTGAGATGCTCCTATGTTGGCTGCATACATATTTACAATTGTTAGATCTTCTTCTTGGATTGATTCCTTGATAATTATGTAGTGTCCTTCCTTGTCTCTTGTAATAGTGTTTATTTTAAAGTATATTTTGTCTGATATGAGAATTGCTACTCCAGCTTTCTTTTGATTTCCATTTGCATGGAATATCTTCTCCCATCCCCTCATGTTCAGTCTGTATGTGTCCCTGGTCTGAGTGTTTCTCTTGTAGACAGCATATATACAGACCTTGTTTCTGTATCCATTCAGCCAGCCTATGTCTTTTGGTTGGAGCATTTAATCCATTTACATTTAAGGTAGTTATCAATATGTATGTTCATATTACCATTTTCTTAATTGTTTTGGGTTTGTTATTGTAGGTCTTTTCTTTCTCTTGTGTTTCCTGCCTAGAGAAGTTCCTTTAGCATTTGTTATAAAGCTGGTTTGGTGGTGCTGAATTCTCTTAGCTTTTGTTTGTCTGTAAAGGTTTTAATTTCTCCATGAAATCTAAAAGAGATCCTTACTGGGTAGAGTAATATTGGCTGTAGGTTTTTCCCTTTCATCACTTTAAATATGTCCTGCCACTCCCTTCTGGCTTGCAGCATTTCTGCTGAAAGTTCAGCTGTTAACCTTATGGCGATTCCCTTGTATGTTATTTGTTGTTTTTCCCTTGCTATTTAATTTTTGATAGTTTGATTAATATGTGTCTTGGCATGTTTCTCCTTGGATTTATCCTGTGTGGGACTCTCTGCACTTCCTGCACTTGATTGACTATTTCCTGTCCCATATTAGGGAGGTTTTCAACTATAATCTTTTCAAATATTTTCTCAGACCTTTTCTTTTTCTCTTCTTCTTCTGAGACCCCTATAATTCGAATGTTGGTGCATGTAACGTTGTCTCAGACGTCTCTGAGACAGTCCTCAATTTTTTTCATTCTTTTTTTTTATTCTGCTCTGCAATAATTATTTCCATTGTTTTTTCTTCCAGGTCACTTATCCATTCTTCTGCCTCAGTTATTCTGCTATTGATGCCTTCTAGAGAATTTTTACTTTCAGTTATTGTGTTGTTCATCATTGTTTGCTCTTTAGTTCTTCTAGGTCCTTGTTAAATTTTTTTTTGTATTTTCTCCATTCTATTTCCAAGATTTTGGATCATCTTTACTCTCATTATTCTGAATTTTTTTCAGGTAGACTGCCTATTTCCTTTTCATTTGTTTGGTCTGCTGGGTTTTTACCTTGCTCCTTCATGTGCTGTGTCTTTCTCTGTCTTCTCTTTTTGTTTAACTTACTGTGTTTGGGGTCTCCTTTTCACAGGCTGCAGGTTCTTAGTTCCTGTTGTTTTTGGTGTTTGCCCCCAGTGACTAAAGTTGGTTCAGTGAGTTTTGTAGGCTTCCTGATGGAGGGGACTGGTGCCTGTATTCTGGTGGATGAGTCTGGATCTTGTCTTTCTGGTAGGCTGCACCATATCCGGTGGTGCGTTTGGGGGTATCTGTGACCTTATTTTGATCTTAGGCCACCTCTCTGCTAATGAATGGGGTTGTGTTCCTGTCTTGCTAGTTGTTGGCATAGGGTGCCCATCACTGTAGCTTGCTCATCGTTGAGTGAAGCTGGGTCTTAGCGAGTAGATGGAGATCTCTGGGAGAGCTTTTGCATTTTGATGTTACATGGAGCTAGGAAGTCTCTGGTGGACCAATGTCCTGAACTCGGCTCTGCCACCTCATAGGCACAGGCCTGATTCCTGGCCAGAGCATGAAGACCCTGTCAGCCACACGACTCAGAAGAAAAGTGAGGAAAAAAGAAAGAAATAAAGAAAAAATAAATAAAATAAAGTTATTAAAATTAAAAAAAATATATAATATGAAAAAAGTTTAAAAGTAATAAAATAAAGAAAGCAATAAAGGAGAGAGCAACCAAGCCAAAAAACAAATCCACCAATGATAACAAGAGCTAAAAAGTATACAAAAAGACCAAAAAAACAAAAAAAGCGGACAGAAAGAACCCTAGGACAAATGGTAAAAGCAAAGCTATAGAGACAAAATCACACAAAGAAGCATACACATGCACACTCACAAAAAGAGAAATAGGAAAAAAAAATCTATACATTGAAAAAAGAAAAAGGAAGAGAGCAACCAAACAAATAAACAAATCTACCAATGATAATAAATTCTAAATACTAAACTAAGATAAACATAAAACCAGAAACAGATTAGATGCAGAAAGCAAACCCCAAGTCTACAGTTGCTCCCAATGTCCACTGCCTCAATTTTGGGATGATTCGGTGTGTATTCAGATATTCCACAGATGCAGGGTACATCAAGTTGATTGTGGAGATTTAATCCGCTGCTCCTGTGGCTGCTGGGAGAGATTTCTCTTCTTTGTTTGCACAGCTTCTGGGGTTCAGCTTTGATTTGGCCCCACCTCTGCATGTAGGTTGCCTGAGGGCGTCTGTTCCCCGCCCAGACAGGAGGGAGTTAAAGGATGAGCTGATTAGGGGACTCTGGCTCACTCAGGCCGGTGGGGGTGGGGGGAGGGAGGGGTACGGAATGCAGGGCGAGCCTGCGGTGGCAGAGGCCATCATGACATTGTTGCAACAGCCTGAGGTGTGCCGTGTGTTCTCCCAGGGAAGTTGTCCTTGGATCACGGGACCCTGGCAGTGGCGGGCTGCACAGGCTCCCGGGAGGGGAGGTGTCACACAGGCTTCTTTGTGGTTGCAGCAGCAGCCTTAGCGTCTCATGCCCGTCTCTGCTGTTGCGCTGGTAGCCACGGCTTGTGCCTGTCTCTGGAGCTCATTTAGGCAGTGCTCTGAATCCCCTCTCCTTGTGCACCCTGAAACAATGGTCTCTTGCCTCTTAGGCAGGTCCAGACTTTTTCCCCAACTCCCTCCCGTCTAGCTGTGGCGTACTAGCCCCCTTCAGGCTCTGTTCACGCAGCCAACCTCAGTCCTCTCCCTGGGATCTGACCTCTGAAGCCCGAGCCTCAGCTCCCAGCCCCCACCTGCCCCCGGCGGGTGAGCAGACAAGCCTCTTGGGCTGGTGAGTGCTGGTCAGCACTGATCCTCTGTGCGGGAATCTCTCTGCTTTGCCGTCTTCACCCCTGTTGCTGTGCTCTCCTTTGTGGTTCCGAAGCTTCCCCCCAGCCACCCCCTGTCCCCACCAGTGAAGGCCTTCTTAGTGTGTGGAAACTTTTCCTCCATCACAGCTCCCTCCCTGAGATGCAGGTCCTGTCCCTATTCTTTTGTTTCTATTTTTTCTTTTTTCTTTTGCTCTACCCAGGTACTCTACCCAGTTTCTTGCCTTTTGGGAGGTCTGAGGTCTTCTGCCAGCGTTCAGTAGGTGTTCTGTGGGAGTTGCTCCACATGTAGATGTATTTTTGATGTATTTGTGGGAAGGAAGGTGATCTCCATGCCTTACTCCTCTGCCATTTTGAAGGTCTCCTCATCAATCACTTTAAAAAAAAATATCAACCTTTGGTAGTTTTCTTCCTACGCTTTATGTCCAAGTGTGGAGTAATTTTTCCAAAGTTTTCATTATGTCCCTCTTCCATAATGACCATATACAAGGAAAAAAGAATCAGACAGCAAAGAGATAAATGTATAATACTTCTTTTTATGGCAGTTTCAAATATTTCTTCTCTTTTCTCTCATCTCTCTTCATTATTTCTTCCTTTTCATAGAATATTACTTCACTATTTTACTTGGAACTTGATTTGGGAGTATGCCTACCCATAATTTTACATTTAGGATGTTCATTATGTAAGTAGCATAATTCTTATGAATCACAATGGCTTTATAAATATTTTATAATACAGAAGGCTCTTCTGGAGTTGAGTGGTATTTCTTTTCCTATCGTATATTCTCTGCTTGTGGCAATCTCTTGCAGGATATTTGGTTCTGTACAAAATCTCCATAAGACATTTGGCCCATAAGACATTTGAATTATGCCAAAAGGTCCTTGATATTTGCAAGACCATTTGGTTCTGTCCAAAATTTCCATAAAACATTTGGTCCACACCAAAAGGTCCTTGATATTTGGTCTTGTATAAAATGCCCATAAAACATTTGGGCCATAGGACATTTGGTTTATGCCAAAAGGTCCTTGATATTTGTATGGTCCTTGATATTTTATGCCAAAAGGAACTTGGGATTTGTTCCTGTCCAAAACAATTTGACATGGACCAAACATGTTCATGGACATTCTGGAAAGAACCAAATTTCAAGGACCTTTTGGCATGGACCAAATGTTTTATGAATGTTTTGGACAGTACCAAATGTCTGCTAATTGTGGTAGTCCTATTGATTTCTGTCAACAGAAAAGTACTGAATCTGTCTAAAATAATAATTTTTATTTCAGGTGTTCATTCTGCATTTAAACTTTACTCTCTTAGAAATATTGTATCTTTTTTTCTCATTATCAAACTCTATATTTTACGTTGCTGCTGTGAGCATTACTTGAATATCAAGATTTGACAGAAATTATACAGTTTTATTCTTGACTCCTAAAAGTGGTTTGGAGGCTTGAAGTCTGTAAAAGCAAAGAAATAGCTGTCTGGCTATTTATATGCTCATTTCAGTAAATAATCTGCTCTTAATTTGCAGCATTTCCTATCAGGAGAGGTGAGAAACAACTTCAATTTCTATAGCATTTTACTTCAAAATTGACCTTGCGGCTTATGGCCATCTTGTTTCCAGCAAGGATAATCCAGGAATTCATTTTTAATAAAGGATCTATTTAACTTTTAGTTAAGAAACTACAAATAGTCCCCCATAAGCCTGCTGACCACAGTCTGAAAATATGAAATGTTCTTTGGAGGGTTTTGGGTGTGGATTGAGAGACACGTTTTTATAATATTCACTGTGTAATCGTCAAGTAATGTTTACAAACCCCAGCACCCTGGGGATGAGTGCAAGGGTTAGCAAGCAGATGTTAGCAGTCAAGGAAAAATTATGACTGCTGCCTGAAAGTATTCCCTCTTGTCTATCAGTTACATACAAGATTGTCAAGATCTTTTATTTTTGGTGTGTGTAATTTGCCTGGTTTATGGCACAGTTAATCTAAAAACAAATGTGAAAATTGCTGAAAGAAATCCTCCATAAATGGCCATTCAAGAACCTCTTGTCAGACTTCCCTGGTGGCACAGTGGTTAAGAATCTGCCTGCCAATGCATGGGCTTGAACCCTGGTCTGGGAAGATCCCACATGCCGTGAAGAAAATAAGCCCGTGCATCACAACTACTGAGCCTGTGCACTAGAGCCCACGAGCCACAAGTCCTAAGCCCGTGTGCCACAGTTACTGAAGCCTGTGCACCTAGAGTGCATGTTCCGCAACAAGAGAAGCCACAGCAGTGAGAAGCCCATGCACCACCACAACGAAAAGTAGCCGCCGCTCACTGCAAGAAGAGAAAGCTTGCGCACAACAACGAAGACCCAGTACAGTCAAAAATAAATAAATATATATTTTTTTACAACTTTATTGGAGTATAATTGCTTTACAATGGTGTGTTAGTTTCTGCTTTATAACAAAGTGAATCAGTTATACATATACATATGTTCCCATATCTCTTCCCTCTTGCGTCTCCCTCCCTCCCGCCCTCCCTATCCACCCCCCCCCCAGGTGGTCATAAAGCACCGAGCTGATCTCCCTGTGCTATGCGGCTGCTTCCCACTAGCTATCTATTTTACGTTTGGTAGTGTATATATGTCCATGCCACTCTCTCACTTTGTCACAGCTTACCCTACCCCCTCCCCATATCCTCAAGTCCATTCTCTAGTAGGTCTGTATCTTTATTCCTGTCTTACCCCTAGCTTCTTCACGACATTTTTTTTTCTTCTTAAATTCCATATATATGTGTTAGCATACGGTATTTGTCTTTCTCTTTCTGACTTACTTCACTCTGTATGACAGACTCTAGCTCCATCCACCTCATTACAAATAGCTCAATTTCATTTCTTTTTATGACTGAGTAATATTCCATTGTATATATGTGCCACATCTTCTTAATGCAATCATCCAATGATGGACACTTAGGTTGTTTCCATCTCTGGGCTATTGTAAATAGAGCTGCAATGAACATTTTGGTACATGACTCTTTTTGAATTATGGTTTTCTCAGGGTATATGCCCAGTAGTGGGATTGCTGGGTCATATGGTAGTTCTATTTGTAGTTTTTTAAGGAACCTCCATACTGTTCTCCATAGTGGCTGTACCGATACACATTCCCACCAGCAGTACAAGAGTGTTCTCTTTTCTCCACACCCTCTCCAGCATTTATTGTTTCTAGAGTTTTTGATGATGGCCATTCTGACTGGTGTGAGATGATATCTCATTGTAGTTTTGATTTGCATTTCTCTAATATTAATGATGTTGAGCATTCTTTCATGTGTTTTTTGGCAGTCTGTATATCTTCTTTGGAGAAATGTCTATTTAGGTCTTCTGCCCATTTTTGGATTGGGTTCTTTGTTTTTTTGATATTGACCTGCATGAGATGCTTGTATATTTTGGAGATTAATCCTTTGTCAGTTGCATCATTTGCAAATATTTTCTTCCATTCTGAGGGTTGTCTTTTCATCTTATTTATGTTTTCCTTTGCTGTGCAAAAGCTTTTAAGTTTCATTAGGTCCCATTTGTTTATTTTTGTTTTTATTTGCATTTCTCTAGGAGGTGGCTCAAAAAGTATCTTGCTGTGATTTAAGTCATAGAATGTTCTGCCTATGTTTTCCTCTAAGAGTTTTATAGCATCTGGCCTTACACTTAGGTCTTTAATCCAACTTGAGTTTATTTTTGTGTATGGTGTTAGGGAGTGCTCTAATTTCATTCTTTTACATGTAGCTGTCCAGTTTTCCCAGTACCACTTATTGAAGAGGCTTTCTTTTCTCCATTGTATATTCTTGCCTCCTTTATCAAAGATAAGGTGACCATATGTGTATGGGTTTATCTCTGGGCTCTCTATCCTGTTCCATTGATCTATATTTCTGTGTTTGTGCCAGTACCATACTGTCTTGATGACTGTAGCTTTGTAGTATAGTCTGAAGTCAGGGAGCCTGATTCCTCCAGTTCCGTTTTTCTTTCTCAAGATTGCTTTGGCTATTTGGGGTCTTTTATGTTTCCACACAAACTGTGAAATTTTTTGTTCTAGTTCTGTGAAAAATGCCAGTGGTGTTTTGATAGGGATTGCATTGAATATTTAGATTGCTTTGCGTAGTATAGTCATTTTCACAATGTTGATTCTTCCAAACAAAGAACATGGTATACCTCTCCATCTGTTTGTATCATCTCTAATTTATTTCATCAGTGTCTTATAGTTTTCTGCATATGGGTCTTTTGTCTCCTTAGGCAGGTTTATTCCTAGGTATTTTATTCTTTTTGTTGCAATGGTAAATGGGAGTGTTTTTTTTAATTTCACTTTCAGATTTTTCATCATTAGTGTATAGGAATGCAAGAGATTTCTGTGCATTAATTTTGTATCCTGCTACTTTACCAGATTCATTGATTAGCTCTACTAGTTTTCTGGTAACACCTTTAGGATTCTGTATGTATAGTATCATGTCATCTGTAAACAGTGACTATATTACTTCTTTTTGGATTTGGATTCCTTTTATTTCTTTTTCTTCTGTGATTGCTGTGGCTAAAGCTTCCAAAACTATGTTGAATAATAGTGGTGAGAGTGGGCAACCTTGTCTTGTTCCTGATCTTAGTAGAAATGCTTTCAGTTTTTCACCATTGAGGATGATGTTGGCTGTGGGTTTGTCATATATGGCCTTTATTATGTTGAGGTAAGTTCACTCTATGCCTACTTTCTAGAGGGTTTTTATCATAAATGGGTATTGAATTTTGTCAAAAGCTTTTCCTGCATCTATTGAGGTGATCATATGGTTTTAATCCTTCTATTTGTTAATATGGTGTATCACATTGATTGATTTGTGTATATTGAAGAATCCTTGCATTTCTGGGATAAACCCCACTTGATCATGGTGTATGATCCTTTTAATGTGCTGTTGGATTCTGTTTGCTAATATTTTGTTGAAGATTTTTGCATCTATGTTCATCCGTGATATTGGCCTGTAGTTTTCTTTCTTTCTGACATCTTTGCCTGGTTTTCGTATCAGGGTGAAGGTGGCCTCGTAGAATGAGTTTGGGCGTGTTCTTCCCTCTGCTATATTTTGGAAGAGTTTGAGGATAGGTGTTAGCTCTTCTCTAAATGTTTAATGGAATTCGCCTGTGAAGCCATCTGGTCCTGGCTTTTGTTTGTTGGAGGATTTTCAATCACAGTTTCAATTTCATGCTTGTGATTGGTCTGTTTATACTTTCTATTTCTTCCTGGTGTAGTCTTGGAAGGTTGTGCTTTTCTAAGAATTTGTCCATTTCTTCCAGGTTGTCCATTTTTTTGGCATATAGTTGCTTGTAGTAATATCTCATGACCTTTGTATTTCTGCAGTGTCAGTTGTTTTTTCTTCTTTTTCATTTACAATTGTATTGATTTGAGTCTTCTTCCTTTTTTTCTTGATGAGTCTGACTAATGGTTTAGCAATTTTGTTTATTTTCTCAAAAACCAGCTTTTAGTTTTATTGAACTTAGCTATCATTTCTTTTTCATTTATTTCTGATCTAATCTTCATGTTTTCTTTCCTTCTGCTATGAATGGGGTTTTTTTTGTTCTTATTTCTCTAATTGCTTTAGCTGTAAGGTTAGGTTGTTTATTTGAGATGTTTCTTGTTTCTTGAGGTAGGATTGTATTGCTATAAACTTCCCTCTTAGAATTGCTTTTGCTGCATCCCACAGGTTTTGGTTTGTTGTGTTTTCATTGTCATTTGTTTCTAGGTTTTTTTAAATTTTCCTCTTTGATTTCTTCAGTGATCTCTTAGTTATTTAGTAGTGTATTGTTTAGCCTCCATGTGTTTGTATTTTTTACAGATTTTTTCCTGTAATTAGTATGTAGTCTCATAGCATTGTGATCAGAAAAGATACTTGATATGGTTTCAATTTTCTTAAATTTACCAAGGCTTGATTTGTGACCCAAGATATGATGTATCCTGGAGAATGTTCCATGAACACTTGAGAAGAAAGTGTATTCTGTTGTTTTTGCATGGAATGTCCTATAGATATCAATTAAGTCCATCTTGTTTACTGTATCATTTAAAGCTTGTGTTTCCTTATTTATTTTTATTTTTGTTGATCAGTCCATTGGTGAAAGTGGGGTGTTAAACTCCCCTACTATTACTGTATTACTGTTGATTTCCCCTTTTATGGATGTTAGCATTTGCCTTATGTATTGAGGTGCTCCTATGTTGGGTGCATACATATTTACAATTGTTAGATCTTCTTCTTGGATTGATCCCTTGATAATTATGTAGTGTACTTCTTTGTCTCTTGTAATAGTCTTTATTTTAAAGTCTGTTTTGTCTGATATGAGTATTGTACTCCAGCTCTTTTGATTTCCATGGAATATCTTTTTTCATCCCCTCACTTTCAGTCTGTATGTGTCCCTAGGTCTGAAGTGGGTCTCTTGTAGACAGCATATATGCAGGTCTTGTTTTTGTATCCATTCAGCCTGTCTATGTCTTTTGGTTGGAGCATTTAATCCATTTACATTTAAGGTAGTTATCGATATGTATGTTCATATTACCATTTTCTTAATTGTTTTGGGTTTGTTATTGTAGGTCTTTTCTTTCTCTTGCGTTTCCTGCCTAGAGAAGTTCCTTTAGCTTTTGTTGTAAAGTTGGTTTTGTGGTGCTGAATTCTCTTAGCTTTTGTTTGTCTGTAAAGATTTTAATTTTTCTATTGAATCTGAATGAAATCCTTGCTGGGTGTAGTAATCTTGGTTGTAGGTTTTTCCCTTTCATCACTTTAAATATGTTCTGCCACTCCCTTCTGGCTTGGAAAGTTTCTGCTGAAAGATCAGCTGTTAACCTTATGGGGATTCCCTTGTATGTTATTTGCTGCTTTCAGCTTTTAATACTTTTTCTTTTTATTTAGTTTTTGATAGTTTGATTAATATGTGTCTTGGCATGTTTCTCCTTGGATTTTTCCTTTATGGGGCTCTCTGTGCTTCCTGGACTTGATTGACTATTTCCTTTCCCATTTTAGGGAAGTCTTTTCAACTGTTATCTCTTCAAATATTTTCTCAAACCCTTTCTTTTTCTCTTCTTCTTCTGGGACCCCTATAATTCAAATGTTGGTGCATTTAATGTTGTCCCAGAGGTCTCTGAGACTGTCCTCAATTCCCTTCATTCTTTTTTCTTTATTCTGCTCTGCAGTAGTTATTTCCACTATTTTATCTTCCAGGTCACTTTTCCATTCTTCTGCCTCAGTTATTCTGCTATTGATGCCTTCTAGAGAATTTTTAATTTCATTTATTGTGTTGTTCATCATTGTTTGTTTGCTCTTTAGTTCTAGGTCCTTGTTAAATGCTTCTTTTATTTTCTCCATTCTATTTCCAAGATTTTGGATCATCTTTACTATCATTACTCTGAATTCTTTTTCAGGTAGACTACCTATTTCCTCTTCATTTGTTTGATCTGGTGGGTTTTTACCTTGCTCCTTCAGCTGCTGCATATTTCTCTGTCTTCTCATTTTGCTTAACTTACTGTGTTTGGGGTATCCTTTTCACAGGCTGCAAGTTCATAATTCCTGTTGTTTTTGGTGTTTGCCCCAGTGACTAAAGTTGGTTCAGTGAGTTTTGTAGGCTTCCTTTTGGAGGGTACTGGTGCCTGTGTTCTGGTGGATGAGGCTGGATCTTGTCTTTCTGGTGGGCAGAACCGCACCTGGTGGTGTGTTTGGGGGTGTCTGTGACCATATTTTGATTTTAGGCAGCCTCTCTGCTAATGGGTGTTGTTGTGTTCCTGTCTTGCTAGTTGTTTGCATAGGGTGTTCAGCACTATATTTGAGTGGAGCTGGGTCTTAGCATTGAGATAGAGATTTCTCTTGCTAACTGATATTACATGGGGCCAGAGGTCTCTGGTGGCTCAATGTCCTGAACTCAGCTCTCCCACTCCAAGGCTCAGGCCTGACATCTGGCCGGAGCACAAAGACCCTCTCATCCACTCAGTTCAGAAGAAAAGGGAGAAAAGAAAAAGAAAAAAATAAAATAAAGTTATTAAAGTAAAAAATTATTAAAAATAAAAAAATTAAATAGTATTAAAAAAAAAGAAAGAAAGAAGAGAACAGCCAAACCAAAAAACAAACCCACCAATGATAACAAGAGCTAAAAAGTATACAAAAAAAAAAGGACAGAAAAAACCCTAAGACAACTGGTAAAAGCAAAGCTGTACAGGCAAAATCACACAAAGAAGCATACACATACACACACACAAAAAAAAAGCCAAAGGAAAAAATATATATATTTTTAAAAAAAGGAAGAGAAGGCTTCCCTGGTTGCTCAGTGGTTGAGAATTCCCTGCTGATGCAGGGGACATGGGTTCGTGCCCCGGTCTGGGAAGATCCCACATGCCGCGGAGTGGCTAGGCCCGTGAGCCATGGCCGCTGAGCCTGCGCATCCGGAGCCTGTGCTCCGCAACAGGAGAGGCCACAACAGTGAGAGGCCGGCGTACCACAAAAAAAAAAAAAAAAAAAAAAAAGGAAGAGAGCAACCCAATCAATAAAGAAATCTAATTATAATAAGCTCTAAATACTAAACTAAAATAAACGTAAAACCGGAAACAAATTAGATGCAGAAAGCAAACCCCAAGTCTACAGTTGTTCCCAAAGTCCACTGCCTCAATTTTGGGATGATTTGGTATGTATTCAGATATTCCACAGATGAAGGGTACATCAAGGTGACTGTGGAGATTTAATCTGCTGTTCCTTAGCCTGCTGGGAGAAACTTCCCTTTCTCTTCTTTGCACAGCTCCTGGGGTTCAGCTTTAGATGTGTACCTGCCTCTGCAAGTAGGTCGCCTTAGGGTGTCTGTTCCCCGCCCAGACAGGAGGGGGTTAAAGGAGCAGCTGATTAGGGGGCTCTGGCTCATTCAGGCGGGGAGAAGGAGGGGTATGGAATGTGGAATGAGCCTGTGGCATCAGACTGACGTTTCGCTGCAACTGCCTGAGGTGCACTGCGTGTTCTCCCAGGGAAGTTGTCCCTGGATCACAGGACCTTGGCAGTGGCGGGCTGCACAGATTCCCAGGAGGGGAGAGGTGTGGATAGTGACCTATGTTTGCACACAGGCAAGCAGCAGCTGCCTTAGCATTTCATGCCTGCTTCTGGGGTCCGTGCTGATAGCCACGGCTCGCACCAATCTCTGGAGCTCATTTAGGCGGTGCTCTGAATCCCCTCTCCTCGCGCACCCTGAAACAATGGTCTCTTGCCTCTTAGGCAAGTCCAGACTTTTTCCCCAACTCCCTCCTGGCTAGCTGTGGCGTACTAGCCCCCTTCAGGCTCTGTTCACGCAGCCAGCCCCAGTCCTCTCCCTGGGATCTGAGCTCCGGAGCCCGAGCCTCAGCTCCCAGCTCCCACCCGCTCTGGTAGGTGAGCAGACAAGACTCTCAGGCTGGTGAGAGCTGGTCGGCACCGATCCTCTGTGAAGGAATTTCTCCATTTTGTTCTCTGCACCCCTGTTGCTGCGCTCTTCTCCGTGGCTTCGAAGCTTCGCCCCAACCCCCCCCTCCCCCCGCCCCCGTCTCTGCCAGAGAAGGGGCCTCCTAGTGTGTGGAAACTTTTCCTCCTTCACAGCTCCCTCCCAGAGGTGCAGGACCCGTCCCTATTCTTTTGTCTCTGCTTTTCCTTTTTTCTTTTGCCCTACCCAGGTACGTGGGGAGTTTCTTGCCTTTGGGGAAGTCTGAGGTCTTCTGCCAGCATTCAGTAGGTGTTCTGTGGGAGATGTTCCACATGTAGATGTATTTTTGATGTATTTGTAGGAAGGAAGTTGATGTCCACATCTTACTCCTCTGCCATGTTGGAGGTCCCCCACCTTTTGTCCATTCTTATGAGATTTTTTTCTATTGAAAAAAACCCTAGCTGTGGGCACTCTAATTGTACTATTTTAAATGATTACTTTATACTTAATTTTATATACATTAACCTAGAGTTTCCATCCTGCCTGTCCACTTCTCTGAATATTAAGTTACTGAAAACACTAATTGTATTACACAGCAACTTCAAAAAGATACTAACTTCAAATTCTTAGAACTAACAGATCTTTCACTGGAAAAAGATGAAATAAGATGAGTGTTTTGTCTTAATGTATTGATATTTAGAGAGCAAATCTTTCCTTCTCTAGATAAAGTATAAGGGTTTTTGAGGCAAGTTGAGGTGGTCTTTCCTGAAAGACTAGTTAAAGCTATTAGCCTAATTTTAAGTGGGCAAACACATTTTAAAAAATAACTTTAGGGCTTCCCTGGTGGTGCAGTGGTTGAGAGTCCGCCTGCCGATGCATGGGACACGGGTTCATGCCACAGTCCGGGAAGATCCCACATGCCGCGGAGCAGCTGGGCCCGTGAGCCATGGCCGCTGAGCCTGGGCGTCCGGAGCCTGTGCTCCGAAACAGGAGAGGCCACAACAGTGAGAGGCCCGCGTACCGCAAAAAATTAAATAAATAAAATAAAATAAAAATAAAAATAACTTTAGTGATATTACTTATGAACTTAGCTTGCCTTAATAGAAAATCACTCAATAAAAATAAGTAGACAACTAATGGGTACTTTAGTTTTGCTGTAATTTTGATTTAATCTTAATAATTGATTTTCTTGGGTCTTTATTTATATATGAGAAAATCTCAGGGATAGAATAATTATCAGTAGATCTAAGGGTTTTAATAAGAATAATTCTATACTGAAAAATCATTGCTTTCAATGGTGAGATTTGTATTGAGGAAACATGTGAATGGTAATGGCTTTTATTTTTTTATACTTCCTGCCTTAAAAAATTGTGAATCTTTAGTCTCTGTAACAGAAAAGGAAGTTAAGGAAGAAAGAAATCAAATTCAAAGTAGTCAGTTATACCAATAGACTAGGATAAGAAATCTAGAAATATACCTGATTGCATACGGACATTTAGTATATTATAGTATTTAGTATATGAGACTACATGATAAAAGTGACATTTCAAATAAATGGGAGAAAGAAGAACTTTTTGTTAGATGACTGGGTAGCCAAATCTAAAAGATAAAATTGAATCCATTCCTCTCACCAAACATAAGGGTAAACTCCCTAGTAATCTAAATGTAAAAAATGAAATCATACATGTCTTTGGAAGACTTAAAGATATGTATGATTTTTTAAAAAAATTATTATGGTTTAAAAACACATAATAAAATGTTTTCTATGATTTATAAATAAAAAGATTTTTACTATGATTTTAAAACACATCAAAATTTTTACTATAATTTAAAAACACATAAACAATAAAAACGAATGGATAGTTTGACTGCATTAAAAAATTATTGGCTAAAAATACCACAAGTAAGAAGACAAATTGCAAAAAATATATTTGTAATTTATATCACAGACAAAGATTTAATGCCCCTAATATATTCAGATCACTTAAGTTTTGAGGTAAAGAAGATCAACCACTTGGTTGAAAATGAGTAAAAGATATAAACAGAACTTTCACTGATAAAGAAACACACATGACCCATAAACATATAAAGGACGCTCAATCATGCTTTTGGTGGGAGAAATCAAAATTTAAAATACACAGATGTAGCATTTCTCACCTATCAGATTGAGCAAAATGTAAAAAATTTGACAAAACACACTATTGACGGCAGTAGGAAAACAGTTGCTCCCATGCATTGGTAAGGAAAATGCAAAATGTTGCAAACTTTATGGATAGAAATTTGATAATAACTAGAAACACTACATTTTCTATATTCTTTGACCCACTATTGTTACTTCTAGGAAACTATCCCAAGGGTACACTGGAAAAAACATGAAATGAAGTATGGACAAGTCTTTTATTGCATGAGAGCTTGTATGAAGAAAAAAAGGCTTAGCAACAATCCAAATGTCCATCAGCAGTGTACTGGTTCAATAAACTCTGGGACTTTCATACAATACAGTCCTCTGTAAATATAAAAAGAAAGAGACACATCTCTATATACTGCTATAGATCATTCTCTAGGATGTTTACGTTAAGAAAGCCGGGTATAGAAGAGTGTAAATAGTATGCTTCCTTTTTTAATAGAAAAGGGTATGTAAATGTGTAAATATTTTTAAGATTTCAAAAAGAAGCAATTGAACAACAAACCAAAAATGAATAAAAGTGGTTACTGATAGGGGAGAAAGAAAATGAGTGGGCTTAATGTCTCTGGATGGGTAGTCTTATTATAGTAATACGATGTATTGTAATGTCATAATTTTGACTTTGAAATTATATAAATATTTTGTAAAATTAAACAAAAAAGTAATTTCTGTAAAAATAAAAAAGTAAATAGAAACAAACTTGAGTTCACGTCAAGTTGGTAGCATTATACAGATGAAGAATATTTCAAATCAGTTTAAAACATGGTTTCTCAAGACCAAAAGACAATCCTCAGAATGGGTGAAAATATTTGCAAATGAAGCAACTGACAAAGGATTAATCTCCAAAATTTATAAGCAGCTCATGCAGCTCAATAACAAAAAAACAAACACCCCAATCCAAAAATGGGCAGAAGACCTAAATAGACATTTCTCCAAAGAAGATATACAGAGCGCCAACAAATACATGAAAGAATGCTCAATATCACTAATCATTAGGGAAATGCAAATCAAAACTACAATGAGATATCATCTCACACCAGTCAGAATGGCCATCAACAAAAAATCTAGAAACAATAAATGCTGGAGAGGGTGTGGAGAAAAGGGAACACTCTTGCACTGCTGGTGGGAATGTGAATCGGTACAGCCACTATGGAGAACAGTATGGAGGTTCCTTAAAAATCTACAAATAGAACTGTCATACAACCCAGCAATCCCACTACTGGGCATATACCCTGAGAAAACCATAATTCAAAAAGAGTCATGTACCAAAATGTTCATTGCAGCTCTATTTACAATAGCCCAGAGATGGAAACAACCTAAGTGTCCATCATCAGATGAATGCATAAAGAAGATGTGGCACATATATACAATGGAATATTACTCAGTCATAAAAAGAAACGAAATTGAGCTATTTGTAATGAGGTGGATGGACCTAGAGTCTGTCATACAGAGTGAAGTAAGTCAGAAAGAGAAAGACAAATACCGTATGCTAACACATATATATGGAATTTAAGAAGAAAAAAAAATGTCGTGAAGAAGCTAGGGGTAAGACAGGAATAAAGACACAGACCTACTAGAGAATGGACTTGAGGATATGGGAAGGGGGTAGGGTAAGCTGTGACAAAGCGAGAGAGTGGCATGGACATATCTACACTACCAAACGTAAAATAGATAGCTAGTGGGAAGCAGCTGCATAGCACAGGGAGATCAGCTCAGTGCTCTGTGACCACCTAGAGGGGTGGGATAGGGAGGGTGGGAGGGAGGGAGATGCAAGAGGGAAGAGATATGGGAACATATGTATATGTATAACTGATTCACTTTGTTATAAGGCAGAAACTAACATACCATTGTAAAGCAATTGTACTCCAATAAAGATGTAAAAAAAAAAAAAAAACATGGTGTCTGACTGTCCGTCCTAGGTAGAGTATATGTAAGGACAAAAAGAACTGCATTCAGGAGTCCTATTATTAGTAATAACACTGGTATGTTTTTCTGAAACTTGTATGATAAAGTGAATAAGCAAATAAATAAATGTTGTTCACCATAGGTGAAAAGAGATATAAATATAAAATAAAAGTTTTAAGAGGAAACCTTGTGATGTCCAATTCGGTTGTGAAATATTCCTATTAAATCATTTTTTTTAAATAAAAATATGCACTTCCTTGCTCTGTACACTTAAAAGTCCTGGAAAGAGGGCCAGTCCAGTAGCAATGAATATCCCTTGCACCCAGATTATGCTCTCTCTATACTCTTATCCATTCAAAGGAATCAGAGCTCCTTAGAGAAATGGTTGATTTCAAGTCCGAGGCAGAAATGTATTCTCTATCCTGGTACATGGGACAGAAGTCAGCAAGGCTACTGAAAACTACAGGGTTTTGTCAAAAGGATATAGGACCCAATGCAAAGGGATTCCCACTGCCCTAAGTTGGGACAATTTGAGCATTATAAAGATATTGACTAAAAATGACTGGAATACTTCAAATGTTTTACAACTCAATGAGTTTTTAGTGATATGAACAAAGCAAAACATTGGTCATTGTTAGTGGCTAGAACATCAACTCATTCTGGAAATAGCTAAATTTAAAAAATTTAGTATTTATCTTGTCTTTCCTGTACTCACTCTTATTTCCGGATGACTAAATAGATGAGGAAAAACAATGTCTTTTTAGAAGAATTCCAGCCAACACATGGAAAAGAAATAATAAAATGAGACGGTCATCATTTTGCAACAGCTAAGGAACTAATGGTTTGAGGCAATGATTATCCAGACTTCTTAAAACAATTAGTTGAAAAGTTGATGGAAATTTTATAAAGGATGGATCAGGCAGATACCTGGAACCAACTGATCATTATGGATAGCATTAAGAATGGGACAGTCAGATATTCTGTCCTTACTCATGTGATGCAGTAGGAAGTGTACAGTACAACCTGTAAGATGTTCTGACCTTAAAAATTGCATATGCATCTATTAAGTCACTAGGTCTAATAGGAAATAGAAGCCATTGGGAACATATTAGATACAACCATAAGTCTATGATCAGATGGAATCTTACAGAATACGAAAGGATACAAAGGAGGACCAACAGCCCAGTGGTTGGCTGGTTTGTTTGTTTTAACAAATTAATGGCATGGACAATGTGAAATAAAGAAAGGGAAAACTAGTATAGATAAGATTCTTAAAGTCAAATCAACCAAATGCAAACACAGTCCTTGTTTAGGACTTTGTGTAAATAAATCAACCATAAAAACACATTTTTGAAACAATAGAGGAAATCTAAACATGGACTGAGTATGAAATGATTTTAAGGAATTATTGTTATTTTTGTCAAGCATGATATTATTGTGATTATGTTTTTAAAAAGGAAGTTCATAATGGTACTGGGTACACACTGATGGGGTTTGCTTTAACTACTGAGAAAAAGAGTTGGAGTTGCTGGGATAGATGAAACAAAATGGTGGAATATTTTTAATTATTGACCCTGGGTGGGTGATGGGTGAGAAGAGATTCCTTATATTGCTTGTATTTATTCTTATAGCAATATTTATGTTTACATATGTATTTGTATTTAAACACTTCAATGTATACTATATATGTGTGTGTATTTGAAAAGATCCATAATGAATAGTTAAATTCAAATTAGTTAATTCTGTGATTCTGATAAATAGTAAAGATTTGGAGGCAGAGAGTTAACCTACAGTCACTAACCTCTTTTCCTTTAAAATGAAGAATAAGAAAGTCCCCTCACTTCTTATGAAAGCAGAAAAATGCATTTCAGGAAGATTTTCAGCAAAGGAGAAAATTGAAACTAAAAGTGGGAATTTGAACTTTCCACCAATTAGGAAATTCAGCTCATCAGAACACACCTGACATTCTGTGCCTTGTGGTTAAACATTCTGTAGCTATAATTTTTATTAGATTTGTCTTGCAAGGAAGAACAGCAATTTCTCATGCAGTTTTATCATATGTGCTTGTTCAAAGAAAATCATTCCCTATGTAATTGCACTGAAACCATCCTTTAAGACTTCTCTTTTCTCTGGTATCAGTTCTTAATATGCATATGTTTGGTGGTGTGGTTGAGAATGGGAAGGTAATATGCTTTTACTGAAGAAATTAAAAGTTTGCTAAACCAAGAAGAGAAAGTATGAGGCTTATACAACAGAACGCCTTTTGAAGTAAACCTTGAAGCGTTCTACTGGCTTACCTTCGGCACAACTTCATTTAAGCCTAAAAACCTTACAAGTATAAATATTTCCTTGATGTTATGATCCCCACTAGGTTCTGTTTTGATGCACTGAGTGCAATGAATCTGAATGAATGCAAAATAGGTAGATCTAAATGCCCATTAAATGCAATATTCATAAGGTAATCATTAGTGGTTAGAAAAATGTTTTGCCTTTCAGGTGCTTGGAGAAAAGAAATGTGTGAATATAAGTTATTACTTTGGGAGGGGGGAAGTTTATGGAATCCAAAACATTTCCAAAACTCAAATTTATGCAGATTATAAATAAGTTCCTTTGGGATCTAAAATAACTGGGTTTCAAAAGTTAAGTGATTCCGGTGGGCCAGAGTAAACATTCTAAGGCATGTGGTCATGTGCTTGCTGATGCCCAGTGATATCAACTTCATCCTGATCTGAAGGGGGACGGTGGATTTTTCAGTGATGAAAGCATGCTTACCTATGGCTTGCCAGGAGGGCTCTGCATCTCTGATTTGTGCAAGAACACACTTATCCAAGACTTGCCCACCTTCAGAGCAAGTCAGACACTGCTGGCAGACCGCCAGCAGTCTTGACTGCCTGGTGGGTTGGCATTAGGGCAGAGGCCACAACTACCTGTCCATTCAGCAGAACACCTGGGAGCCAGCTCTTTTGCTCTGCCTTGTGAATAGGAGGTACAAGTCAGGATCTTGAAAGCCATGCAGGGCTACTTCATGAGCCATGGTCTCTTTCCTTACACCTATTGCTTTATGTCTACCTGCTAAGGAGTAGATAAATAAATTGGCGTTGTCCTGGCCAAGGTATTTTTAGTTACCTGAATGCAAAAACTTTACCTTCATCATAAAATGGGGATGCAGGCAGGGTTTGAGAAGAAGTATAGCCGAGTGTAAGGAGAACAGAGATCACGTACATGTGGTCCATAGATCAACATGGGTCCCAGATAGCCAGGTGGTCACATGTTCAGAAGTCAGTATGGTAAAAGCAGGAGTCTTAAGAAACTCCTGTTTTCCTGATTCTGGCCTTTCTTAGAAAGGCTTTACTTCTGTGCTCAAACCTACATTTTCCTCTGCCTGGCACGCAAGTTGAAATCCAAACTAATAAAACTAAGTTTGATGTGGGGAAAAATGGTTTTATGCTTGAAAATGGAAAAGAAATGTAAACGTAAGGATGCAGGATTATAGAAAAACCATTTTAGCTCTGCTGCAATGTACGGTGGAAACTCTGATGAGCTGGATTATTCAAGGAAAAAATCTCTAAGCCAATTTTTCAAAAGTAGACAGTAACTGAGGAGGTTTATTTCTGGTTAATAATGTCAGAGGTTGTTCTCAAAGTTTCTGTGGATCAACTGAATAGTATCTTTAAAAACAAGCGTGAGACTGGCACAGCAAGCATCTTGATGACCAGCGCTAAATTTGTTCTTTTGCTGAGAGAACAGATAACTGTAATTGTTGTATCCTTGGCATAGCTAAGGTCGCCTCTGGTCTCCTTCAGTTTAGTATGGTGACCTTATTTTAAAAGTTACCTGAATTGCTTCAGTCATAAAGCCCAACGTCAGAAATAGACACAATTGGTAATTAGCAATGTCATGTGAGTCTAGGATTGTCCAAAAGGATTCCAGTTTGCCACTGCTTCTTACTGCCCAATTCCTGATGCCTGAAATTCCATCATCTAAGCTTCATCCTGTTGGCTTAAAACTTTGATCTTTGTCAACATTCAAATAACCATTGAAAGACTAACACAAAGCTGTCATCAAACGCGAATACTGCTGTTTCTCAAACAGAGGTCCATGGACCCATAGGAATTCTCATGTATATTCTTCACATACTGCATTTTTACTTCCAAGATCATATAATAGTTTTACTAGTTATAAAGTCAAAACTCTTTTGCTCTGGTCACTGGCACCCATTTCTTTGGAAGTGACCATTGTTTTTTTTTTAAAGAGGTTTTATGTTTATCAAGTTTAGAAACACAGAGTTGTGTGCCAGTATTCATGGATGGTCTGACGGCAGGTTTTGTTAGAAGGGAGAGGAAAGTCCCAGGGAGAAAAACAGTGGTGCAAGGATGAGAAGATAGCATAAGGCAAAGGTCCCTTCTTTAGTGCTGCATGCGGGCTGGCCTTGTGAAGGAGAGCTAGGTTCTCTAACAGCTGCAGGCAGTGACCTGGCAGCAGATGGAAAGCTGAGCTAAGAGTGAGATCAAGAATAAATGTAGGACACAGGGTGGGGATTAAAGCCAGGAGTGGAGCCATCATTGAAGACTTGGAAGCAGATCCTTGGCATTGTCTTTCCTTTAAGAAAATGATCCATGCTGTCTCTCAGCAAAGTGTTTATCTTGGGACCTCTGCACAGCCAGCTGAATGGAAAGCGGGGCCAAGAAAAGGAAAAGCTGAATCGCCAAGAGTCATGTCACGTGCCCAGGATCACACAAGAAGTTTCGGTAACGGCAGAGTCGACAGGCCACAGGGTTGTCCCGACTTCCTACTCACCGCTTTGGTCCTCACAAGATTCTTTGTCTCTGCTTCCATCTCAGACATGCACTCCATGACCCAGGATTATCCGATCTGACCTCAAAGGAAAGGTTTCACACTTTTAAGTGGTCTTCCGATTCTTCCTCCCCCTCACTTCCTTGGGAATTTAGGTTCTTAATGTTTTTACTTATTTCCCTTTTTCTTCCCCTTAAGGGTGGAAGTATTGTATAAATCACCTTTGTCTTCAAAGTTTAAATGAGATTATAACTGAATAAGGGGTTGGTCGGACCCTCCTTTCTTTTCCTTCTGACACATAGGAAGGATGGCCTTATTGTCCTTGGGACTCTTTACCTCTGCCTCCATTGGTTCTTTCTTTTTTTAATTAATTTATTTAATTAATTTATTTTTTGGCTGTGTTGGGTCTTTGTTGCTGCATGTGAGCTTTCTCTAGTTGTGGTGAGCGGGGGCTACTCTTAGTTGCGGTGTGTAGGCTTCTCATTGCAGTGGCTTCTCTTGTTGCGGAGCATGGCTCTAGGCACACGGGCTTCAGTAGTTGCAGCACACAGGCTCAGTAGTTGTAGCTCGCGGGCTCTAGAGCACAGGCTCAGTAGTTGTGGCACACGGGCTTAGTTGCTCCGCAGCATGTGGGATCTTCCCAGACCAGGGCTCGAACCATGTCCCCTGCATTGGCAGGTGGATTCTTAACCACTCTGCCACCAGGGAAGCCCATGCCTCCACTGGTTCTTAACCTCTTCTGTGTCACTGACACCTTTGACCTTCTGATGGAGCCTGTGGACTCTTTCTCTGGATTATGTTTTGAAACACTTAAAATAAAAGACCTAGAGTTACACAGAATCACAAGAGAAACCAATCACACTGAAGTACAGTTTTCAACACATTAAAACACCAAAAAAAAATAAAAACCCACTAAAACACCAAATTTTTGATGTAGCAATATATGTGTTTCTTTATTAATTCTTAAATAACAAGACGGAGTGGCAAGTTTACCAACTTTCATAATTTCAAAGTGGTGATGAGAGTAAGTGACTTGTAAAGATATCTACAACTACTGCATTGTGATAGAAAAGTATCTGTGATTTCTATTACGAATGAATCATAGTAACAGTCACTGTGGTTTTTTGCTTACCTTCATAATTGAAGGAAATCATAAATTTCAATTTGAGGTTAGTAAAAATAAAGATGTCTTTTTTTAAAGTCCAAGTTCACGACTCTCTGAATTCTATCCAAGGAGCCTAGATTGAGAACCCCTGCTCTAGATGATCTGATGGATTATTGGATCTGATAAATTTTCTTGTTGGCTAATTATGAGGACAGGTTTTGGCATGGAAGATGCCACTGAACTTCCAAATCCTTGCTCCCAGATTTTTCCCCCAAATTTAACTTTTTTATATGCAGAGGTAGACCCAAGCAAGATTTGATAGAATGCCAGGAAACTGGCAAGGTTGATGCCAGTTATAATCTTGTTTCCCTCCATCCCATTCTCTTGATGTGTTAAACATCAGAGAGGCTGGAATTAGCACTGCTGCCTCGGCCAAGGTAACTGAAGGGCCTCTGTCTTCGGGGCTTGATTCCCTACTTCTTCTGGCGACTCCTTAAACAAGGGAGGGTATGTACCATGCCGTTCCCACAGGTTTATATGGTTTTTCTTCAAAGGACTTCTTCAAACAGATGTTGCCTTTCCATGAGAGAGGCCTCTGGGTGCTGTTCCACAGAGAGCAGATCATGCTGTTTCTGACACTGCATTTGGGGGGAACAAAATCCAGTTTTTCTGATGTTGGTTTTTCCATTGGAATTTTGGCCACAGTGTACCTAGGCATAGGCATATACCCACCTAATCCATTTTCAGTCTTCCCAAGAATCTATTTTGAATATACTTACTTTACATTTCTATTCTAACCATTCCTATTAATCTGAAGTTGTTACACTTATTCACTCATGGTTTATAAGGACAGTTCTCTTAGTAGCTAGATATCATCCTTGATGCCTGCTGTTGTGAGCCAGAGACACAGGAAAATACAGGCAAATGAATTCGTGAATTTTATGACTATGTAAAGTTGTTCCTAAGGGATCAAGCTATGGTTACTGTAAGTTTATACCAAGAAGCAGACCAGTCTATCAAAATATATACCTTTTCATGGCTGAGTGGTATTCCACTGTATATATGTGCCACATCTTCTTTATCCATTAATCTGTCGATGGACACTTAGGTTGCTTCCATGCCCTGGCTATTGTAAATAGTGCTGCAGTGAACATTGAGGTGCATGACTCTTCTTGAATTATGGTTTTCTCAGGGTGTATGCCCGGTAGTGGGATTGCTGGGTTGTATGGTAGTTCTATTTTTAGTTTTTTAAGGAATCTCCATACTGTTCTCCATAGTGGCTGTATCAATTTACATTCCCACAAAATTGAGTTATTTGTAGTGAGGTGGATGGACCGAGAGTCTGTCATACAGAGTGAAGTAAGTCAGAAGGAGAAAAACAAATACCTAGGGCAGGACAGGAATAAAGATGCAGACGTAGAGAATGGACTTGAGGACATGGGGAGGGAGAAGGGTAAGCTGGGACGAAGTGAGAGAGTAGCATTGACATATATACACTACCAAATGTAAAATAGATAGCTAGTGGGAAGCAGCCGCATAGCACAGGGAGATCAGCTCAATGCTTTGTGACCACCTAGAGGGGTGGGATAGGGAGGGTGGGAGGGAGACGCTAGAGGGAGGGGATATGAGGATATATGTGTACATATAGCTGATTGTTATACAGCAGAAACTAATACAGCATTGCAAAGCAATTATACTCCAATAAAGATATTAAGAAAAGGGCTTCCCTGGTGGCGCAGTGGTTGGGAGTCCGCCTGCCGATGCAGGGGACACGGGTTCGTGCCCCGGTCCAGGAAAATCCCACATGTCGTGGAGCGGCTGGGCCCGTGAGCTGTCTTGCCGCTGGGCCTGCGCGTCCTGAGCCTGTGCTCCGCGATGGGAGAGGCCACAGCAGTGAGAGGTCCGCGTACCGCAAAAAAAAAAAAAAAGATATTAAGAAAAAAAAAATATATATATATATACACCTGTGTGTAAATTGGATGTTGTTATTGTTCAATTTAAAGTACTAGCACATTTTATTTTAACCTTGACTCTAAGTCAGTGTTGTTCTTCACTGTGGACGTGGGTGTTGCTTCATATAGTGTGTATTATTACAGCTCCCATCTTTGCGTCTTTGTGCCAAGACTTGCATGCTGTGGACATTCAGAGATATGTCCTCTTGCACTGCGCTGCTTTAGCTGCCCAGCACTGAGAGACTTGCCAGGGGTGTGCTGGTAAATGCTTAACAACTGGATCTCCAGAGGAAATAAAGTCCAGGTTTGTAGCATTTGCCAATTTTCCTGGTGTAAATCCTCCCACCATGAATGATTTCAGGCTACTCAAATGACTCCCCTGAGCACAGAGTTGGGAAAAGATGAGCATATATGGCTCTTGTAAGACAGCAGCTCACTCTAGACTCACTATTCCCAATGGCTGGGAGCTGTAATTGTCTATATCTGGGTTGTTTTTCGCTCTCTTTGTTCATAATTATACAGCAGTATCAACTATAGAGACAGAGAGAGAGAGAGCAACACACACGTCCAGAAAAAAACTGTTCCTCTGACACTCTTCCTCTTCAAGCTGATCCCTGGGACTTCGGTTTTGGTAACAGTCAGCATTATATGGCCTCATTATAGGCAAATTTATGTTCTGTTTTAATGCTGTTCATTACCACTGAAGTCACCTACTAAATGACTCCAGAAGCTAAATGTAACATCTGTTAGAGATTCAAGTCTTACACCTCCAACAATCCAAGTCTCACACCAGCTTTTTGCAGGCCACACATATTCCAGTTAACTAGGGAAGCCATAAAAAATTTCTTCTGATGAAGCAGGATCTGTATTCAAGTAAGTATTATCTAGAATGAGATATTCTTCAAGCAGAAACATTTCATCTTTAAAATACTTTTAGTATACCAGAATCCTTTTAGTTGAAATCAGGGTGCATTATGTCTACAGAACTCCCCCAACCTACCAAAACTGTCAAAAGGGAAATAGTGTTGATATAGCATGGACTTACTTTAGCTCTTAATGCTCACCACGTCCTTTCCTAAATGTTTGTAAACTCTCTGTTCTGGAAGGTATAAAAAGGATGCTGACCAGTGGCTTCTAGAATCAAACTCTTTTTATTTCTTCTTTGAAAATTGGGACAGTTAGGGGCTACACGGTTAAGTTGTTCAATCTTTCCTCTGTTTTTCCTCATTGACAAAACACTGCCCCAGACTCTAAGAGAGTAATTTTGTATATTGAGATACAATTTACATACCATACAATTCACCTATTTAAGGTGTGCAATTCAGTGTTTTTTTAATATATTCACAGAGTTGTACAACCATCAGCACCATCAATTTTAGAACATTTTTATCACAGAAAAGAAACCCTGTATTCATTAATAGTCATTTCCCATTCTCCCCACCCCGTGGGCCAAGGTAACCACTAATCTACTTCTGTCTCTGTAATTTGGCTATACTAGACATTTCATAGAAATGGAATAATACAATGCATTGTCTTCTGTGACTGGCTTCTTTCACTTAGCATCACATTTTCAAAGTTCACTTAAGTAGTACCATGTATCAGTACTTCATTCCTTTTTGCAACATGATTTGTAAAAATTTTCTTCCATGCTGTAGCTTGTTTTACCTCTTCCTTGATGGTGTCTTTTGCAGAACAAATGTTTTAAATTTTAATGAAGTCCAATTTATAACAAATATTTTCTTTTTTGCTTATGCTTTTGTGTCACTTCTAAGAATCTATTCCCTAATCCAAGGCCATGAAGACTTATGCCTATGTTTTCTTCTAACAGTTTTATAGATTTAGCTCTTACATTTACGTCTCTGATTCATTTTGTATTAATTTTTTTTATATGGTGTGAGTGTGGTCCAACTTCATTCTTTTGTGTATAAATATCCAGTTGTCTCAACACTATTTGTTGAAAAGACTATTCTTTCCCCATTGAATTACCTTGGCACTCTTGCTGGAAATCAGTTTAGCATTGAGCCAATCTTGATTTAACTAGATGGAAGACTTAAGAAACTCTAAGTCTACACTTAGGTGACTAATAGAAATTCAACTTGATTGTCAGTTCTCCAAATATCCTTAGGTTAGTTTGAATCTGCATACCACAAGTGAGGAGCTGTGTGTCCATGTCAGCCAGAGAAAGCTCTAATGAAGTGCCCCAGATATTGCTCTTGACTTTGTTCTGTTTAGCATTTTACTGATGATTTGAAGGGGAAACATGTTTACTAAGCTTTCAGATAACTCAAAGCTTAAAAGAGAGTTATTTAATACTACATGTAATAGAATCAAAATTCAAAATACTCTTCATAGGTCAGAAAACTAGATTAAAATGAACAAAAAGAAGGCAACCTGAGATAAATAGGAACACTTAGTTTCAAAAACTAATTACGTAAGTATTGGGTATTAGAGACTTGCCTGAAGGCTTTAGTTAATAGAATTATAGTTCCTAGATTTGGGGATTGATAGTCCCATCATACTCTGCATTAGTTCTGCCATATGTTCAAGTAGACCTTTATGCAGGCCCTGGAATCCACTTGATACCGTGTCATAACTTGCCAAGAAGCTTATGTAGCTCATAGGATTTTGACTATTATTCCTGGGCAAGGTACACTAAGGTCTAAGTGCTCCTAATAAGAAACAAGATACACACACACACACATTTCTGTAGACACACACACATGAACACACACATACATGTACACTATACACACATACGCACATTTATGTACATATATACTTATGCAGATAGATGGATAGATGGGTTATACAGTTTCTGAAGACACTTTGTTCAACGTTTTCTTTTTGTTCAATAATTATATGTCTAGGACTTCCCTGGTGGTGCAGTGGTTAAGAATCTGCCTGCCAATGCAGTGGATATGGGTTCAATCCCTGGTCTGGGAAGATCCCACATGCCATGGAAAAACTAAGCCCATGTGCCACAACTACTGAGCCTGTGCTCTGGAGCCCGCAAGCCACAACTACTGAGTCCATATGCCACAACTACTGAAGCCCGCACTCTTAGAGCCCATGCTCTGCAACAAGAAAAGCCACTGCAGTGAGAAGCCCATGCACCACAATAAAGAGTAGCTCCCACTCACAGCAACTAGAGAAGGCCTGCATGCAGCAATGAAGACCCAATGCAGCCAAAAATAAATAAATAAATTTATTAATTTATTTTTAAAAATTACATGTCTAAAAGTTTTTGGCAAATAGTAGTCCCTTTCTATGTATTTCATTTGCTTACTCTTTCAATATATGTACGTGTACAGATTAGGGACAAATATTTTAACCCATATAAAGTTGAAAAAAAGATAAAATAAAAAACCGTAATTAGAAGTTACTATGAGCCTTAAATGTGTACTCTAAATAAGATTCTGAAAGTAACCAGAGTGTTCTTTCTACCTCTTTCTAATACCACCATTATCCTAATCTTAATCCTAGGTCCTAATCCTAGGACCCCTAATCCTAGGGTCCTTTAAGAGTCCTGGAATGAGATCTTGGGCATCCTCTGTCGTGTGTCCCTGCTAGTAGCCTCAGCAATCTAAAACTTGGAATAGCTGAAGACCCTACATCTTTAGACAAAGGGTCCAGATTTAGTGTGGTTAAATCTAGATTTATGTCCCTAATAGGACGTGAAGGGAAAATGTCACCCTGAACGGCCCTGCTTCTTGTATACTTTGACTTAACTGGAATACAAGGCTCAATTCTTAGTGTGAAAACATGAGAATAATACTAACAAACTGAGAACATTTGCAGAACAGCAAAAGGGTCTGTGAGCGATATGGAAGCATGTCAGATGGGGAACATTTGAAAAAAAAAATGAAATGGTCTAGCCTGGAGAAGAAAAGATTAAAAAAGATATGATAGGTATGTTCAAACATTAAAGCAGCTGCATGTTTCATAGAGGAATATGTGATTTTTAAAGCTTTCTGTTTCTGGACATCAGTACTGGGCACAATGGCTATATTATATTTTTACTCAGACTAATAAAGAACTTTCTAACAACTGCAATCGTATGGCCAAAGAAAGGTCTGCTTGGGAGGGATAAATACAATCTCTGTGGCCTCTAAAGGAAGTTCACCTATTGGGGATACTCTGAAAGAGATGGGGAAAAATGATAAGGTAAGATCCCTTTCAAATAGTAATGTCTATGATTCTAGCCATCCATTATTGCCATAAAGCTGTAGGCACTTGACTCTAAACATAGATTTTTCTTCTTCAAAATAACTGAAGGGACACAATGATAGCATTACATTCTGCTCTGCCCTAGGATATAGAGATGGGCATCCCTTTTCTCATTCAGCCACAGCCTGTACATATATGGCTTCTCTCCACAATATCAAAGCTTATTCATCTTCCCCCAACCCACTTTTTAAAATCAGTTGAACATCTGGTCTTAGTTTTGCATTATGTTCATTGAAGAAAGTACATTCCATTTCATAAAAAATTGAGCAGCCTGGACTAGGTTCACATTTAGTGAAACTTTGTCCTCTTTTTTTTCTTCCATTTATAAGGTGCCTTCTGGTGACCACTTCTTGGAAGCCCGGTGGTCTGTCTACAAACACTGAGTCATGGTGTTAAGTTCTCCACCTCTGCTCCCCCTTCAAAGGAGCAAATCAAGCCTATACTTGGGAATATGAGGCCCAAGAAGCTGATGGTAGAAGTTGTGTGAGCCAAATACCTGCTTCTTCTTGAAATGTGTTACTGGATGAGAGCAAAATGTCCCGGTAGAACATCTATTTTTTGAATTATGCCTCAATTGATCTAGACCAACAATGCCATATCTAGTAGTAATGCTTACATCAAAACATTCATATTCTGATATGACCTGTCTCATGTATATCCTGATTGTGAACAGAGTATAAAGAAGAATACATCCATTCTTTCTGGTTCCTATGCTTATTTCCATTTTAAATAATAAAATCTGTGATTCTAGAGTAATCGACTACAAATGGTAGTCTACAGATACACACACACACACACACACACACACACCCTTAGCAATTCAGTAAGAGTGGCTTTTTTGTTATTATTTTTTAAAATTTGAGATGTCAGGCAGCATGTATCAATAAATTTTAAAATAACTCTTCTAATGTTTTCCTTTCTTTCATGTACCCTAAACCCTTCTCTCTTAAACATGCTACACAAAATACTAGTTACAGATTAACAGCGGGAAAGCAGAAAATCTACCTATTTTCCAGTGCTGTCATCATGAAAATATAATGAACTGTGTTGTATTGGAGGAACAAATATTGGCACATGCCCTTCAAATGATTTGGTTGAAAGGGGAATGGCCCTTTGTCACCCGTCTCCCTCCTTCTACTGTCACAAACAAAGCATTGAGTAAGAGACATTTCTACATCTTTCAGTTGATGAAAGGAGGAAAGTTGGCTTGTCCTAGGCAATTAATCACAAAAATAGGTAAAAGTTTAGATAAAAGGCCCAAATGATTTCCTCTTTCAATCTGAAAACAACCTCTACAGAAATAAGTGTTTCCATAATCCCTAAGGCATGAACCAGAAAGGAGACAATGCTTTGAAATATGGGAGAGTAAATATACATCATCAGTTTAATGGTTCCTCTTAAAAAAGACAAATTTTTGAAAATTCTTGGTGAGGTGCAAAGAGACTTGAATTCTCAGCCCAGCACTGGTGATTCCTAGCTCTGTGAAATAGAACACGTTACGTAACCTCACAGAATCTTAGTTTTTTCACCTGTAAAATAGACTTTCTAAATGTCACGGCATCGGAATATTGAAAAGATTCAATAAAATTAACATGTATAAAGTGTTGAGCATAATATTGGACTCTGTAGGTATTTGCCTATCTTCAGCATAGAAATAAGTCCGATCATTTTTTAAAAAGTAAATTGGAATTAATCTCTTATTTTTTAAACATTTTTATGATTGAATTTATCATTTTAAAGGTAGTGTATGCACTTGTGATTCAAAACAAAAATAATATTGTGCGGTTTTGTGAGTGTATGTATTTATGGGCATATTCACATATTCATACACACACACATAATTCATTTAATAAGCAGAATAGTGACATTCAATAATTATTGAAGACCTTCCCTTGAATGTCTTTTAATTTCGCCAAATTATCACATCCCAAACTCGATGAGTTGGGACTGTGAAGTGTTAAATTTCATTCCATAAGCTCCCCAGTCTCACTGGAGGCACAGAAAACTCACGTCCTGCTCCTTACGGTGGACAGCCTTTCCAGGCACCTCACTCGATAGGATGCATTGCCACTGCTGCAAAGCGGCCATTAGCAAGCTTTCACTTTGCTGACAGGGAGCACATCTGAGTGAGCTTCAATTTTAAGTGATCCCAAACTAGTACATACAATCTAAAAAGCTGGTGAGCATTCAGCAGGTAACTAGGTGTAGCTTTGCAGAAAGAATGTTGGAATTGGACAGAGCTGGTTTGGAAGACTGGCAGTCTTACTAGTTGTTCAATATTGAAGGTATTGCTTACTTTCTCTGAATTTCCATTCTCTTATCTATCAACAAATGCCAGTCCATTTACCTAAAATAAAAACAATACCTTATCTTTGAACACTTCTCTCCTTGCTGTTTCTGCTTCAACTCCACTGGTCTTCTTTAAGCTCTTTAAATATACCGAGCTCATTTTCCACCTCAGGACCTTTGCACAAGCTTCACATTAAGTCAAGGACTTCTTGTTTTGGATCAGCTTCAATTTTACCTCTTCATAGAGGCCTTCCCTGACCTTCTCTATGATTTTCTGTCTCATACCACTTGTCATCATTTACAAGTGTTTCATTTGTTTGGTTTAGTTGTAACTTGCTCAGCTACTTTACTGAAATATAGGTTCATTAAGGGACCTGTCTTGCTCACCACCATATTCTGAGGGTCCAGTAAAGTGCCTGATAGGGTTCAGCAAAAGGTGTTGCGTGAATAAATTAGCATTTTCAGAGTTGCTGAACAAATTAAATAATTTATAACATAGTCTACCTTCTCGATAAAGTAAATCTTTTAAAAAATAATCTTCAGGGGCACAGCAGGCACAAGATGCATCTAGTTCAAATGTTAAAGTAGCTTTATTTGGGCTGTAAAAGCAAAGTATGCCAGGGCCGCTGTCTGTGTGGAGCCCAAGTCTTTACTGACCCCCTGAAGGGCTAACTTCTAGAGGAAAATCCCCCTTAAACAGACATGATGTCTCCCACTAAAGATATTCCTAGCTTTAGAAGCACCAGCAGCAATTTTCAAAGCTTTCATTTCCTAGATACCAGTAAAAACTTGAGCATTTACTCAAAGATAACATTTTCTCCACCCCACTTAGAGCACGGGCGAAGTTGTCATTACAAATCTGGTCATGCATTCCTTACACAAGTTTGAAATATGCGGGCTTTTCTTTTCACTGTTTTCTTAGAGCAAAAGAAATCCATTTCAATGAGCCTTGTCTGTATTTTAAATAAAAATGACTGTAATTTAAAACCCATTGGAAAACGTTAGTTAAGCTATTGAAAGATGCTTCTACTCTATTTTTCCAATTGATGACTTCAGTCCAGGTGTCTTTAAATGAATCCAAGCTGATTATTGGAGAAAGGAGGGTTTCCTTCTTAAAATCGGGAAAAAAGGCCAGTAAAAACTAATGATCTAACAACAAACAACTGCCAATTCTGTGTCACTGAGTCCTCTTCTGTTGGGAAGTGTTTGGATTTCGTTAAGCTTCTAAGCACCGCAGGCTGATTTATTATTTTCATTTTTATTTTCTTAGTGGGTTGTCATGACACTTCACATCATTAATATGAAGAATAAAGTACCAAATAAGCTATAATTTCCTAGATGAGTATAGTAATGATGATAATAATAATCACTGATGGTTCTCACATTTATTTATACCAACTGAACTCCAAGATGGTACAAAAATCATCCTTCAGAATATTTAATCACCTCTTTCCTACTTCATCTTCCCATCTCTGCTCATCTGATCTCTTGCAACTTTTTTTTTTTTTTTTCTCATGATACCCAACCCACATCTAATATCTAGGCTTGGCCTTCTTTCTAACATTGTTCACATCCTTACATTACTTTCCATTTTTTTTTGATGGTAGTTTTCTGTGCAGTATTTATTATGCCATCTCTAAGGATACCATCATAAAAATCACAAATAACTTCTGAGAGGGCATTAAATAAAGTTACATAGAGAAAATAAAATAAATTTCCTTATTTCAGGATGCTGGTCAAAATGGAAAGTTTAAGCAGTACATGAGTTTTTGTATGTTTTCTCTAATTAAGAAAGTTATTCCCTCCTATGTGTCTTCAATTAATATGTGCTACTAGTTCTTCAAATGTCCATACCTCGATGTTAGTATATGCCTACTTTCTTAGTGATGAAAGATGTTAAATTAAATTATTACATGGTTTGGGAGAAATCCTGTGTAAAGTCCTTTTACCCAATGAATAAAGACCCCAAGAGAAATGTGCTATGCCCAGTAATCTGAACAGCCTAATTAATTAGAACCTCAAGTCTCAGGAGTTGAAACACTTAGATTATGTTTTTGGGGTTCTGTTTTAGGTACACAACAAGATTACAAATATTAGATAGACTACTGCAGAGAATATTGAAACATAAATTCACGGAGTTTTCAGTCCTTCATCAGGAAGGGCTATCTGATTCAGGTGAACATCTAAGCAAGTATTTTTCTAACTTTTTTTGAAACTATGGCCCAAAATAAGAAATCAATATTATATAGACCCCAATATACACAAGCACATACATCATGGCTAAAACTAAGGTTTCATGAAATAATACCCTCATTGTATATGAGAGGTGAGTGTGTTTGTCGTGTTCAAGGTACAATAAAGGGTCAATGTTGTTGAAGCAGAGTGAAGGAAGCGGGTAGAGGATGAGCTCAGTGGTCACAGAAGGTAGGCCATTCTAAGCGTGTGATGGGAAGCTTCTGAGGGATTTCTGTGGAGGAGGGACATAGTACGACTTAGTTTCAACAGGATCATCCTGACTGCTGGGTAATGAATAGATTGTAAGGGACCAAGTATGGAAGCTGGAGACCAGCTAGGAGGCTATTCTGATAATGCAGGTGAAGAACGATGGAGGTGGGACCAGAGCAGTAGTGATGAAATAGGTAAAAACGAAACTGAACAAAACAGTTCATTTCTGGATATACTGTGAAGGTAGAGGTGCCTTGTGAGACTGGATATGTGATGTGAGAGAAAAGTATAACAATAAGGATGACTCCCAAGTTTAACCTGAGCAACGTGAAAGTTGGGGGTGCTATTTACAGAGGTTGGAAAGATAAAAGATGAGCATATTGAGAGGAAGAACACATGTGAGTTTAAGTTCGAGCTTCTTACTGGATATCCAAGTAAAGACATCTGATTGGAGGCTGGAAATAGCAGTCCCAGATTCATGAGAGTGGACCTGGCTGGCTGTATACCTTTGCAGGTTGTCAAAGTCTGTTGATATTTATAGAACTGGGACTAAGTATCCCCAGTAGCCAAAGGAGTAAACATTGACTAAAAAAAAAGAGATCTTAGTTTGAGTTCTCCTGAAAGCAGCCCTAAGACAAGGACTGGAATGAATACAATTTAACTGGGAGGTCAGAGCCCGGAAAGCACAGGCAAGGAGGTGGGGAAAGTGAAACAAAGAAAGGAGAAAAACCAATGAAAGGAATAAAGGGAGTGTTTATATCCCACAGCGGATCCTCTGAGGGACCGTATAGAACACATTTCAGAATTGTCCTACCAAGAGATGGGAATCTGTAATATCTATCTCTCAATTCCTGTCTTCATTAGTTGAGAAATGCTTCTGAGGGGGTTGAGTCCTTGGCTCTATGAGGACCAAGGAGCTGGAGAAAGTCCTTAGGCAAAGAAGCAGAGAGATGGACCCAAGGACATGGGAATGGTACCAAGCACTGGTTATTAGATTTTGCATCATAGAATTTGAGAACCCTTTCATTACAGTAGGCCAGGATGGAAGCTTAATAGAATTAGGTTCAAGAGGAAGAGAAAAGTTGTAAACAACTAATTTGGGAAACATTGGAGAAGTGTTACTCTAAAGAGGGGCAGGGGAGAAGGAGGCTGGGGAGGTAGCAGGATGTTCTTATGTGAAATTCATACTAGGGTGGAATGGAAAGGTGATATCTGGTAGATGTGTTTGAGACTTCTGGCATCATTCAGAGGAAGGACCCATTGGTTTGGCGGTGCCAAAGTTGAGTGAGTCTACATGTAAGGTCTATGGCTATTGGTCTTGCATGAGTCCCACTGATGACCTTGTCTCTCCCTAAACCTAGAGGATGAATAGGTTCAGGATCATATTTAAAACTACTCTTAAAGGGACTTCCCTGGGGGGCCAGTAGTTAAGACTTTGCCTTCCAATGCAGGAGGTGCAGGTTCGATCCCTGGTTAGGGAGCTAAGATTCCCACATGCCTTGCAGCCAAAAAACCAAAACATAAAATAGAAACAGTATTGTAACAAATTCAATAAGGACTTTAAAAATGGTCCACATCAAAAAGATCTTTAAAAATAAATACAGGGCTTCCCTGGTGGCACAGTAGTTGAGAGTCCGCCTGCCGATGCAGGGGACACGGGTTCGTGCCCTGGTCCGGGAAGATCCCACATGCCGCGGAGCGGCTGGTGCTGTGAGCCATGGCCGCTGAGCCTGCGCGTCGGGAGCCTGTGCTCTGCAACAGGAGAGGCCGCAGCAGTGAGAGGCCCGCGTACCGCAAAAAAAAAAAAAAAAAAAAAAAAAAAGTAACAAAAAAACCCCCTACACTCTATGTAGTTTTCTTTATACTGTATTTGAATGAGGAACTGTTATAATAAGTTTGTTTCATAAATACCTAGGTGTTTATGAAAGACAATAGTTATGTCCTACTTTCAAATGCCATTTACAGAGAATTTTCAGATATACATACCGATAGTGTTTAACACCAAGCATAGTCTAACAAGGTGATTCGAGTTCTCCTTTGGAACATAATCACAAAGATGAGTCGATTCACTGTTTAGTTTGAGATCTAATGGAACTAGTTATGCAGAAAAAATACAACAACAAAATTGAAGCTGTGGGCACACCACAAATGAGTGCCTTCCCGTATAATGTTTATATTAAAAATTAAACATTAGCCAGACCCAGATGTTAGACACCAGCCTCCGTGTATGTCTGTGTAAAACGAGTTGGAATGGCGTATAACAAACAGCCATTTTCAGAAATCAAATCACCATAAGGGGTTATGAGAAACAGTGTTTTAATTTAAAAGCCGATTCCATTTTCTTTTAAAAATATTTTGGTAGTACAGAAGCTAATTTTTCCCTCCGGGTGGTTGAAGAGTCCCCTTTTAAAAGTCTAACTTACATTTACCATCTTGCTAGTTGTAGCTGCTCCAAGGACCATGCAGGTGATGCGCATGCGTGAGGTCAGCTGGCGGGAGCGCACACGCTGACCTTATATAAGTCTGGGGACAGGTGGCTCCTCTTTCCTCTGCTGGTGTCAAGAGGGCAGCCACTGCCCAGCTCCAGGTGATTTTCTCCAAGAGGGATACACAATTTCTCATTTTTTAAAGAGAAACTCCTCTCCCCCTGTTCATATTTGGATTTTCATGTGAAGTACCTTAATTTTAAATATGGTTCAATGCTTAAAAGACATTTTGCAGTCCACACAAACCATGTTTGAAGAGCAGATTTCAGCCACAGGCAGCCAGTTTGCAAACTGCACTATGAGGACAATACAGAGGCAACACAACAAGCTCTGGGTGGGATTTCTGTGAACTGCGATAGATTCTTTTCTTTTTTTTTTGGCAGTACCCCACCACATGTAGGATCTTAGTTCCCCGACCGGGGATCGAACCTGCACCCCCTGCAGTGGAAGCGCGGAGTCTTAACCACTGTACCACCAGGGAAGTCCCTGCCATAGATTCTTAAATGTTCAGAAGGCATTCTTTGTCAGCAGGGTTAGGAAAAAATAATTAGAGGTTAATTAAAAATCGCACACGTAAAGGCCTGGGGAAGAACACAAGGAAATCTTCCGGGGGTGCCAGTAATATTCCAGATCTTGGTGATCTGGGCAGGGGCATGAGTGTATCCATCAAGCTACACATTTAAGATTTAAGATTCATGCACTTCATACATGACTATATCTAGATGTGTGTGGGTGTGGGTGTGTGTATGTGTGTGTGTGTATATATCTCAACCAACAAACTACCAAATTTAGAAATTTAAAACAATGAGATGGATTATTATTTATTTACTCTGTGTAGGAGTAGACAGGGCAATGACCTCTTCCTTGGGATGTGCAGCTGAGACAAAGCAAGTTAAAGCCCACTGTGTTATATTTAGTGGAAAAAAGACTTCATAAAACAAAAAGGGGAAAACTAGTCCTATCTACCCCCCCCACTCCATCCCCACCAGTATCTTTCCATCCCAGGCTAGTAGGCTCATCCTAAGTAGAGGCTCATTTGGGACAGCCTTCATTAAATTTTTCTCATGAGTCACAATGGACCGGGGATATGATTGAGTGAAAGGCAAAGGCTACAGATTCCTTTAATGAAGGTAAAATGTACATCTGCTTCCACACACTTGTCTACAAGAACTGAGGGGGGTAAGCTTCCCAAGCCTGAGTGTCCTTATGAAACTGGTATAGATGCTTCAGCCCCATCAAATAAGCATCCCATCTGGTCCATCAAGACACTTCTTTGTCGTCCTCTTTCAGAGTGGAGGTGGACTGTGGAATCAGTAGATGCTCTGACCACATGCTTGTCTTTTCATCAGGTAGAGGCACTTAGTGTCAACCCCAGCACATTCCCGAGGGCATATCTCAAGACCAGGAGGAAATCTTGCTAGGTCCCATTTCCAGGCATCTCATTGCCCCACCTGGCTCAAGCTTCAGGTCCACTGGGGTCTATGATTGCAACTTTAGCTCAGCCAACATTCATGAGTCCCTGTGGGGCACACAAACATGAGGGAACCATAATCCTCGCTGTATGAGTTGGTTAGGGCTACCATAACAAAGTGCCACAAACCGGATGGTAGCTTAGAACAACAGGAATTTATTGTCTCACAGTTCTGGAGACCAGAAGTCTGAAATCAAGGTTTCTGTAGGCCCATGCTCCCTCTGAAGATGCTAGGGAAAACAATCTCTTCCAGGTTTCTCTCCCAGCTTCACTGGCTTGTGTTAGCATAGCTCCAGTCTACACATGGTATCCTTGCTGAATGCATGTCTATATTCAAATTTCTCCTTTTTTTTTTTAAGAACACCTGTCATATTGGATTAAAGGCCCACCCTAACCCAGAATGACTTCATCTTAACTAGTCACATCTGCAATGACCGTATTTTCAAATAAGGTCACGTTCTGAAGGGTTAGGACTTCAATATGAATTTGGGTTGGGTGATGCAATCAACCTATAACACTTGCCCTCCAAGGGTTTATGGTACAGTTATGGAGAGAGGCATATACGTTACTGGAGTCTGTTAAAAATTACTAGTTACTAGGATGAAATCATACTGGAATTTGTTCCCATAGCAAGGATTTTTCTACTGATATCTACCTATCAACTGTTTCACAATTTGTCAGCATGGTAATAAATAAAGTTGGTTTATAGACATGTCAGTATTGTACACGTATTTCAACCATGACAAAAAGGTGAATAACAATACTACTCTAGAGAAATATTATATGATTTTAGTACGAGGCAAAAAGTCAAAAGGCTCAATAATGGATTCCATTGAAGTAAGGCAGAGGGAAATAAAAGTGATATTGACGAAGGTGTTGCATTTCATTTTATCACAGCCAAGAGAGCAGAGCGTTTAACCACTTAAACTGTGACTACATGACAGGGCAGAATGGGACTTTGGTGATTATCTGGTTAATCTAATCAGCTTGGATATCCATTTGGATAATTCAAGCTCCAAGTGAACAGGGCAGGAGTTTGAAAGAATTATGCAGAACATTAATCTAAAAACGGGGTTCAAAGAAGGGGGCTTAGAAAGTAGAGGTCAGTAAAGATGGTCTTGAGACTTTTCTGTTGGATTTTTCAGGCTGATAATGATCATCACAGAAATGCAAACATCAAAAACATATTTAGATAAAGTTCGAAAGGTAAAATAGAGAATTCCAGCTACGGTGGAGGAGTCTTACCAGGGCCATTGCAGTGAATCCTGCATGTGCAGCTGTGAACGTTGGGCACATTATTTAACTTGCTCCATTACTGACAGCTTTCTACTAAGATGGAATCAAGTAGTGCCTCATCCAAATGCTACTTTGTGTTCTGTAGACATATTTCCTCAGGTATATTTTGTTGTACACTTTCTTGCCACTTGTGCTCAAATAATAAAATATCATGCAATTTGTGTCTGGTGAGGGGGGTGTCATCTCAGGGTTTTTTTTGTCTCATACAAAAGTATCATAGCAAAGTTGTTTTCAAACACTTTTTCCTTCCATACTGTTATTTTCTCTTATATGTACTACTTTGAAACACATACCAGTCTGATGATGTCAGTCCTTTGCTGAAAATGCTTTCACAGCTTCCCATTGCCCTTCGAGCCAAGTCCAAACTCTGAAACACAATCTGCAGAGTCCCGTAGGATCTGACCCCAGTTCACTTGTCTAGTCATCAGGCATGTTTTGTTTTTATTCTTTCAGATCCTCAAATATCTAAAGCTCTTTTTTAACTCTGAGCATTTGTCCCTGCTGTTCCCTCTACTTCTGTATTTCCTCATCGCTGACTGGTTAGCCCTTACTCATCCGGCAGTCTCAGTATAGATGTCACTTGTCCCAGGAGACAGCTGCAATCCCCAAGTCCACATGCCTCTCCCTTTCTTCTTGGCATCTGGCACGTCCTCATTTTGTAGCATTTATCGCACTGTGACATAATTGCCTGCTAACGTGTATGTATTCACCCATATGCTCTAATTTTTCCTAAGGACAGCCACTGACTTTTTCTTGTTCAATATTGTATTCTCAATGCCTTGTAGACTAAGTTGGTACTAGATAATGTTTTGAACAAATGAATAAACAAATGAAGGAAAAAACAAATATACTGTCTCTAATGTCTCTGGAAGATGAGTAACTACTAACAACTATGTTAAATACTCTTTCTGTTCAAAAACAAGTAAAAATTATTGATTGTAATGAAGGTCAGAAGAGTGGTTACCTTTGGGAGTACTAACTGGGAAGAGGCACAAGGGGAAGTCCAGAGGAACAGAAAATTGTCCCTATCTTGATCTCAATATTAGTTTCATGGGCTTCTGCATATGTACAAATTCACTGAGCCATGCACTTAGGATCTACACACTTTGTTGCATAAGTTAATAAAAAGAAAAAAGAATTTAACTATTTTTATCTCACTCTAATGCCAAGGATATACTTTAACTAACATTAGCTCAAGAAAGTCTGGGCTCTGGTTTCAAAGGTAGTCTTATAATTCTGTTTAAGACTGCAACTGGGGCTTCCCTGGTGGCACAGTGGTTGAGAGCCTGCCTGCCGATGCAGGGGACACGGGTTCGTGCCCCAGTCCGGGAGGATCCCACATGCCGCGGAGCGGCTGGGCCCGTGAGCCATGGCCGCTGAGCCTGCGTGTCTGGAGCCTGTGCTCCGCAATGGGAGAGGCCACAACAGTGAGAGGCCCGCATACCGCAAAAAAAAAAAAAAAAAAAAAAGACTGCAACTGTTTGATAAGATTGCCCCAAACTTCTGAACACAGGTTGGGTGGGTCAGTGAAGATTTTTACTTCTACCTCTGGAGCCCAGAGCAATTTCAAACCAGCTAAGGGGCTAGGGTTGGTCTTGTCTAAGCATCATTTGGGAATCAGCTCTCTTCCAGGCCTTCCAATCACATGAAATCCACTCTATCCTGGTTCTAACCCCATAAGCACCAATCTTATTGCACTTCCAAAACCTTTCTTCAAATGGTTCTCAGCAAACGCAGAAATCCTTCTTAGTCACCCCAAACTGAAGCCACCTCCAACAGTAATGGAAGATCCCCTCTGACCAATCATGGAATTCCCCAGTTCTCAAACTGACTCCCTCAAGGGGACTTCCAGTGAACTCAGTAGAATTTTTGTGTAATTAAGCCATCTTTCCAGCATATCATCATTCAAGAAATGATTCCATACTTTGAGGGGAATGGAATTAATTTTCCTCTTTTAAACTGATTTAAATTTGTATGCATGTTCATAGAATTCTCGAATTAACTTCATTTATAGTTACATTTGCTCCACATATAACTATTAACATTTTTGCAGATATACTCTTTATTCATTCTGGTGCCATGTTTGAGATCAATCAACATTTCTAAATCAACTTTATTCTAACCTTTCTCCCTCATCAAACCAATGTTTATTTTCTGTACTTCAGCCTTGCAGTGCTTAAAATCCTGTCTGTGTCTTCAGCCTTTTGGAGGGTTAAATAGGCTATGCAAATTGAGTACAAATTGTCTTTGCATATTGGTCCACATCGTTTTTCTGTCTGTTGCATCCAGCAGTTATTCAGTCTGGAATAATGGTCAGAAGCAAGTGCAAACTTGTAGTTGTCTTTGACTGAGGAATATTTATTATTGTTATTAGATGATGTACAAGCTACTGGTGCACTATATATGGAGTCAGGAGCCCGCTTCTCTCCGAAGATTTTATCTTTTAAAGGGCACATACAGTTTTTAGACTTGCATTTCAGCCTCATGAATACACATATAGTTGCATAGAGTTAACACAGATCAGCCATCTTGAGTTTCTTTTGGTTCAAGAAGCCATGGAACTAAATCCCATACAACCTATATAAGCCTGTGTGTTTAAATCAACTTTAATGGGGGAAATAATGTTCAACTACTTCCTAATTTAGGACAAGAAAATATTGTAACTTGAATTTAACAATATTTTCGACAAAGTTATATACCCTCAGAAAAGTGAGCTAGCTGTAGGCTTTTTCAACTCTACGTGTATTAAATATATTAAACATTTTTCAGAAGTTTCTAAAGTCTGATTTGAAGCCATGTCAATGAAGATTTTTAATTCTAACGTTTGCAAACCAAGACATAAAAGAATACTGCAAGCTCTCTATTTAGAGAAATATGAACATACATACATTCACAATATAGGATCAGCATTGGACAATGTAGGTACATAAGAAACTACTCCAGAATTTATAGCTTTTTTTGCCATAGTAATGATTTTCTCTCTTTTTTTTTTTTTCCATTGCTCTGTCCCCCCTTCACTATTCAAGCACATAGCCCAGCTCTGTGTTCATAAGGCCAGGGAAAAGCAAGACAGTGTGGGAAATAGAAACAGCCTAAAAATCTCTAGCTTTTGTGTTTTCAACTGTTTGAATCCTTTAAGGAGCTGCTGCCAGATGTTTGGGACACAAATATCACTTAAAGAGGGATTCCCTCTGAGGGAAAAACATCAAGATTATGTGAAAAAAAAATCCTTCCCCCAGATATCAGTCAGCGTCCTCCATCTAAATCTCACCGGCATTTCAACAGAGTGGGTTTAATTTTGGAAGTTGGCTCTCCAAGTGTCAAAGGGCTAAGAGACCAAGAGGGAGCCTCTGAGGTGAGGCTCTGGAGGTAATAACAATAGGGGGCGGGGACCACTGGGCTGCTTTAGGGGAGGGCCTCCCTGAGGAGGGGCTCAGACCTGGGAGGATGGGGCACTGCCCAGCTACTGCTGGCTATTATGAGGGGCCCAAGGGGCAGGTTCTGGAAGTGCTGACAGATGCTGGGGCTGAGGCCTGAGCCAGCTGCCGCTGGTGGGACACAACCCCTGTCCTGGGCAGCACTGACAGGACCAGCCGTGCACAGGGATGAAGCCACTTCTCCTTTCCTCCCTCCCTGCCTTCTCCTCTGCTGCTGCCACCTGGCAGGATGAGCAGAAGGGCTGCTGGCAAAGAAGTCTGGGAAATACAGTTTCCAGAATCCCAGTCCCAGCATCTCAGAGCAGGGTGTAAACAGGGTGAATTTGGAGCTGAGAGGCAACAGGTAAATAACAAGCATATTCCTGTACCTGAAAAAAAAGGTACCACTGGATTTAAAAGAGAAGAAATTGGGAGTTGATAAGAGCTAGAATTTGATGGGTCCTGGGATGGTGTTTCCTAGGCAGAAGCATAGAAACTGAAGAGGAAGAAATCTAACAGGGACAAGAAATGTCTTAGCAGAGACATACGTAGATGATTACTCGATGATCACTTGCCCTCTCGCATACCCGATGCAGCGTCACCCTCAACCCCTGTCAACTTAGATACACCCCCAGAAACAGGAGGTGTGCTCGAGTTGATCAAGTTGAAATTTTGCTTCCCAGGCAGAATAGGACTTGATATAGAAATTAATTTGAGCCTTAGAAAAATGAAGAAAGTGAGTATTTTAAGTATGTCTGAATTTGTGGACTAATAGTTATACCCTCTATAATATATTTTCAATTGTGTAAAAACTGCAGACATGGGAAAAACGTTGGAAGTTTAACACCAATTATTTTTGCAATTATTGTTTGCAGTTATTATTTGTCAAGTCTAGCATTACAGCTGTTTTTTTCTTCTTTATATCTCATTATTTTCCTAATTGTTTTCCACAATAAACTTGTATCACTTTTCCAATACAAACTACTTTTTAAAAACTTGTTGATATGTTATATTGTGACATTATATCATGTCTCAACTACATTTCTGAATTGTCCTGATAAAAAGTCTAAATTTCCCTTTTATTCTCACATTTTGTGTTAGGAAGATTAGAAACTAGCAGATTTTGTGACTTCCATTCCTTGATGTGTCCTTCTAAACCTCATGCATCTTCTGAATAAAAAGAGGAGTGTAGTCTTCATTTTCTATTTCATTTTGATTATTAATTAATTAATAATTAATTATTTAATTATTTTTATTATTAATTAATTATTTAATTAATAATTAATTAATATATTATCAAATATTAATTCCAATCATTTTCTAGGTTGAAATTTTTATAAACCCTTTCTTCTGCCTGTTGGCACCAAAGTCTGGCTCTATTACAGTAGCATATGATTGATCTTGAAAATATGGCAGAAATGACTTGCCGAAAATTTTGGAGAACGGTTCCAAAAGTTCGGACAGAGTTCTGTTTTTGTCAGTAAAACGTGGGCAACAGAATAAGGTCTGGGAGATAAATATGATAAATATGATTAAAGGAAAGAAAGGTCAGGCACTTTATTTTCTACAAAAGCCCTTTTCACCATAATACTTACAATATGAAAAACTCTATTCCATTGAAAAGAGAAGAAGGGAGAGAAAGACAGAGATTATTTAACTTTGGGGGAGGCTTGACTCCCAGGACAAACAATGAGCTGGGAGTTTAAAATCTGCATCTGCCTTTAGGCATTGTGCCTTGAAATCTGTTGTGAATTCCCTGTGTTATTAGTTCAGATTTCCGCCAAGAGCAAGATTCATGAGCTTCCAAAGAAAGAAAATACACTTGTTTAGAGATGCATTCCAGTTAGCATCTGTAAACAAGCCAACACCTGAAAGTGTATTTTAGGAGAAAATAAAAACAGGTAAAGAAGGATGAATGCAAATGTGTGATCATCATTAGAATCAGATATCAATATTGTTAATTCCAGGAAAAATTTCTCTTTCTCCACTGCAGCCCTTGTTGGACGGCTCTATCTTACCTGCTCTGGGGTTAGGCTTGGCCAGGTGACATGTACTGGCCAAGGAAATGTGAATGGAACTGGTCTGTGTCACTTCTGGCTTCTAAGAAGATTATGACCCAATACATAACTCCCCAGTTCTCTCCTCCTAGCCGGTAATTGGCATCAGCCTGGGTTCTAAGCAGACCCCCAATGAACAAAGTAGCCCTGTGGATCCTTGATGGACATATAGAATGAGAAAAAAAAAAAAAAAAAAGCAACTGTGTTGTTTTAAGTCACTAAGACCTAAGACTTTGAGGTTGTTTGTTATTACATCATAACCTGGCCCATCGAATGTTACAATATTCATCCCCCAAAGCATTTTAAAGAATCTGTGTTCTTATTTCCCATTGAGTGGGAAAGAGTTTCCGTGGGTTATCATTTCAGTGATTCGAAGCAGGGATTTAGATATTTTATAACTTCCCCTATTTAAAATATATAACATTATATTATGCCTCCATTTAGTATAGACACTTTACTTCAGCCATGCCTTTTGAAAAACACGTTTAAATCTTGTGTTTTTGGGCTTCCCTGGTGGCGCAGTAGTTGAGAGTCCGCCTGCGGATGCAGGGGACACAGGTTCGTGCCCCGGTCCGGGAAGATCCCACATGCCGCCGAGCGGCTGGACCCGTGAGCCATGGCTGCTGAGCTTGCGCGTCCGGAGCCTGTGCTCCGCAATGGGAAAAATCTTGTGTTCTCGTATGTTCCTTTACTCCTATAGTTATTTCTTAAAATCCTTTTGATGAACGTCTAATGTATATTGCCATGAATGTAATGAATAGGTGTCTGCTTCTTCAACTATTACATTTTAAAACATAGGTGTCTGTGTCTATGTAATAAATCTAAACAAATTTTTCATTTTGATGTTTAAGTACTTTATCTGGCAACCATATAATAACTAGAAGATTATATTCTTCTTCCCTTTAATAAATCTCACAAGAAACAGAGCTAGTAACAGGAAATTAGTGTTTGAAAAATCAGTCATTGCATGGCTGTGAAAAAAAAAAAAGCTCTCCAAGGATAAGATTATTATGGCTATAAATTAATGAAAAAATATTCACCTATTTTCTTTAAGTCAATCTTTCCTCAAAATCTTGTGAGGCATTCTTCTGGGCTACTAATGGTCTCTTTTATTTAAACTTGATATTGGGCTCTTTTTTTAAAATCATTCCGTTTTTTCAGGTGCTCTCATCAGTAGGGTGAATTTGAAATTATTTCTGCTGGGTGTGGATCTTTTTGAGAGAACATGGCAAGACAGGCACCTTTGAAGCTGCTGTTTTTTCATCAGCTGGGGGCAGGAACCTAATCCCTGCATTGTGACCAGATCTGACATAAGTGAACACAGCTTGCCTCTAGGATCAGATTGGAGGGAAGAGCTAGGCTGCAGGTCCCCAGCTGACAAAAGGGAAAGGCAGGGAAAGATAAGAACTGTGGTTTCAAATATCCTTAATGGGAATTCTCTACAGTCATTTGTCATCAGGGCTGGGTGCTGTCAGAGCTTTGATTACTGCCTCCTCTTCCCTGGGAACCCTTTTATTTGGTGCCTCTAGTGTTTGGACTTGGGCCAGAACTTTTTTGTGTGTTTTCTAGGTAACTCTGGGTCTGTCTCAGTACAACCCTGGAGTGATTCATACATCTGTAACCGATAGACCATGGTCTGACTTTTAGCAGTCCACGTTTTCCTCACATATCCACGCCCTGAAAGGTGATGGTGAGATTTTGTTCTTTTCTTTTGTTTGCCTGCCTATTATCTTGTTGGCTCAGAACGCCTAAAATGTGTGCAAGCCGTGGAACTGGGCATTTTTATCAGCATTTTTTTTCTCATTTGACATTTATTTTTTATAATTTATTTTCTATGGAAGTTTAGTTGATTTACAATCCTGTGTTAATTTCTGCTGCACAGCAAAGTGACTCAGTTGTACACGTATATGCATTCTTTCCTATATTCTTTTCCATTATGGTTTATCCCAGGATATTGAATATAGTTCCATGTGCTATACAGTAGGACCTTGTTGTTTATCTGTTCTATATGTAATTGTTTGCAATATCAGTATTTTTATGGGTTTGGTTTATTTAGGTTATGCATCCTGAAACTCAATCAACACGTTAAAAAAAGAGCAGGCAATCAGCAGAGGAATGAGAACTGCTCGTGGTTCCCGATGAATGAGTCTGAAGGACCTGTCACGTGGAGCCTGGAAAGACTTTAATTAGCTGCAAGGCTGAAATGCCCCGTAGGCGCGTCCCGTTAAAGCCCTGCCATCCTACCCCTCCCGGCTGGCTGGCGAGGGGAGCCGTGAAAAGAGGCGCTGAGGCCGGCTGCGAACACAAGCCGTGCCGCTCATTTTTGCCCGCACCTCCACACGGCTAATAAAAGGTAATTCACCTGGACACATTTTCCAATTCTTGGTTTGTAAAACCAGCTGTGGATATTAATGAAGCCCCACTCAATTTTTGCCTGTTCCTAACGCAGCACCTGAAAGGGTGAAATAGGAGAAGAACCAGTTTTTTCTGTCAACAATGAAGGGGATTCCTTGAGGAATTTCAAGTCCTGTGCAAGCAGACTTGTCCTGGCCAGGCCTCAGACCCACTCAGGGCCTGCAACCCCTTTATGGGGATGGAGCCTAACAGGTTGTGCAATGGGGCTGAGAGCTCATGGTCAAAAGAAGTCCAGAACTTTCAGGGATGCTCATGACCCAGTCTGTACGGGGGGCCACGAGCTGAGTGCATGGTCTATAGCTCCATTTCTTCTGGTACATAGTGATCTTCTCCGTTATGAGTCTCAGGAGTGACCTTTTGCTGTCACCAAAAAGCTCAAACAATGCAGGGTGTTGTCAGGAAGGCTACTGAAAACGTAAGAGAAGCAGGCTTATGTATGTATTGGGTTGGCCAAAAGTTTCATTTGTTTTTTCCATAAGATGGCTCTAGTAGCACTTAGTTGTCTTTAACTTCATTCAAAACAATTTTGTTAGATTGTATGTGACAGCTGTCATATCAGCGTGCATTTAAAAAAGACATCAAAATTAGTGAATTTTTGTGTAGCCATTTTAATATTTAAGATGGAAGAAAAAAAGCAACATTTTTGGCATATTATGCTTTATTATTTCAAGAAAGGTAAAAATGCAACTGAAATGCAAAAAAAAGATTTGTGCAGTGTATGGAGAAGGTGCTGTGACTGATCGAACTTGTCAAAAGTGGTTTGCGAAGTTCCATGCTGGAGGTTTCCCGCTGGATGAGGCTCCACAGTCAGGTAGACCAGTTGAAGTTGATAGCGATCAAATCGAGATATTGATTGAGAACCATCAACGTTACACCACGTGGGAGATAGCCGACATACTCAAAATATCCAAACTAAGCGTTGAAAATCACTTGCACCAGCTTGGTTATGTGAATCACTTTGATGTTTGGGTTCCACATAAGTTAAGCAAAAAAAACCTTGTTGACCATATTTCCACATGAGATTCTCTCCTGAAACGTAATGAAAACAAATTGCCCTGTTTTTAAAACAAATTGTGATGGGCGATGAAAAGTGGATACTGTACAACAGTGTGGAACGGAAGAGATTGTGGGGCAAGCGAAATGAACCACCACCAACCACACCAAAGACCGGTCTTCATCCAAAAGAGGTGATGTTGTGTATATGGTGGGATTGGAAGGGAGTCCTGTATTATGAGCTTCTTCCAGAAAACCAAACAATTAATTCCAACAACTACTGCTCCCAATCAGACCAACTGAAAGCTGCACTCAACGAAAAGTGTCCAGAATTAGTCAACAGAAAACGCATAATCTTCCATCAGGATTAGGCAAGACTGTGTGTTTCTTTGATGACCAGGTAAAAACTGTTACAGCTTGGCTGGGAAATTCTGATTCATCCGCCGTATTCACCAGACATTGCACCTTCGGATTTCCGTTTATTCCAGTCTTTACAAAATTCTCTTAATGGAAAAAATTTCAATTCCCTGGAAGACTGTAAAAGGCACCCGGCACAGTTCTTTGCTCAAAAAGCTAAAAAGTTTTGGGAAGATGGAATTATGAAGTTGCCTGAAAAATGGCAGAAGGTAATGGAACCAAATTGAATACGTTGTTCAATAAAGTTCTTAGCAAAAATGAAGAATGTGTCTTTTATTTTTACTTAAAAACCAAAGGCACTTTTTGGCCAACCCAATATGTATGTATGTATCTCTTTTTTAAAATTAAAAAAAATTATACAATTTTTAAAGGTTACTTCCCATTTAAAGTTATTACCAAATTATTGGCTATATTTCTCGTGTTGCGTAATACATCCTTGAGCCTATCTTACACCCAATAGCTTGTACTTCTCACTCCCGTATCCCTATATTGCCCCTCTTCACCTCCCCACTGGTAACCACTAGTTTGTTCTCTATGTCTGTGAGTCAAAGCAGACTTATACTTATTCCAACCCTGGGAGTACCGTGGGTTGCTCCAAATGCCAAGATCCAGGTGCCTCCTGGGCAAGGGCACCTTCAGGAATGGGGGTGGGACGGGAGATGGCTTGTGAAAGCAAATCAGGAAAAGACCACAGCTTTTCAATCTGAGGAGGCAAAAGCTGAGAAAAGACATGCTGGATGTCCCCAAAACAACAGTCTAGCACAAATAAGAGAAGATCGTGGCTTTCTGTTGGAGATGGCCTGGGAATTTTGCCGGCTCTACCTCCCACTCCTTTGCAACTCAGAAACTCCCCTCAAGTCAAGAAAGTTTGCTTACTGTTTCACAAACATGGCCTGCCCTCTCCTGTGGCCACGTTCACACCCTCACTCATATCATTTCCCCCACATAGATGTCCCTGTTCTCTGCTACTAAGTTTAAATCTGACTGTGTATACAAAAGACATGCTGTATGGTTTGCAGGAATTAGGGGGCTTCACACAGCAAAAATCTTAGGAAAACAGTTTAACAAGATAACTTTCTCTCTTAAGTAATAGAAGTTTGAAGATAGGGAGAGAGTCTGGGGTCATTCAAAATAGACACCTTCTCTCTTTCTGCTCCACCATCCTGCTCCATGGCTTCTGTCCTGAAGGTTACTTAATGAGGCAAGATGGCTGCCCAAGTTTCAGTCATCTTGTCTGCAGTCAAAGCTCAGGAACAGAAAGAGAAGAGGCATAAGAGAGTCCTCCCAGCTAAGTCAGCAACCTCTTAAGATGCCTTCTCAGTGGTCCCTCAAGACCCTTTTCTTGTATCTCATTGGCCAATTCATTGCCACTTGTCTACCCTTGGCAATAAGAAAACAGTCTTAGCTTGGGTCATTGCCACCATGTATGAAATACTGGTTTTGATACAAAGGAAGAAAGGAAGACTAGATATTGGGTGTCAGCTAGCAGTCCCTGCTACATGGTCTGACAGATAATTTTGCATCCAGGACTCATGTAAGTACTTAGGCTATCAAAAAAATGGGAAATTCTAGGAAAATTTTAAATGAGTTATAGAGAGGAAATGAACTGGTGGTTTACAGACCAAATGTTGCCTGAAGACACATTTCCTTCAGCTAATATAATGTTTAAAATGTTGTTGACCCAATATGTAAAATTGGGAGAATAGATGTAATTTCCAATGCAGGAGGAATAGAATAAAGAGCTCTTCAAAGGGATCGTAGCTATTCCTCAAAATTCCCCAAAAGGCTCCCATGTGCGCTCACAAACTGACACATCAATTGCACTTGTGACCACCCAGTCCCCACCGTGTTCCAATCCCACTTGTGCACGGACCACAAAGGCTCCTCACAGCTGCCCCTCCAAGAATCCACCTGGAAGTCACCAATGCTGCCAAGGCCGCACCCAAGGAAGCCAGTCCTCAAGGTGCTGGGAAGGTTCTTTGAGGTATTGCTCAAGCTCTGCCTCTCCAAGTTCTGCCTGTGATTCTAACTTCCACCCCACCACAATTCCCAAGTATCTAATCAAAGAGATGCATCCGCTTTTGGTCCCCAGACACCCTAACTGCCAAGGTACTGACTCAGTATAAGATGCCAAGAAGAGAACAGCTGCTCTGCCCTCCTGTCCATCCTCCAATTCCTCTCTCCTCTGAGTCTGTGCCTCCAAACCAACCTTTCGCTCGTTCACTTGTAAATAAACCCAACCCAGCCCATCAGCGGATGGAAACAGATAACTGCTGTGGTCTCGAGAAGGCTGCACGAAGCCACATCAGAGCTTTCTCTCAGCAAGTTCAAATGTCCTGTTCCTCAATGAACGGTCACCAAATCCTTAGGAAGCCTGGGTGGGGAGGATCCACTTAAATAATGAAGAAACTGGATCAGAGATTACAGTATTTATTAGGGAGTCAGAAAGCCAAAGACAGAGAGGCAGAAAGGCAGAGAGAGCTCTTTAATTGCTTGTTCAGTGTGGTCTCCACTGAACCATACTCCCCTAACCATGAGCAAGATACATTCCATAAAAGTTCAGAAAAAATCAGACGTGGAGAACATCCATCACAACCATGGGACCGAGTGTGGGACAAACATTTTATTGTTCCCCAAGGGCTCGTGAAAACACAGAGGGGTGTTTGATAATGCAAAGGAGACATGATAACTTTTGCTTTCCCTGCTTCTTCCAGGCATCTGATAAGCCAGGATTAATGTTTATGTTTAGCTATGTGAGGCCACAGCAACTTCTCATGGTTACCATGGGATACCTTCTAAATACGCGTCTGATGTGATTTCCTCAAGTTATTATGCGATGAAAATGTCATAGATGCTAAGTATGGAGTTTTCACAATTGCATACCCAGAGAAATGTGATAGTTCCCCCTAGGATTGTATTATATCAGGCTTCGCTATGTGTTAGTGGATCTCAGTGTTGCAGGAAGGAGGACCCTTTCCAGGGCCCGAGAGTGGGCTCTTGTCTAACACTTGGAAAAGAACTGTCCGAGGAGACACACTTGCTGACAAAGTAAGAGACCTTATTGGGAAGGGGTGCCCGGGCAGCGAGCAGCAGGGTTACGGAACCCAGGAGGACAGCTCTGCCATGTGGCTCACAGCCTCTGGTTTTATGATGATGGGGTTAGTTTCCGGGTTGTCTCTGGTCAATCATTCTGACTCAGGGTCCTTCCTGGTGGTGAGCCACTCAGCCAAGATGGATTCCAGCAAGGAGGATTCTGGGAGGTTGGTAGGACATATGGACTGGCGTCTTCTCTCCTTTAGACCTTTCCCAATTTCTTCCGGTTGGTGGCAGCTTGTTAGTTCCGCATTCCTTACCAGGACCTCCTGTTTAAGATAACTCATGCAAGTGGTCACTATTGTGCCTGGCCAGGGTAGGCAGTTTCAGTCAGTGGTCCCCCTAACATCAGTACTCACTGGAGAATTAAAGCTTTTCTAGCTACAGGACACCAACAACTAGGGACTGATTAATTTGGGGTTAATAATTTGAATGACACCAACATGGTTTTTTTTAACACGGGAAATTTCCTTTCTAACAGAAAACGTAAGAAATATTCTCTCCCTGGAGACATTTATTTGTGCAAGATGTGCTCATCATACCTTGTACAGCCTTTGACTATGGAACTTTTATACAGTGATTATTTGTTCAGTTGTCTCTCTTCTTTTCTAAACATGAGCTCCTTGAGAGCATGGACTGTGTTGTTTGTTTTTATATCCCCAACGTCTGATGCATTAGAGGTGCCATAAATGGTGGTTAGTGAATTAGTGGGTGATGCAATGCAGTGGTCTGCATATATTAGCGGTACTTAGTGGAAAAGAGGCCTTGGAGGAAGGGCAACAACCAGGAATAAAATTTGTGGCAAATAAAAGTCTTTGCCACACCCACAATTTTTGCTACAGGATGAGAGTAACAGAGATTTAACTGGTACTTCATTTCCCTACAAATATACACAAACCCAGAAAACAGACTTAGGACTGAGAGCAGTGAGAAAAAATCCTAAGAGTCTACTGAATCAGTCTGGCCATCTTGTCATCCTGAAGGTAATTAAATTTGCAGTTGGGAAGGGATGATGCATCACTTTGTGTTCCCCTGTTCCTCTGTGCTTCCACCATTTTTCTATGCTTCCTTCTGCAGTTTCTTTCCAATGAGAGTGATTATTGTGGGGTTGCTATTAGGAAAGAGATGGTAATTTTTTTTTTTTTTTTTTTGCAGTACGCAGGCCTCTCACTGTTGTTGCCTCTCCCGTTGTGGAGCACAGGCTCCGGACGCGCAGGCTCACGGGCCCAGCCGCTCCGCAGCATGTGGGATCTTCCCGGACCGGGGCACGAACCCGTGTCCCCTGCATCGGCAGGCGGACTCTCAACCACTGCGCCACCAGGGAAGCCCAAGAGATGGTAATTTTTAAAACAAGATATTCAGCCCTGTCTATGTAAAATTTTAGGTTGATACTTTAAAAAAGTATTAGTCATTTCTCATCTCTCTTTTCCATGTTGGGTGTGTTTCCTTTGAACTCTCCTTTCTTTAAAGATGGTATGAATGTCCTTGCACACAGATTCCTCTTCCTTTCCTCTCTTCCTTACCTTCCTAGTCATCCTCAAAGACTCTTTCCTGTCCGGTGGGAAGCACAGATCCTCAAAGCTTATTGGTTTGCAGCAGCTACCAAAGAGAAAGCTGGTATGAAGTTCAAGTTTGCTTATTTATTGGAGGGGAAGGAGTGAGGAAGTTCTGCCCCACCAGTAGTTGCTAGTTAGGGGACTCCTACCGATTCTTCACTGCTTTCTTTGAAATTTCTTGGGTCCTACCTGGGCCTTGTCTTCCGGGCTGTGGTTGCCATGTCTTCTTTGAAATTTCTTGGGTCCTACCTGGGCCTTGTGTTCCGGGCTGTGGTTGCCATGTCTTCCGGGCTGTGGTTGCCATGAATTTGTTTATGCAAATTCAGCTCTCAGAAAGTTGTTTTCTCCATAATGCTTGCCTGTGATTATGACCTGCAGCCAAAACCAAGGTTCTCTGCTTACCTGATTGCAGCCAAAAAGACTTAGCACAATATAGGTAAGGAGCAATCTCATGGGCTCTACACAATCAGACAGCACCGGGCTCAAATACCTGCCGTAACTCTGTGACTGACTTTGAACAAGTCACTTACTCTCTTAGCCCTTTTGTTTTCCTATCTGTAAAATGGGAACAATGATATCCGCTTTGCTAAATTGTCATGGAGTTAAGTAAGATGATGCATGCAAAGTGCCGGGGAAGGAGCAGGTGCTTTATAGACAGTGCAAATTAAATCCACTTTGGGTTACTTCCTTCCTCTCCCCCAGTAACAGGAGCTGAAAGATGGAGGAGAAGATGGGAACAGTGACTTTGTTGGAATATCATTTTCACTCTTTCTGGCCCACTTCTTCTATGTTCTCTTGATATAGGAGTTCCGAAGGTCTCAGACAGGATGCGTGAGGGAAAAAAAGTGAAAACATGGTAAGTAAGTGACAACTTTTAAGAGTTGCAACAATACTTGGCCTAGAAAATTCCCTTTCATCCACATTTAAAAATTACAAATAACCACTGTATATTCTTACCACTAATATTAGAATGATATCCAAAAAAGTCCTAGATAAAACAGCTAATTCCAAACTTTGGAAGCGTGTTTCTGTGGCCATGTATACTTAAAGAAAACAAGTGGGTAGGGGAGGAGCAAGGGAAGAGATTTCTCCGAATCCAAAGGTTAGGTCAATTTTAAACCTCAAGTTGATAACACCTGCTTGTCTGGTCACAGCATTTTCTTTGTCTCACCAGCAAGGTCTCTGAGTTCATGGCATTACATGCAGAGTGTCAGGATCTACACAGCAGTTTAGACATGAGCCTCTACGTTCAAATATCTTTAGTGAAAGACACAAGAGAAACACAGGTGAAGTCAATAGAAATGCCTCTCAATTAGCCTATTTCCAAAATTGTGTGGGGCTGGAGCCATATGTTAGGGCCTCCGGTTCTGCATTACTTAGGAGGGTAAAATGTGCAGAGGAAATATCTTTGGCCACAGAGTCAGACATTTGCTAGATCCAGCTGTAGTTCCTAAACGCTGAACATATTGTTCCGGCTGTTGATATTCTTGGCATCCAGCACCGCTGTGCATTCCCAAGCGCCAAGAGCACGCAACGCAGCAGTAGCTTTCCCTAAAAGGCCTGTAAAGCCATGACTGGTTTATTCTCCCAAAGATCCAAGGTACTTCTTAAAGCACAAGATCTGTTTCAGCTGACACGGCTCTGAGTTAAAAGTGTCGCTACACATTCTCAGGGAGACAGAGCTCCTTTGACTAACAGTCTCCGTATTTGTCAAAACTACTGTTGGCCAGAGGTTAGCAGCAGCGTCTGGCAGCACAAAGCCAAACCTAAAAAGCTAAAATAAGAGCTGGGCCAGTGAGCCCAGTTCCTGCTACAGCTTCCTCTCCCTGCTACTCAAAAGTCTGGGTCCACGCTGCTGCGGAGTAGGAGTTTATAGGCAACATTTGATGCGCACAAACAAAGAAGAAACCTCAGTGATTCTTTCACTCCCAGAGAGGGCTGCACAAGCCTGCTTTGTCACAGCTCTTGGGGATGTTATAATATTTCCCAAAACATCTGTTTCTATTGACTGTGTCTTTAAAATACAAAAAATAAGATTTTTAAGTAGTTCAGTTTAAGACATTCAAAATCTCAGAAAGAGGCAGAAACATTTAAAAAAAAAATACATGCTAAGATTGAATGTCATGGGAACACAGTGAAGGGACATTAATCCAGCTTGAGAAAGGATGGAAAGCAATGTTGAGACAAAGGGGCCACGACCGGTCCCCCAAGGGACCCTGAATTGCTCTACAATCTAAGTAACTGGAGAGACATACACCATCCGGATTGCATGCACCGTCACCGAACACCTTCACCTTGAGCCATCACTGACACAGGAGGATAAATAGGCAGGTTTCCTAGAGGACATGAGGCCTTAATTAAGGTTTTGAATGCAAACTGAAACAAAAGAGAGGGTATCAGTCTAGTAAAGTCTAGGATGAAGCTCTCATCTGAGGCTGAATACTTCTGACGTTTCAGATCTATGTATTTTACTAATTATCGAACATGATACATCAAAACGCACTGTGTCCTACCTCTGACCCTGACCTAAAGAGGGAATGAAATGTTGCATAAGCATGGAAGCTCAAGAAAAAAGAGGATTTGTTACAGCAAAAGTCTTTAACATTTTTTAAAAGTCTTGATACCTTTAGATATACAAGTTTAACTTAAAGCAATTTATTCTAAGTAAATATTTAGAGAATATTTAGTTACAAGAATATCCATCACTGTTTCTTTGGTGGTATAGGAATGAAAAGCTGGAAGCCATCTAAATATTTATCCAACAATAATACATTGTATGATACATGTATTATAATGGAATAATTTGTAACTTTTAAAAAGTGATGTTATGAAAGAATAATATAGCAAAATGTTAATGACATATTGTTGAATGAAAAAAAGACAGATTAAAGGAGTAAATACTACAAAAGACACTGTTAAGAGGGTAAAAGGACAAAATATTTGCAAATCATACATTGGATAAAGGACATGTATGCAAAACATAACAAAAACTCCTAAAACTAAACAATAAGAAAACAAATAATCTGATTAAAGACAACAAGCATTGGTGAGGCTATGGAGAAATTGGAACCCTTGCACACTGTTGGTGGGAATGCAAAATGGCGTAGCTGCTGTGGAAAACAGTATGGACGTCCCTGAAAAATTGAAAAATACAACCACCATGTGATCCAGCAATCCTACTTCTGGGTATTTTTCCAAAAGAATTGAAGTCAAGGGCTCCAAGAGATATTAGCACTACCATATTCATTACAGCACTATTGACAGTAGCCAAGATGGGGGAACAATCTAACAGTCCATTGACAAATAAATAGACAAAGAAAATGTGATACATTCATTCAAAGGAATACTATTCAGGCTTAAAAAAGAAGGAAACTGTGCAATATCCAATAACATGGATGAACTTTGAGGACATAAGTGAAAGTCACAGAAAGACAAACACTGCCTGATTCTACTTATATGAAGTATCAAAAATAGTAAAATTCATAAAATCAAAGAGTGGATTCATGGTTTCCAGGGGCTGGTGGGGGAGTTTCCAGGGGGAAATGGGGAGTTACTAATCAATGGGCATAAAGTTTCAGTTAAGCAAATGAATAAGTTCTAGGGGTCTGCTGTATATCTTTGTACCTATAGTTAACAATACAGTATGGTGCACTTAAAATTTTGTTGAGAGGGTAGATCTCGTGCTGTTATTACAGTAAAATTTTTTTTTAAATTTAAAAAATGAGCAAAGATCTGAATAGTTACAACCCAAAAGAAGAGATACAGATGGAAATAAGCATATGAAAGGATGCTCAACATTATTTGTCATTAGGGAAATGCAAATTAAAACAACAAGATGCCCCTACATATTTGTTGGAATAGCTTAAATCCAAAAAACTAACAATACCAATTGCTGGCAAGGATGCTGAGCGACAGGAACTCTCATTCATTGCTGGTGGGAATACAAAATGGTACACTTAGAAAGACAGCTCATCAGTTCCTCACAAAGCCAAACATAGTCTTACATATGATCCAACAATCAGGTTCCTAGGTGTTTACTCCATTGACTTGAAAATATGGATTCACACAAACCCCACATGCAAATATTTATTACAGCTTTATTCATAATTTTCCAAAACTGGAAGTAATCAATATATCTTTCGATAGGTGAATGGATAAACTGTGCAACATCCATACAATGGAATACTATTTAGTGATAAAAAGAATGAACCATCAAGCCATGAAAAAAACATGGATAAATCTTAAATATGATAAGTGAAATAAGCCTGTCTGAAAAGTCTGCATATTGTGTGACTCTATTTATATGATGCTATGGAAAAAACAAAACTGTAGAGACATCAAACAGATCAGTGGTTGCCAGAGGTTTGGACGAGGGGAGTATTGAATAAATGAAGCACAGGGAGTTTTTTTGAAACTATTCTGTATGATACTGCTATGGGGTACATCACTATGCATTTGTCAAAACCTATAGAACTTTATGGCAAAAAGAGGGAAGCAACGTACGCAAATTATAAAGTTATTTACGAGATCGGGGATCCCAGAATGGATTGCAGACTATGACAAAGGAATCTGTCTGTATTACAAATGTATGAAGTGACCTAACTGAAAGGGATGGGGATAAAAGGGCTGACCTAACTAACTTTGGAAATGAGTGAAAACTAAAATGAAAGGCAAAAAGAAATGTATATAAGCACTGAATCCTAGTTGGTAAAGTTGTTTCCCATGAGGGCAGGGGTTAACAGTTCTGAAACCACTCTATATGTATACTAGAATTGAACAGTTAAGTAAATGGATGACAAATGGCAGAAATCAGGACTCTCACTCTTGGAGAGGGAGTTTACAGGCAAGCAAAAGAAGTCAGGAATGAGCCATGTTGTACGGGATTAGGGCTGAAGACATCAGTATGAACTCATGTTTTATTTAATATAGATGCAGATAAATACATGGGAATAAATAATTACAATATGTGTGTATATACCAGTTAATATACATACATACATATATATATATATATATATATATATATATATATATATATATATATATTTCCTTGCTCTGTCAGTTAAGAAAGCCTACAAGCAACAGTGTCCAAGTAGCAGTGAGCACACGTAGTGCCCAGATCTTGTTTCGAATACCATTCTCCAGTAAAAAGGAACCAGGGCTCCGGGGAGTAATGACTGGTTCCAGGTCTACAGCAGGGTAAATACAAGATGATTCTAGAGCATCTTGTAGGGCCACAAAGTAAGGGAGTGCTCAAGAAAACCCACAATAATGGGGGTGTGTCAAAGGGTCATATGAAGAGTTTCCAGTGGTCAAGGCTGGAACAATTTGAGCAACAAAGTAAATAACATAATATTGGATTAAAATCCAAAGTATAAAAGAAACATACATGAGCCCATACTCATATAAATAAATGATTAAATAAATAAATAAGAAGGAACAGATTGTCCATGCAGAAGAATTTCTAATAATTTATGTAGGGTTCCCTGGTGGCACAGTGGTTAAGAATCTGCCTGCCAGTGCAGGGGACATGGGTTCGAGCCCGGGTCCGGGAAGATCCCACATGCCGCGGAGCAACTAAGCCCATGTACCACAACTAATGAGCCTGCGCTCTAGAGCCCACAAGTCACAACTACTGAGCCCATGTGCCACAACTACTGAAGCCCACACGCCTTGCACCACAACAAGAGAAGCCACTGCAATGAGAAGCCCGTGCACCTCAACGAAGAGTAGCCTCCACTCGCCACAACTAGAGAAAGCCCGCGTGCAGCAACAAAGACCCAATGCAGCCAAAAATAAATAAATTTATGTTTTTTAAAATAATAATAATTTAGGTAGGCCCTCCCCACTCCAAGGAGTGACGTATAACTCCCTACCCCTTTAGTGTGGACTCCACACAGTGACTTCCTTCCAAAGGGCACAGTATGGAAAGAAGGCCAGAAGGACAGAAAAAGAGTAAATTTACTACGAAGAAAACTGAAAAACATGACCTCAGCTAGATGACTGCATCAGCAGTGCAAAATCATGTTGATAGTATGTATCCTTGATATGATGTGATGAGAATGACACTTTGCTTCTGTGGTTCCCTGCCCACAAATCCATGACTCTAATATCAACATGAGGAAAATCATCAGACAAATCCAAGTGAAAGACACTCTACAAAACACCTGAGTAGTACTCCTCAAAATTGTCAAGGTCACCACAAAAGGGGAAGTCTGTAAATATGTTCTACTCTGAGGAGTCTAAGGAGACATGACAACTACATGTAATGTGATATCCTGGATGGGATCTGGATCAGAAGAAGAATATTAGGTAAAAACTAAAGAAATCTGAATAAAGCATAGATTTCAGTTAGTAATAGTGTATCAATATTGGCATTGATGATAACAATGAATTGATATTGGTTCATAGATGTGACATTAGTACAATGCAAATATAAGATATTAACAATAGGGGAAGTTGGGTGTGGGCTATATGGGAACTCTGCACTGTCTTCACAAATTTTCTGTGCATCTACCAACTATTATTTATAATTTATAAAACTATTATAAATTAAGCAAAGAGTGTATGGTATAATTTTCCTAAATTTGTGGATAGATGGATGATAGATAGATAGGTAGGCAGATAAATGATAGATAGGCAGACAGATAGATAGATGATAGATGTAGACATATGTATGCATAGAAAAAAGATGAAATGTTATGTATATCAAAACATTAACATTAGTTATTGCTGGTGATAAAATTAGAGAGTAGTATTTTCTTATTTTGCTCATCTGTACATATAATTTTATAATACAATAAGAAAAAAGAAAATTGTAAGCCTTCATTTGGACCAGACTATTTCCCTGACTTAAGTACCAAAAAAAGAATTATATCTAATATTTTAAATTTCTTAAAAGGCACACAGTATGGAACAATTCTGTCAGGAAGGAAATGTAAAAATTACTTTTTGATTCAATACTTTCTTCCCAGTATGTTCTTTGATAGTACCTAAGGATAAAGGGGAAGAGGAATGATTATACCTGAACTAAGAGTTTGATAAAACATAGTCAAGAAAGAGTCTCAAATTAACCTTCAAGAGGAATTCCAGCTCCTCATTCTAATCCATTCATTTCTCTCATTCTAATTTCTTATGTAATTTAAGATGTTTAAAACCTCTAGAGAGGCTGGTATGAGGCTGTAAGAAGATGCTGATAGATGTCCCTTGAGTTCCATTCCAAGCACACCTGCTAACAGCCTCTCACACTGGAGAGTAGAAGATGGTGGTCATGATAATATCAGTGTGTTGGTGATGTCATTACTTCCTCCTCTAGTGACAAGCAATTAGCTACTTTAAATAGAAATATATTCTTCATTCCCATGATGGCTTGGCTTATTCTGCTTTAAATTATTAGATCCCTCTTTGCTACCTACCTTTTTTTTCATGGATCATTTCATTGACTTATTTTTTCATTATATCAATACTTATTCAGGGCTTTACAATTTGTCAGTTACTATGTTAATAATTGAAGAATATGAAAGCATGAATAATAATAAATAAATAATAATTTTAAGGAGATTCTAGGAAAGAGGAGAGGTCACAGTGAAATAGACCAATTAGTACACTTACAAGACAGTATAAATGCTATAAAGAAAAGTTCAGATAAGGTGAAAGTAGCATTGAAAGCAAGGAGAGATCCTCTATGCCTTCTTCTATGTAGAAGGGCATAGGGAAGGATGGGCAAAAAAGGTGACTGAGAATTGGTCCTGCTTAACACTTGGAAGGTGAAAGGGTGAGGAAGATATTTATTCTCCTTTCTACATTTCCCCATGTAGAGGAACTTCAGCTGCTGTAACATCCTTGGCCTCTCTTCCCACTCATTACTCCTCCCACAGAGGGTTAAGTAGTGAGTTTGAGAGCAGAAACTGAACATTCTCTGCTTAGCTCCATCTGGTTTCTCTTTAGTTGGAACCTGTCTGCATGACCCCTGTGTTGTGGTCTATTTTCTGACATTCAGTGAGGGATCCTTAAAGCCTCTTTCTTCCAGTACTTTATCAATAATAAAGGTGACCATTTAATCTCTACCTGACTCCTGAGTCCATCACAGAGGAGGAAGAAGGGTGTTATTAGCTCATAGGAATTCTAATAATAGACTTTGGACATGTTAAGATAGAAATGAGGGGACAAGAGGTACAGATACAAAGTTTAAAGAACATTATGCCAAATTGACAGGAATTGAGCATGAATAAAGGGGAGAAGTGAAAAATGAAGTAAAAAAGGAGGTTGATGCTATAAACTGGATGTTTGTGTTTCCCCAAAACGCACATATTGAAACTGTACTCTCCAATGTGATGGTATTTGGCAGTGGGGTCTTTGGGAGGTAATACGGTCATAAGGGTAGAGCCCTCATGATGGAATTAGTGCCCTTATAATGAGAGACAGGAGAGAGCTTCCTTCTCCACCCCCTCCACCCCCAGTGTGAGAAAACAACTGCCTAGAAGTCAGGAAGCAGGGTCTCAGCAGAACCCGACCATGCTGGCACACTGATCTTGGACTTCTAGCCTCCAGAACTGTGAGAAATAAATATTTGTCATTTAAATTTTGTCAAATAAATATTTGTCAAATAAATATTTGTCATTAAATTGTATATTTGTTATGGCAGCATGAGCTAACTAAGACAGTTGGAGACTATTCCTAAAGGATCTTAAAAGCCACATATGGGGTTTAGAATTCTTTCATGGTCAATAGAGAAATTCTGGTTTCATGTAATTGCAGAGTATCTTATATTGGACTGACACTCCCGAAGAAAACAATTATGAACTGTGACCAAAAAATTAAAAACAACTGAAGACACTGGAGAGTAATCAAAAGTAGGCAGAAACTGGAGGAGGTATGATCCTTGAAAAAAAAAGAATTGACACTGGGTAAGATCCACCCATGGGGGCTTCCCTGGTGGCGTAGTGGTTGAGTCCGCCTGCCGATGCAGGGGACACGGGTTCGTGCCCCGGTCCGGGAAGATCCCACATGCCGCAGAGCAGCTGGGCCCGTGAGCCATGGCTGCTGAGCCTGCACGTCTGGAGCCTGTGCTCCACAACGGGAGAGGCCACAACAGTGAGAGGCCTGCATACTGCAAAAAAAAAAAAAAAAAAAAAAGATCCACCCATGGCTTTCCCACTGGAAGCAGTCCCCTACCCCACTGAACTGGAAATAAAGCCATACTCTTATTATAGGAGTCAGAAGATAAGAGAGTCTGGGATTGACAGAATGGCTGGAAATTGAGGAGTGAAATCTCAGAGAAGGGCTGCCCAAAAGAGAGGGAACCCCAAAGTCTACATATAAACTTCTTTTAATCCTTGGGTGACTGCTGAGCTATGCATGTGAGAGGTGAGACTCCAAGGAAATCCAAAGGAAAACAAGCAAACACCTAGAATGCTAAAAGAGCTAAGAACATATTTTAGCAGATACCCAATGCAGGAAAGGCAGTTTGAAATTAGAGGGGCTTAGTAAAAATGTCAAGCTTTCAATAAACCCCCAAAGAGCCATGGCTTAGGAGTAAAGATTATGTTCCTAGGGTTGAGGAATTCACCCTAGGACACCTGTTCAAGATGATATGCCAGTAATTTAATTCCTGACTGGGATAAAACTCAACACTTTCCAGAAAAAAAGATGACAGAATTCGTATCTCTACAATATTTAAACCATACTGGTTAGTATACAATAAAACAATTACTAGTTATATAAATAAACAAGAAAATGTGATATAGAGTCAAGAGAAACATTAGTCAAAATAAACAGACTCATAGATGATGAAGATTTTAAAATTAGATGACAAGGATGTGAAATTAACTGTGAAAAATATACTAAGGGACCTACCTACATGAAAAAAATGAATATAATGGGTGAAAAGATGGGAATCTCTGGAGATGTGAAAACCATCAAAAAGGTCAAAATGAAAAGCCTAGAACTGAAATAAATCTTGAATAAAAAAAAAGTGTCAGATGTGATTGACAGTAGAGTGGACAAAACAGAAGCAGAGTCACTGAAGTTGAAACAAGTCAATAAAATCATTCAAACTGAAGTACAGAGAGGAAAAATTGCAATAATGAGCAAAGCTTCAGCAACCTGTGGGTTAGTATCAAGTGGTCTATAATTATGTATTTGGTGTACAAGAAAGAAATAAAGTTGGGGGACAGACAGAAATAGAGCAAAACAATATGAAGAAATATGGGACAAAATTTTTCCAAATTTGATCTAAAACAGCAACCCATAGATCCAGGAAGCTCACTATAGCAGGATATACAACTAAGAACAACAAAGTTAAAGAAAAAAATCTTAAAAGAAATGAGGGAGGGAGAGAGAGAGAGAGAGGAAGACATGACATACAATGGGACAAAGATAAGAATATTAGCTGACTTTTCATCAGAAAACAACAGAGACCAGAAGACAGTGTAACGTTACTTTTAAAGTCTATTATCAGTGAAATGTCTCTCAGAAATTCAAGTTAAATAAAGACATTTTCAGATGAACAAAAACTGAGACAATTTTTCACAAGCAAACCAATATTATAAGGGAGAATATTCAGATTGAAGGAGGATGATACCAGGTAGAAATTTGGATCTACAGAAAGGAATGAAGACACAAAATAGGTAAACATATAGGTATATATGAAAGAATATTTTTCTTTTTAAGATTAAATTCATCAAAAGTCAATTAAATATTTAAAGAAAAATGACAATATATTTTGAGGTTTGTAATATTTGTAGAAGTAAAATATATGTCAACAACAGGATGTAAAGATAATGAGGGAGTGTACATGGACTCATAGTCAATGGTGAGCATTGCAAGTTTTGAACAGGGGAGTGGACAGAGAATTGACCTAATTTAAACTGTGCCTTTAGAAGAATCCATCCAGCAGCAGGACACGGGGCGGATAAGAAGGAACAGCATAATAGATGTATCAAGGAGGAACCAATAGGACTTGGAAATTGATTGGAAGTGGTACAGGGAAGATAATAGTGATGTTAAATAGCACTTCCATTTTTGGAAGTTCAGTGATAAAGAAATTGTCGGTATCATTAGAGAAGCAAAGAACCTTGTGTGGAGAACTACCATGGGAAGAAAATAATGAAATTACTTATAACCTTACCAAGTCTGAGATGTAGGTGAGATTATACAGATGGAGACGGTTGACAAGCAATTCAAAATTCTATTATAAAAATTTCCGAAATGCCAGTCCTAAAAAATGTATGGTCTTTATTGACTTGTTTTCACTATATGCTACTTGATTTATTGTAAACGTTTTAATATATCCAAGCTCTGAGCAAGAGAAACAAATGTGAAACCATGGCAGAGTGGGGAATTTGTAGGATAGTTTGTCAAGAGGTCTTTTGGTCCAGCCTCCCCTCTCTTAGAAAAGATCCAAGGCCAAAAGCCAGCAGACCCTGAGCTTCCAGCCAGAGGTATACTTGCTTTGCTCTGTAGACTGGCATGCAGGTTTCTGACTACTCTTTAGCTCCTGACCACATTTCCACTTGCCCTTCCTTCTCTACATACTTCCATTTTTTGATGCTCTAATCCAGCACTGTGAATCTAGAAAAATAAGATTACTAACAAAAACCAAGACGCCAACCTTGTTTTGGTTACCCATCCCCTTCTCCCTTTACCTCTCCCCTAGCAGTTATCCTAATGAGGGACCATTTATGCACTTAGCTGTGACAGATATCACTGGAATGGTCTGCCTTATGCCTACCTCATAGTCAAGTTCTCATTCATTAATCCTTCTAAGTGTCCTGGAATCAGTCCTACTCTAAACCAAATTGTGAAGAAGACAGATATTTGTCTCTCCCATGCCCCATTCTGCAATACTTTCCCACATTTGGTACCTATATATTACCAAAGGTGACCAGTGCCCTCTTACTGCCCTCTGACTGCCCAATGTCCTGCTCTGATGCCTTGCCCAGCCTCCCCTCTCCATTGTTTTCTCCCCCTTTTATATCCTCTCACTTTTGAAAACTTCAGACTTCTTAGTATTACTGACTTCTGTAAGGAGTTAGAAGAAAAACAGGCCGATTGACCTAATTCAAATAATGATGTAATTACTGGAATCTAAGCCTGATCCAGAGCACTTGCTTTTTTTCCCCTTTCTTTTAAAAAAGCTCTTACATACTTAAGTGACTCTCTAGACCATGTGACAAAGGGGTGAGAAAAAGTTCCCTCTTTGTTTTATTCTGTAATTTTGTAATACTTAAAAAATTAGTGCTAACCTACACTATTCATTTGAGTATATTCTGTTTCATAAAATCATGTTTAACATTCCAGGGTAAGACCCAAATATAAAACAATGAAATAGTATCCTTTTACATATGTAACAACTACTAGACAGGGCCGCTTCCCTTTCTCATCCTCTGATGTCCTTACTTTCTCCTCTTTGGTACCGCATTACTGATAAACGTGTGGAAACCCCCATTTTCTCCATCTACTTCACATACTCATGTTATTTTAATGACTTGGCTGCCTTACTTCATTTTCTATTTATTCAGGGATGTTTTCATCTTATTTTCACTCTCTTGACCACTCATAGGAAACAAATAACTACAAGTCAAAAGGACCTACGCTTTCTCCCCTATTGTGGTCCAGTTTAAGACTTATATCTATATAATTCTGCAAGAGTTGAACGAAAGTTGAGAGTGCAATGACTGGGTTATTTCCTTACCCCGAGAGTAAACTCTTCGTTATGTAGATTGTTTCTGACCAGTGGAATGTCTCTGCCCCCCTCCCTGTTTACCAAAATTCCTTCCATCCTGCAAAGCCTGTCTCCATCCTCATTTACTCTTCCAGGAAGCCAACACCAACATCCTCACCTCATCTTTCATAAAACTTCTTCTTGCCAATATCACACACTTAATACTCTACATTTCAGCAGTCTCAGCTTACTCCACGGGTGTAAATACTGCTTCCCCAGTGAGACCAGGAATTCTCAGAGATGAGAGCATTGTTCTGTAAATCTTAATACATCATGTGGTTCAAGGTGTGTAGTAAAAACTCAGTGACCTGAAGTGTCAAATTCTTTACATTAACAGAATGCCAATGCTTAGAGTAACTTAGAGGCTTGTCTCTTTGCCTGCAATTTTCCAACTGGTTTTCTAAAATGAAAATCCCCAAATATCTATGGAGTGTAAAGCATGACAGAATCAATGAACACATTTAAAGTATCAAACCCCAAATCTAATCAGTGAAGGAATTCTACATTCATTCAGCTGATGTTTGCCAAACATTTCCTGTGTTCAGGTACATGATTGCTAGGGGAGAGAGTTGGAAGAAGACACAATTCCTGGGCTCCAGGAATGCAAATAAGACACTAACAAATTGTTCAGCCACTATGGAGAACAGTATGGTGGTTCCTTAAAAAACTACAAATAGAACTACCATATGACCCAGCAATCCCACTACTGGGCATATACCCTGAGAAAACCAAAATTCAAAAAGAGGCATGTACCAAAATGTTCATTGCAGCTCTATTTACAATAGCCTGGAGATGGAAACAACATAAGTGCCCATCATCAGATGAATGGATAAAGAAGATGTGGCACATATATACAATGGACTATTACTCAGTCATAAAAAGAAACAAAACTGAGCTATTTGTAATGAAGTGGATAGACCTAGAGTCTGTCATACAGAGTGAAGTAAGTCAGAAAGAAAAAGACAAATACCGTATGCTAACACATATATATGGAATTTAAGAAAAAAAAATGTCATGAAGAAGCTAGGGGTAAGACAGGAATAAAGACACAGACCTACTAGAGAATGGACTTGAGGATATGGGGAGGGGGAAGGGTGAGCTGTGACAGGGCGAGAGAGAGTCATGGACATATACACACTAACAAACGTAAGGTAGATAGCTAGTGGGAAGCAGCCGCATGGCACAGGGATATCGGTTCGGTGCTTTGTGACCGCCTGGAGGGGTGGGATAGGGAGGGTGGGAGGGAGGGAGACGCAAGAGGGAGGGGATATGGGAACATATGTATATGTATAACTGATTCACTTTGTTATAAAGCAGAAACTAACACACCATTGTAAAGCAATTATACCCCAATAAAGATGTTAAAAAAAAAAAAAAGAAACAGGTGAAAAAAAAAAAGAAGTGACTAGATTTGGGTGTTTTCAGGAATGAAGAGAATAGTAAATAAAAGGAAAATTTAGAGAAGGCTAACGAGGATATACCCATTTCATCTTAATCATTATCTTTAGTTCATACTTAATTTTGTGGCCAAACTATGCAAAAACATTGAGTTTACCACAGTGAGTTAAAGTGTACATAACAGAACCCCCAAAACATGTACCTTTGTGTGTTAAAATAAGAAAAAAATCAGAATTTAGATTATTATATACTGAATAACTGGGTGGCACTGATGGGTAGGGAAATAAAGGGTGCCTATTCATGGTACCATTTAAACATCGGTACAACACATTGAGAGAAAAAGTAATTGCATATAGCCAAGACATGGCTGAAAAACACATCCTATTGTCTTTATCTTTAAGCTGATTTGCTTTACATGTTTCTCTAAAACAGGATCATAACAGGCCAGCGGAAACAAAATAGAATCGAGCATGTTATTCTGCCTTTTGTTCCTTTGGGATTAAGCTCAGTTCTGAATACATTGATGAAAGCCGTCTGGCCCTATTGCTGAGAATCAACATGAATGTGCTGATGGAGTCTGCAGTCTGTGATCATGGGCTGAAATCAGATGGAAAGTAGGCAAGCATGATCTCAAAACTCTAGGTGGGGAACAAAATGCCAAGAATACTAATTATTCACTATCCCACTAACTTTTAATATGTTCATTTTATTAAAACCTTGGAGGAGAGCAGTAAAATGTGAAAACCATTGAGTGTTCAAGTCCACATTATAAGAACACACACAGCCACACAGCTCTAAACTGCTTCATCCACCTGGAAGCGTCCTCCTTGACCTATTTAATAGCAAGACCACTCACTTTGATCAAAGATCGCCTCTTCAGAAAGGACCCCTAGACCACACTATCTGCGATTTCAGCACTCTGCACCTACCACTCCTTGACTCTTCATTATACTTCCAGGGTAATCTATGTTATGGCATCATAACAACCAACCCCGCAAACATCAGTGGCTTAAAAAAAAATGTTATCACTTAAGAAAAATCTACTGCCAGTCTGGGCAACCCTCCCAGGCAGTCCTCCCCCACAAGTCCTTATCAATTTGAACGAACACACTAGCCACAGAGAGGTAAAAGTGAAGAGGAGAGTCAAGGCCAGCAAATAAATGCTTCCACCCAGGGGTGACATAGATCACTTCCACTCAGAGTCCATTGGACAAACCAACTAAAGTGCAAGTGGGCAAAAAGTATCATCCTGTGTCCAAGTGATTATAGTAATGTCTGAGGCACCATGCTTTATTTATCTTTATAACGCTTTCCCCCAACATCATATATTCTATTTGTGATTATCTATCTCTCCTCACTAGAATATAAGCACAGTGATGGCATGGACCAAATCTGTTTGCTCACTGTAGTAACTTCAAATCTTGGAACAGTGATTCTCAATAAATATTTGTTGGATGAACAAATAAGAATGCGAGAAATCATAGCTTTACACCATAAAGTACAATCCCAAATGCCTAAAAGAACCTGACTTTTAATATGAAGAGGGAGGCAAACGAGGTTGGAACTGTGGTTAAGTGGAGAACTTTGGCCACTGCCTAAAACTTGCCAGTTATCGCCTTGATGAACTATAGACCTAGGGTAGCCAGATTCTCTAATTTTTCATGAGAAGTTGAAAATCAGGATTTTTAGATGAAATTCCTGATTTTTTCATTATATGATTCAAAAGTTTTCAAAACTGTATGCAGGTCATACCCAGCAAACATGGTGTCAGTCTCTGCCTTTCACTTTAAGTGGAAAGACTAAAAGTGTGTGTTTTGCAATTGACCGAGGTTGAGTTAAATGGAGAAAGAAAGAGAAGAGAGAGGAAGAACAGAACCGCCACATTCATTTCTCCATCACGTAAACTGCAATTTGGAGGGCTCTCTGCCCTAGGTCTTCACCTTTCACCCCTGCCCCTCTTTACCCGGGAATTTAGAAAACTACCTCTTTATATTTATAGCACCAGTTCTTTTATGTATTGTTCAATCCTCCTGTGAAAGATAAGAAGGGATCAATCCTGCCTTCACCGATGCTATTGTGTCTTACATAACAATATCTAAATAAATAAGAAGCCCTGGGGAAATGTCTTCCAAGGTTAAAATATTTAGAATAAAGAACTGCTGTGATTAAAATGGCACAGGCAGAATAAAAGATCTAATATCTACTTCATGTGATAGATTAAGTCTAAACCAGGAACTCTTCCCAGTAACCAATAATTTGACCTGATTACATAATGAGGGTTTCTTCTTCTTTGCCCTAAATTTGAACTTTGTATATAGAGGGGCTGCCAAACACATTTTCACTGTGAAGAAATGTTGTTTTCCAATTATATCACCCAATAGGCTTAAATGCAGATGAAAATGTTCAAAAATCAAATTTCTGTATTTTTTTGGAGACAGTTTGGGATGGTTTAGCAAGCAGTATCTTCTTTTCTTTTCTAGAAGGAATTATCACTGAGCAAGGTCGGTGAAACTTTAAATATAATTGTTCATTTCAGTGACCCTAAGCCCATTCTTGGGAGTTTTCCAGCTGTGGAATCAATGAAAAATGCCCTGGACTCTCCAATCAGGGACACAGTACATACTGGATTCCAGGCAATCTGCTTTTCTAAGGAAGCAATTGAATGAAAACAGGCCTGCCCCACCCCCCGCTCCCTTGCAGAGAATTCTACCATCATATGTCCAAATACCACTACATGTTATTCTCCCTGCATAGAGCTGCCATTTCAGATTTCTGTTGGTATGTCTGTCAGATATTGGCTTTAATTCTAGGATAATTGGGAAAATCAATATTCAATACTTCTTCCCCTGCCCAGTCCCATTCTCCAGGTAAAATTCTCACAAGAAATAGACTTCTGGTGGACTTTTTTTTTTTTTTTTAAATTGGAGTGTAGTTGAGTTACAATGTTGTGTTAGCTTCAGGTGTACAGCAAAGTGTGTTAGTGTGTTAGGGTAAGTTATACATATATATATATACATATACATATAGATTTCTGGTGGACTTTTGATGTACTTGTAACTAATCTTCTCACTAGGCTACCCTGTTCATCACTAGGCTACCTTGTTCATACTTTGAGTATTGCCTTGAAATAAATAAGGTCACCAGTCCCTGGTTTTTAAAACAAAATTACCAAGACTGAAATTGAAAATCTTGTTTTTGCAGTGGTAAATGAAAATATGAAATATCTGGAGATAGTCCGTGAGCCAAATATAATTACTTTCATAGAATTCTAGAAAGCGTCCATTTTAGAAATTCGAATACTGACTTGATTTTGAAAATAATAACACCATGATCTCTCCAAAAGACTTCTCTTCAACGTGGCCACTTATTATGCACACAAAACTACAATTTCAGTCAGTATGGCAAGTTAAGATTATGCTTTGATATTTACTTTTGCACACACACTGATATAGCCTAACAAATAGGCAAGGCATGCCTCTGGGTTGGTGACTGAATCTTCAGTATCCCCTAAACTGGTTCTGGACTAAAAGGTCCTAGAAGACCATGTGAAAACAGGTACAAAACTCCTAAACAGGAAGAGGATAGTAGGGGTGGGATGAGGCGAGAAAAAACTTGTAATATGAGAAGAGCTTGTAAACCAAAGTGCTCAAATACACAAAGAAATAAAATGCTGAGAAAGACAGCCAACAAAATCAACTATTGACAGATTAGTTCAATACAGAAAAGATTAAAATATTAAAATGGTGGAGAAAAGAGAGGAAGATCTGAAAATGAGTGTGCTTAGATTCTTCAAAGTGATAAAATATGGGAAAAATTCAAAAATAATAAGAAATAATGAAGCAAAACAGGCAGAAATAAGACTACAATAGGTGGATGAGAAAAAGAACCAATTAGAAATCTTGAAAATGAAAAACATAGTTATTAAGATTTAAAACAATTACATATATAAGACAAATAGGTTTATACATCGGTGAACAGTTTGTGGGTTGGAAGGTTGTCCTGAGGAGTTCACCAGGAATGAAGCATAAAGGAGCAAGCAGATCAGAATTATGAAATAAAAGTTAAAGATAGGGAATATAGATTGAGTGGCTCCATCATATTTCTAACAGAAGCTCTACAGGAAGTGAGTATAGGAAATAGCAGAGAGCCCTACTAGAAGAGATGAGATGAGAATATACCAAAATTTAATTATAAGTCCTCAGATCCAAAATGCGTGTTATACACCAAGCAGAATGAGTAATACTGAATCTATATCTAGACAGAAAAGTTACACTTAAAAGTATTAAGAGGACTTCCCTAGTGGCGCAGTGGTTAAGAATCCACCTGCCAATGCAGGGGACACGGGTTTGAGCCCTGGTTGGGGAAGATCCCACATGCCGCAGAGCAACTAAGCCCGTGCACCACAACTACTGAGCCTGCACTCTAGAACTCGCAAGCCACAACTACTGAGCCCGTGTGCCACAACTACTGAAGCCCGTGCACCTACAGCCTATGCTCCACAACAAGAGAAGCCACTGCAATGAGAAGCCCATGCACCGCAATGAAGAGTAGCCCCAGCTCACCACAAGAGAAAGCCCGCGTGCAGCAACAAAGATCCAACGCAGCCAAAAAAAAAAAAAAAAGTATTAAGAATAAAAAAATCTTAAAAACTGTCAGGAAGAACAAGAGAGATTATCTACAAAGGAAAACCAGTCTGACTGGCAGACAGCAGGCTTCTGGATAGCAACAATAAAGCCCAAAATTATAGATGTTAAAAATAAAAGAGTAGCAACTCATATAAACCTTGAAATATACACCATAGCTTCCAAACCAGCAGATTAAAAAAGAAAAATTAAGAAAAGAATTTGTTGACAATCCAGCAGGAGAGAGAAAAGCAAAAAATATATATATTAAAAAGAATAAATTGCATTTCCATATGTCAGCAACGAACAAATCAGAAACTGAAATTTTAAATCAATCCTATTTATATTAGCATCAAAACTTTTTTTTTAAATACTTAGGATAACCCCCAAAAAGATGTGCAGAACTATACACTGAAAACTAAAACACATTGCTGAGAGAAATTAAAGAAGACCTAAATGAATGGAGACCATGACCATGTGTTAAAAGGGTCATTTATGTAAGATACAGGTTCTCTCCAAATTGATGTGGAGATTCGACACAATTCCATTCAAAATTCCAGCAGGGGGCTTCCCTGGTGGCGCAGTGGTTGAGAGTCCGCCTGCCGATGCAGGGGACACGGGTTCGTGCCCCAGTCCAGGAAGATCCCACATGCCGCGGAGAGGCTGGACCCGTGAACCGTGGCCGCTGGGCCTGCGCGTCCGGAGCCTGTGCTCCGCAATGGGAGAGGCCACACAGTGAGAGGCCCGCGTACCGGAAAAAAAAAAAAAAAAATCCAGCAGGGCAGCATTTCACCAAATTTTAACAAATACTTCACCAGATTTAATATACGGATGACAAATAACCACATGATGAGACGTTCAACGTCAGGGTCATTAGGGAAATACACATTAAAACCACGATGAAGTATTGCTACATGCCCATTAGGAGAGCTAAAATTAAAAAGGCTGGCCATACCAAGTGTTAGCAAGGGTGGGGGTATAAATGATGCAACCACTTTGGAAAACAGTTCGACAGTTTCTTAAAAATTTAAAAGTGCATTTAGCATATGATCCTGGCATCCAATCCTATGTACTTATCTAAGAGAAATAAAAGGATATGTCCACAAAAGACTTGTAATCACTACACACTTATTAGAGTGGCCAAAATCTGAAACACTGATGATGTGGAACAACAGGAACTCTCATTCATTGCTGATGGGAAGGCAAAACGCACAGCCACCTTGAAAGAGAGTTGTGTGGTTTCTTACAAAACTAACCACATTATACAATCCAGCGATTGTGCTCCTTGGTATTTATGAATACCCAAATGAATTGGAAACTTATGTCTACACAAAAACCTGCACAAGAATGTTTATAGCAGCCTTATTTATAATTGCCAAAACTTGGAAGCAACCGAGATGACCTTCAGTAAGTAAATGGATAAATAAACTCTGGTATATCCAGACAATGGAATATTATTCAGTACTAAAAAGAAATGAACTATCAAGCCATGACGAGACATGAAGGAACCTTAAATGCATATTGCTAAGTGAAAGAAGTCAATCTAAATAGGCTACATACTGTAAGATTCCAACCATATGACATCTTGGAAAAGGCAAAACTATGGAGATAGTAGAAAGATCAGTGGTTGCCAGGCATTGGGGAGGGAGAGATGAATAGGTGGGACACAGAGGACTTTTAGGGCAGTGAAACTATTCTGTGTGATACTATAATGGTGGATATATGTTATTATACATTTGTCAAAACTCATAGAATGTACAGCACCAACAGTTAACCCTCATAAGTTGCGGACGTAGAGTGATAATGTGTCAATGTAGGTTCATCAATTGTAAAAAATGTACCACTCTGGGGTGGATGTTAATTGCTGGGGAGGCTGTGCCTGTGAGCTGCAGAAGTATATGGCAACTCTGTCTGTACTTGCTGTTCAATTTTGCTCTGAATCTAAAACCCCTTTAAAAAATACTGTTAAAAAAAAAAGACTTATACACAAGTATTCTTACCAGAAGTATTTGTAACAGACAAACATGAGAAACAACCCTAACGTCCATCAACAAAAAGAATAAACAAATTGTGGTATATCTGGGCGATGGACTACGACGCCACAATAAAAAGAATTATTGATACAGAAAGAGCATGATGAGCCTCAAAACAACCATGCCGATTGAAATATGCTAGGCAAAACAGAGTACATATTGTAAGATTCCATTTATATAATATCCACATATGAAAGCAAATCAGTGGCTGCCTGGTATGGTGGATTAGGGTGGGGCCCAAGGGAAGGTTACAAAGAAGAATTAGGTAACTTTGGGAATAGACTTGCTATCTCAATTGTGGTGATGATTTCAAAGCACGCATTAGATAGACCAATGATTGATGATAGATAGATGGATAGATAGATAGGTGATAGAGGTCAGAACTTATCAAACTGTGCATTTTAAATGTGTGCAGTTTATCATATGTCAGTTATACCACAATAAGACTGCTTTTAGTTTGTTTGTTTTTTTAATTGAAAGAAATACTAAAGGAAATCAAGAATACCTAAAGGTGATTCTTGGAGAAAACAAATTAACTAAATACATTTCTGGCAAGATCAAACAAGGAAAACAAAAGAAAGAATATATAAATTCTAATATTTAAATTAGAGATTAAAAAATTACAATATTATGCCAATAATATGAAATTTTGGTGAAAAGAACCAATTTCTAGAAGAGTATAAATTATTAAATTGAATCAAGAGGGAGTAGAAAAATAAGAATAAAGCAGTAACTATTTGCTATGGGTTGAATTATTTCCCCCCCAAAAAAGATTATGTTGAAGTCTTCACCCCCCAGTACTCAGAATGTAACCTTATTTGGAAATAGGGTCTTTGTAGAGATAATCAAGTTAAAATGAGATTATTAGGGTGGATCCTGATATTATGACTAGTGTCCTTTTTTAAAAATTTTTATTTGATTTATTATTTTGTACAGCAGGTTCTTATTAGTTATCCATTTTATACATATTAGTGTATACATGTCAATCCCAATCTTCCAATTCATCCCACCACTGCCACCACCACCCCCAGCCACTTTCCCCCATTGGTGTCCATACGTTTGTTCTTTACATCTGTGTCTCAATTTCTCGATTTAAAATGAGGATATTTGAACACAGAGACAGACATGCACAGAGGAAAGATGATGTGAAGACATACAGGAAGAAGCATGTGAATAGAGTGATTCCATCTACATACCAAAGAATGCCCAGGATTGCCAGCAAGCACTACACGCTTGAAGAACAAAGAAGTATTCTCCCTTAGAGTCTTCAGAGAGAGCATGGCCTTGCTGACACCTAGATTCCAGATTTCTGACCTCCAGAATTATGAGACAAGCAAGGGATAGATGACATATGATAGAGAGTTAAGACAGAGAATAAGAGAGAGAAAGTGATAGATAGATAGGTAGATAGATCGATAGATAGATAGATGATAGACAGACTAGATAGATAGATAGATAGATAGATGGTAGATAGACTAGATAGATAGATAGATAGAGAGATGATAGACTAAATAGATAGATAGATGGATAGATGATAGATAGATAGATAGACTAGATAGGTAGATAGGTAGATAGATAGATAGATGATAGGTAGATAGATGATAGATAGATAGATAGATGATAGACTAGATAGGTAGGTAGATAGATAGATAGATGATAGACAGACTACATAGATAGATAGATGATAGACAGACTAGATAGATAGATAGATAGATGGTAGATAGACTAGATAGATAGATAGATAGATAGATAGACTAGATAGATGATAGACTAAATAGATAGATGGATAGATGATAGATAGATAGATAGATAGATAGATAGATAGATGATAGACTATATAGGTAGGTAGATAGATAGATTAGATAGATAGATGATAGACAGACTAGATAGACAGAAAGATAGATAGATGATAGATAGATGATAGATAGATAGATAGGAAGTAAAATCTCTTTAAAATTATGAGTATAAAAAGCTGCATGTAGAATAGTGCTTCTGGCACCATATCTTCTGTATGAAGTTCAAAAGCACACAGAACAAAACTTTATATTGTTTATAGATACAAATAACTATATATGTAGTGAAAGTGCAAACACAGGAAAGGAAAGATATTCAGCTTCCGAATAGCACTGTCTCTGGGAGGAAGGAAGGGGAATGGGGATAGGAAGGGTGATAAAAGGGGTTTCAACTGTATCTGCCATATTTTGATTAAAAAAAGATAATCTGAGTGATGGGTACTTTGGTGTTCATTGTATTAGTCCCTGAACTTTCCTCAGTGTTTGAAATAGCTCATATTTTGTTACTAAAAGAAACAGCTTAGAAACTCTTTCTCCCAAGGTATATTTTACAAACCTATGAATAATTGTCTGATCTCTCCCATCACCATGAGTGTTCTAAGATTTTTACAAATATACCTGAATGTACCCAGTTTGTTTTAGTGAATACTCAGATTATCAGAATATTTGTTGAGGTAGCATTTTATTAAATATTTAGCTTTATTCTTCATGATGAATATAGTGGTTTTAATTTTGCCTTCATGATAATTTTCTTTCTGGGTCATTATGTCTTATTAACTAGGAAAAGTCATCTCTACTAAACCATTCCTTCAAAAGAAAAATACTAAGATGAACACTTAGGAGGTCTGGTGTCCACCTGTGGACACACAGCGAGCAATGAATTTCTTTGAACATCTCAGTTTCTCTACTTTCTTTAAATCTGGTCCACCTGGAAACCAAATGAATCGTTAACTATTTACACAGAACTAAGAGTATGTTCTTAGGCCTTTGCTGATGAGTAGAACTGCAAGAAATATGAATCTTTGTCTCTCACTACACTTGCCTTCCCTTACCTCATTGACTCAATGAGCACTTACTGATTAGTAGTGAAAACTGCCATTCTACCAACCAAATGGTGGAGTTTTTGTTATTAACCTTTCTAATGACTTATACGTCATTGTTTCTCCAAGACTCATGGCACCCAGGATATCTAAATGCTTGGAAAGGCAAGGCAAGGAAAGGGAAGGAAAGGGAAGGAAAGCTAAAATCATCCCTAATTTAAACCTCTGTCCTTTCTTCATCATAGAGGAACCCATCAGAGATGGAACCCAGCCTGGGTACCAGCTTGTTTACAGAAGTGACTTCTTCCTCCTTTTCTTCTTTGGTCTCAAGATTTGCCAACCTTGAATTTCTGTCTCAGTGCTGCTTTATCTTTCCAGCTGGGAAAACATAATCTCAAGTTCTCATTCAATGTTACCAGCTTCCCCTGCTTTGTCATCTTTCCCATACTCTGTTCTTTAGCAAAAGGTGACAAGTGAGAAGATCTTCGTGGGTTGCATTGATTTCCTCACACCATTCCCTGAGTTTGCGTTTCCTTGTCACATAGACCAAGTCTTCTACAGTATCATCACCCTACCAGTGTTTCTCTGCCATATCCTCTTTGGTTCAACTGTCTCTTTAGCAAACTGATTAAATTCTTTGGCATCCTGGCCACTTGATAGAAGGGGCATGCCATCACAAGTCAGCATCAAATCCCTTTTGTATTTCACTTCGGAAACATAAAAACTCCTTTTCTGAACCGAGTACCCTGCCCAGCCCTCACTTTGCACTCCCAGATCATAGACTCAGTGGGCTGGGACCTCTCTTGTGAAGATCAGCAAATGGATCAGGACTTTCTCTGAGTCTCTCTCCTAGTAGAATTTAGTTTTCTGTTATAGTGCCAAAGCATAAAGATTGGAAATCTTACATCAGTACTTACGATTATTTTCTTTACATGTAAGTAGGAAGTGCAAAAGATGTATGTTGTTACCAAAGAAACTAATTTATAACCTGAAATGGTATTCACAAGTGACTGAGGCCTCATATATTTACAATATAAAAAGATAATAAGGCAATATTAAATAGTATGTAAGCATGAGACGAGGAAAGTGACTCTGCATATTGGGCTAATATGCATGATGGGAGGGCATGGTTCATGTCAGTTCTCCTTAAATGCTCTGATACGCCTTCTCTGCTATTTGAACTTCTCCATCTGAACAGTCATCCAAGCTGGACTAGGCAGTGGGGGAGAAATGCCAAATTCATGCCTCATGTGATCTATCTGTTATGTTATCTGGTAAGTTACTTGGAAACAGCAGGCATTTCATTTTTTAACAAGGGAATTGAACTGATCTATCCTGAGTTATTTCAGTGTAAGCTTCATTCGACAATCCATGAAGATGACGCAACCCAAAGTATCTCAGTCATCTCAAGTCTTAAATTCCAAGTCACAGCAAATCCGATTTAGATGAGTTTCTATTGAAGAAAGCTAGAGAATAATTTTTTGCGGTGTATAGAACATTTTATTATTAGTTTAGTGTTTGTTGCGATAAGCTATAGAAAACTCACCTTAAAAAACTAATTTCTTGAGCTCTTAATTACTCTGAGATGCAACACAGCTAGGTTTCAAACTTAGTAAAAAGAATTTTAATCTCCTTTAATGCATAGGTCAGGCTCCTAGTAAGGAAAGGTATTTGTATATAGTACTATGTTCAAGCAAATTAAAAGACTATTTCTTAAAACTTGACACCAGTACTGTTCACAGAACTTTCTGCAGTGATGGAAATGTTCTAATATCTATGCTGTCCAAGATGGTAGCTACTAACACTGGAAATGAAGCTAGTGAGACTGAGGAACTGAGTTTTTTATATTAGTTTTAATTTATTCTGATTTTAATAGCTATGTTGGCTGGTGGCTACCATATTGGACAGAGCACACTAAGTGAAATAAATTAGGTTTAAGTCATTAATTTATTATTAATAGTAGTACTATAACTGAGAATGAAAATATCACAGCAACTTTTACAGAAAATTTCACTGTATTTTCCATTGATTTCCCCAGGTAACACTCTGAGGTCAAGGGCATAACTATTATCATCATCCCCATGGCATGTGAGGAAACTGATGCTCTCAGATATATGTCATGATTTCAGTGAACTGTAACTCAAACTACTCATTCTTTCCACCAAACTGCATGAGAAACCATGGAAGAATATGGAGACCTCCATGGAGCTTACCAGTAGGCTTCTCTGAAATAAACCTTAAGAAACTTGGGAAGGGAGAGAAAGAGAGAGAGAGAGAGAGAGAGAGAGAGAGAATATAAAACTATACAGGCCAACACTGGATATTGTTGCAAGTAAAGATTTAGGTCAAATTTTGCACAGGCATGTTCCATTGGTGCCAAAGTTCATCTTATTGAGTTTCCAACATGGGTGGGGCCCAAAATAAGACACACATGTTGTTGCTCTGTCAGCACTCTGCAACCCATAGATTTTGTTTTTTCTTCTTTCTCTGTCTGTCTGTCTCTCTTTTCCATTGTTTGTGCCATTTTTTTCTCTCTGTGTCATGTGACTTCAGGTCAGAAACTTTCTATATTAAAATGGTAATTCTTATATAACAATCTAATAAAGCATTGGTAACAATAACAGATTTTCTTTGTGTTTAGAAAATGTGATGGAACTCATAAGGAGAAAAATCCATCTTCTTTTTAAAATTAGCATAATGAAATATATTAAATTGAGTATGTATGGTGGGTAGTAGCTCAGAGGAAAATGAATTGCATATTCTAGTGTCTAGTCAGTTTGCAGACATATTAATGAAGACCCTAGAATCTGTTTTTGTGATAAGCCTGTGTGCAGCAGGTACTCTGCTAGAGAAATGGGACCCATGTCACTGAGAAAGACTCTGATACTGCTGAACAGCTTATGTTTTATACATTTACATTGGAAAGGCAAACTTTTAAATTGGCCCATCTAAAACCTAAGACTGTGTTTTCGTGGATTCTTGATAATTGAAAACACTGCTTCAGGGCACTAAATCCACCTCTTCTGGGCTCTTTGCCATAACACATTCCAATCTGAAAACACTTGTTTTAAAAGAAAACTCTTATACAAAGGCAGTAGAAAAGGGAGACAGAGGGGAAGAAAAATAATTATCAATATATTATAGAAACATACCTGTCACTTGCTAAAATACACTTGGCTCAGGTTGCCCCTCTGCTAATATCATTACAGAGCTCCAAATAATACTTAAGCTTCCTAAACCACCCCATCCTGCTTTGCAAACAGTAGAGGAAGAAAGCCGCCTGAGCCGGCAGGACTGGGGCCACTAACTGTCCATTTCCACCAGTGAACACAAGTTTATAAAACTAGGGAGCCTGGCTCAGGGCACTTTCTGCAGCAGTCACAACGCCAGCAAGCATTGCTTTTTGTTTTTTGTTTTTATTTTTATGGAAGTATAGTTGATTTATGATGCAGTGTTAAATTCTACTGTACAGCAAAGTGAGTCAGTTACACACACACATATATATGTACATTCTTTTTCATATTCTTTTCCACTATGGTTTATCACTGGGTATTGAATATAGTCCCCTATGCTCTACAGTAAGACCTTGTTGTTTATCCATTCTATATATAATAGTTTACATTTGCTAACCCCAACCTCCTGTTCCATCCCTCTCCCTACCCCCTCCCCCTTGGTAACCACAAGTCTGTTCTCTATGTCCCTGAGTCTGTTTCTGTTTTGTAGATACATTCATTTGTGCCATATTTTAGATTCCACATGTAAGTGATATCATATGGTATTTGTCTTTCTTTTTCCAACTTACTTCACTTAGTATGACAATCTCTAGTTGCATCCATGTTGCTGCAAATGGCATTATTTCGTTCTTTTTTATGGCTGAGTAATATTCCATTGTATATATGCACCACATCTCCTTTTCCATTCAGCTGTTGATGGACATTTAGGTTGTTTCCATGTCTTGGATACTGTGAATAGCAGCGAGCATTGTTTTTAACTCAGATGGCTGGCATGCACTGCCACCATGATAAAGATTGTTAAATACTGAGAAAAATAGTACAAATTTTCCAGGCCGAAAGATTTTTAAAAGAATACTTAGGAAGAATTTACAGCTTTTATTGGAAATACTGGCAAAACAGAACCACATGGACTATATAAATATTATGCATGCTGCTTTGGAGGTGGAGATAGAAATCAATTGCCAAATGGATTAAATCTCTCTCCTTTGTTATTTATTTTTATTGATTTCATTTAATGAAAAATATAGGAAATTTAATATTTTGGAAAGAATATTTTTAATAAAAGAGAGAGAAACACTAACACAATTGTGGTTTCAGTTGGAATTTTTTCTATACCCTTCCCCAAACCCTTTTCCCTCCCTTCCTGAAAAATATAATAATTTTCATGAAATGGATATTCTCCATTTGATACTCGAATTTTTTTCACTAAATACGTACATAGCCATAAATACTATTGTGGTCTTTTAATTAATTAATTTATTTTTTTTTTGCGGTACGTGGGGCTCTCACTGCTGTGGCCTCTCCCATTGCGGAGCACAGGCTCCGGACGCACAGGCCCAGCAGCCATTGGCTCACGGGCCCAGCTACTCCACGGCACGTGGGATCCTCCCAGACCGGGGCACGAACCCGCGCCCCCTGCATCGGCAGGCGGACCCCCAACCGCTGCGCCACCAGGGAAGCCCTATTGTGGTCTTTTAAACCCGACATCATTCTGTAACTATCCTTCTGCAACTAGATTTTTCTTGTTCCATTTTATGTTTGAGGAATGGATCCACCTTGATAATACAACACTAGTTCATTCATTTTAATTGCTGGATAGCGTTTCGTTGTAAGAGTACACCATAATTTATCCATTCACTCTTCTGTTGATGGGCTATTTTGATTTTTTGTCACTGCCAACAATGTCACAGTGAACATGCCTGCAGGTCTCTCCTTGTGTACATTAAGAGGGTTTCTCTCCTAGTGCTTAGAATTGCTGGGTTCCAGGGAAGGCACATCTTCAGTGTTACTAGATCTAGATACTGCCAAATGCTCTCCAAAATGGTTATTCGGTTTTTTCCATATTTGCCTTATATTCTGTTGTCGACACAGTAGCCAGAGTGACTCTATTAAAACATGTCACATAATGTCACCTTCTACTCAAAACCTGCATTGTCTCCCCATTATGCTCCAAATGGCCTACAAGACCCTGACTGATCTCATCCCACCCCTGTCAGTCCCCTCCCCCACATAGGGTCTTTGTTCTGGCTGTTTGCTCTGCCTAACAGCTCTTCTCCCAGACTCTGCAGAATTCTTCACCTTCTTCAAGACTTTGTTAAACTTTACCCTAACAATGAATCTTACTGTGACGACCTTCTCACATATCCAATCTCTGTTTTCTTGCTTGTTTTTTTTCTTTCATAGTACCAATACCCTTATAATGCATTGTATAATTTGCTAGAATAAATTAACCAGTGTCTCATCCTCTTTGTAGGATGTCAGCCCCAGGAGGGCAGGAATCTTTGCTGTATTCACTGATGTACCCTAAGCACCTACAACAGAGTCTGATACATGGTAGACATTCAGTTGATATCTAGGAAATGTGACTTGTGTACTTTTATGATTCTACATTACGCTTTGCAGGGTGTTATCTGAAAAGAACTTATGATAATTTTATTGGTAATGTATGGGGACTTTGATTTGAGAAAGAATTAAAATTCAATCCTTACTCAGAATATGAGCTTCTTATGGACAGGGACCAGGCCTATCTTTTTACCACTGTATCCTTAATGCCAAGATCAATGCCTGGCACACAGCAGGTACTCAATAAATGCTTGCCTAATGAATGAACAAATGAACAGAGATTGATTGAGATGCTGATCCCACAACTTGGAAGCTGATTATATTAGAAGTTAACAGATATGTGATTCAGACATGCCCATCAGACAAAACAAGCAACTGACACTTCCAACTTCTAAATGTATCCATTGGGCCATAAATTGCCCTTCTTGGGAATATTTTCCTCTTAAAAGCTCCTCTGTAAAATCTGATTGAGGAAGTGAAAGATGGAAATTTGCTAAGTTGAACATACCTTAGTAGAATATTTCTCATATTTGACTGATGATAAGAATCTCTCAAGGGTGTCTGCTAAAAATACAGATTCCTGGACCTAATCTCTAAATCAGAATCTCCAGGGTGGAATCCTGAGAACAACCCCCATGAATTTTTATGACCAGGTGAGTCAGGGAAACAAAACCTCAGTAAAGGGGATCCATTTGTAGGGCAAAGAACAATATAGTGCCTGAGACATCAACAGGAGACAGTGCCTGCTGATAACTGTGTTCAAAATAATAGTTGAGGGCTTCCCTGGTGGCGCAGTGGTTGAGAGTCCGCCTGCCGATGCAGGGGACACGGGGTCGTGCCCCGGTCCAGGAAGATCCCACATGCCGCGGAGCGGCTAGGCCCGTGAGCCATGGCCGATGGGCCTGCGCGTCCAGAGCCTGTGCTCCGCAACGGGAGAGGCCACAACAGTGAGAGGCCCGCGTACCACAAAAAAAATAAAATAAAAATAATAGTTGAACGGCTAGTAGATGGCAGAACCACCTCCTCTATTTGAATTGACTCTCAGAGTCCCTCCTCTGTGTCTACCTAACATGGCCATCAAGGTCTCAGGGAATGTGGGGTGACTCGTAGCCCTGTGTTGATGAATTAGTCACAGGGAGCAGGGACGGCCGCCTGCTGGCTCTCAGAAGACCTGTTCCCAACTGCTCCCAATGACCCTTCTCCATTCTGCTCACATCGACCGTATCACAGGTCAATGAAGAATGGGATGAATAGGATGAAAAATAAAGTTCTGGGTCACTAAGCAAAAGGGAAAAGTAACATTGTGAAACACAAGGAGAAAACATGGGACCATCTGGGTTTGTGAAGAAATATGGTCCAGGACTATTTTATCATTCTCCCAACACAGAAACCTTACTTTATATGGAAGTCATCCGGTACATATTTAATGCATTCTACCAGATAGTGACATAGCTATCAAGATTCTAAATAGCTTAAACTATAGTCCCTGTTCAAGGGGAAGAGGAGTTTACTATCTCTATGGTGTGCTTGTATTCTGTTGAAGTTGCTGGTAAAATTAGTCAATGAATGTAAATTTTGTACTTCAGCTTTCAAACATTTGTATTCTGAATCATCTTTCCAGAATCTCTGCAGTAGAAGACATTTTACTAAAACTTACAGAAGGGAATTTGGTGGAAAGAGACCTATAATTTAATCAAATGAAAACCCTCTCCACTTTTAAATATGGCATATATTTTAGGTACTCATGTGTTTGGGGTCAATTTTAGTTATTTCATCTTTTTTCCCCTATTTTGGCAGCCAAGTTGAATTTGGCTGATGGGATGAGAGGGGGGAAGGTACATTAGAGAGACCCTGTGGGATTTCACAACTCTTTGCTGAAATCAGCACATGTTTCTTAAGGGGTGGGCATGAGGCTTCCCATCTGCTAGTTTCCTCTAAGTGCTGACAGGAACATTCCAATTTCCAGCTTGAATATATATTTTTACATTTCTTTCTCCATCTACTCTGACCAGAGAGAGGGCCATCTTAGTGTTCAAAGACAGACAAAAGATAATGCTTTCATTTTTAAATTCAGTATTGTAAGTAATGGAACCACCCATAATTTCAGGCTTACAGATATATTTGCCAGCTTGCAAAATATGTATGAGATTTACCCAATGCTACCTACTCCCGGAATTGACCTTGATTTTTTTTGTTGTTCCTCATATCCCTGTTGCAGGAAAAACCGAGACCCTGCCACAGACAGATACCCCTGAGTTCTCCAGTAAAGGCAGTGGACAAAGGAGAACTCTGGATCTGTTGCCAGCTTCCTTGCACATGGAAAATTCTCAACTTCACTTTCTGGGAATAATAGGGAGGGCCAGTGAATGATTTCATTTTGCTTCATTTCAGGGCACATTAGTTAACCTAATTTATGTCCTCTCATTCCAGCTCTGCTCCCCTCCTTTCCCAATCCATTTCTATCTTACCTTTCTATTCTATCTTTACCTTACCTGATGCCAGCCTGTCTAGCAGGTCTCAGGAAGTCTCCCCAAACCTTTTAGAGGAGGCTGAGCCTTCCTCTTATATACTCTCATGAGAGCCTATAATTCTCTTTCATAGAGTTTTGCATGGCTTCTAATTGTTTAATAATTTTTCCTGCAATTACTTGTTTAATATCTGTTGTAGGCAGAGGTCTAAGATGGCCCCAGGATTTCCACTTCCAGGTGTACAAGCCTTGTATAATCTCCTCCCCCTGAGTGTGGGTAAGATGTGTGAATACGGTGGTATAGCACACCTGTGATTATGCACCATTATATGGCAAAGGTGAGGAAATTTTGCAGATATAATTAAGGTCCCTAATCAGTTGACTTTAAGTTAATCAAAGGAATGGTATCGTAGGTGGGCTAGCCCTTTAGAAGAAAACCAATGTGGACCGTGAAGTCAGAGACACTCACTTACTGGCCTTGATAAGTTTGACATGACATGAGTTTCGTGGCTGCAAGGAACTGATTGCTGCCAACTTGGGAGAGGATTCAAAGCCTCCAGTGAGACAGCAGTCTTTGCCAATGCCTTGACTGTGGCCTCATGAGACTCTGAGTGGAGGACCCAGCTGAGCCCCGCCTAGACTTCTGATCTACAGAACTGTGAGATAATAAATGGACACTGGTTTGGCCACTAAGTTTGTGGTAATTTGTTATGTAGCAACAGAAAAGTAATACAATATCTCAGAGTCAGTGTCTCTGATTCACTCTGTGCCCAATGCCCCCCACAGCATCTGACCCTGGAAAGCTTGCTAAGTATTTACCAAAAGACAGGCTGACCTGAGTTAACAGACAGGTTTATCAGATTGCGAGTGCCAAGTGCACATCAAACTTTAAAGAGGACTTTCATGAGGGCAAAATATAAATCAGCCAGCTCGAACAGCCAGCTTAGTCACCTGCTAAGTCACTCCTCTACCTGATGAATGGGATCAAGTGGGAAGAGAGATGAAGAGCTTTTAATTAATCTCCCTCAAATTTGTGTCTGTTCTTAGGTCAGTCTGCTGAATTTTAAACTTCTCCCAAAGCTCCCTGAATTGACTGGAACTTTTGAAAAGTGGCTTACTTCTTCCTGCCACCCCATCACCTCCAGGAGACCACCTGCTCTGCCACATTGGACTCAACTACAGGTCTGGACCATGGATCCTGGGCAAGTTCCCCAAGCAAAGCCCAGCCAAGCTCCAGGACGGGCTCGTGACTCAATGAGAAGCAGTGTTCCTCCCTGAATCAGACCGAGCCTGGCCACATCTGAAGGAAGGAAGGCAAGGCTGTGAGCTCAGCCACAGTCTGGCTGTGTGTGGACACACAGATCCTGCATCGTCTCAGATGAGACGACACGTCTGCTGATTCACTTGCACCTGGGGTTTTCTGGCTGGACATCTGGAAAGGGCTTCTTTTGCTAGCTCAAGTTTTATTTATCTAAAGCGATCTTTAAAAAGTCATTTTAGATTTCTTTAAAGCATCTGGATATGGTGTGGAATGTGGTTTATTTTTGTCCACATTGCAGCAGACTCTGATGTTGTAACTTGCTGAAATTTTGGGTCTGCCATCAGGATACAGGCTGACACAAAGTATTACTGAGTCACAGTATAGAGCTGTTGAGGAAAACAGGAGAAATAAAAGGGTCACTGCACGCCGCTGTGCCAGGTAAAGCTCCAGCTTAGGTAGCCTGAATATACCTCTCTGGGACCACACAAGCTGATATGTTGGAAGGGTTGATTACTAGAGATCAGAGCACACATTCAAGTGGAGGGTGGAAACTGGATTTGTTAGAGATGATAAGAAAAAAAATTTACCTGCTGTGTTTAACAGTTTACAGAAAGTTTCATATGCAGGAGGTCATATATCCTCATAACACACAATGAGGTAAGAAAGACATGTAGTCTTAGCCCCTTTTTATACATGATGAATGAGAGAAGCACAGGGATTCAGTGGAAAGAGAACTGGACCCAAGTTTCAATCTCAGCTCTGCCATGTGTTGGGAAAATTAGACTTAATGAGCTTCCAACTACTCACCTGAAAAATGCAGTTAACAGTTCCTTCCCAGCAAGGTTATGGTTGGGATAATAAGAGTATGTATGTGAAAGCGCCTAGACTCTGACTCATAATAAAATGCTCACTTAATTTTCTTTAATTTAAGGCTCAGACATGTTTAAGAATTTGTCAAGCGTCCCTAGATTATAAGGGAAGGAGCTGAGAATCAGGTTTTTGCTTCTCAATTCTTTTACTGGCCTCTAGAACTTGACTCATTAAATGCTTTGAAAAAATAAGATCCACCCCTGGCATTCATATTCCCACTGGTCTCTAAAAAGTCTTTGTTTTGCTGTTTGTTAACTGGCTTCCTTCTTTCTAGTCCCTTCCCATTCAGCTGATCTTAAATCCCTCTTTCCCAGAAATCTCTTTCCAGATGTTCAGGATATATTGTTAAATTAAAAAAGCAAGTTCAAAAAGCACATTTAATAAAAACCATACCATTATTCTGAAGGAAAAATGAGGTATTTACATATTTTAAAAGATATAAGATAAATATCAACACATTAATAGTGGATGTCTTTGTGTTGTGGGATTAGAAGCAATTTTTATTCTAATTTTTGCCTTTCTAGAGTTTCCAAGCTTTCTACAATAAAGATGTATTCCTTCAGTAATGTGGTGGGGGGCAGGGGGAATTCCCCATTCTCTTTAAATATCTCTAAAATCTCCCTTGAACAGACTTAGATCTTTTGTCTCTAGGTTGTAAGTCACCAACTGCTATATGGTTGACCTCTACACTCTCCGTATCTCCTCTATCTCAGCCCCATAAAATATGCTTCAGTTTCATTCTTCTGCATTAATCCACAGGCTCTAAAAGCCTAAAGCTTTTCTTTTTTCTTAAATAGATCGTTATTGGAGTATAATTGCTTCACAATACTGTGTTAGTTTCTGTTGCACAGCAAAGCGAATCAGCCATATGCACACACATGTCCCCATATCCCCTCCCTCTTGAGCCTCCCTCCCACCCTCCCTATCCCACCCCTCTAGGTCACTGCAAAGCACCGAGCAGATCTCCCTGTGCTATGCTGCTGCTTCCCACTAGCTAACTATTTTACATTTGGTAGTGTATATATGTCGATGCTACTCTCACTTCGCCCCAGCTTCCCCCTCCCACCCTATGTCCTCAAGTCCATTTTCTATGTCTACCTCTTTATTCCTGCCCTGCAACTAGGTTCATCAGTACCATTTTTTTTTTTTTTTAGATTCCATATATATGTGTTAGCATACGGTATTTGTTTTTCTCTTTCTGACTTACTTCACTCTCTATGACAGACTCTAGGTCCATCCACCTCACTACAAATAACTCAGTTTTGTTTCTTTTTATGGCTGAGTAATATTCCATTGTATATATGTGCCACATCTTCTTTATCCATTCATCTGTCGATGGACACTTAGGTTGCTTCCATGTTCTGGCTATTGTAAATAGTGCTGCAGTGAACATTGAGGTACATGCCTCTGTTTGAATTACGGTTTTCTCAGGGTATATGCTCAGTAGTGGGATTGCTGGGTCATATGGTAGTTCTATTTTTAGTTTTTTAAGGAAACTCCATACTGTTTTCCATGGTGGTTGTATCAATTTATACTCCCACCAACAGTGCAGGAGGGTTCCCTTTTCACCACACCCTCTCCAGCATTTATTGTTTGTAGATTTTTTGATGATGGCCATTCTGACTGGTGTGAGGTGATACCTCATTGTAGTTTTGATTTGCATTTCTCTAACGATTAGTGATGTTGAGCATCCTTTCATGTGTTTCTTGACAATCTGTATGTCTTCTTTGGAGAAATGTCTATTTAGGTCTTCCGCCCATGTTTGGATTGGGTTGTTTGTTTTTTTGATATTGAGCTGTATGAGCTGCTTGTATATTTTGGAGATTAATCCTTTGTCAGTTACTTCGTTTGCAAATAGTTTCTCCCATTCTGAGGGTTGTCTTTTCATCTTGTTTATGGTTTCCTTTGCTGTGTAAAAGCTTTTAAGTTTCATTAGGCCCCGTTTGTTTATTTTTGTTTTTATTTCCCTTACTCTAAGAAGTGGGTCAAAAAGGATCTTGCTGTGATTTATGTCATAGAGTGGTCTTCCTATGTTTTCCTCTAAGAGTTTTGTAGTGTCTGGCCTTACATTGAGGTCTCGAATCCATTTTGAGTTTATTTTTGTGTATGGTGTTAGGGAGTGTTCTAATTTCATTCTTTTACATGTAGCTGTCCAGTTTTCCCAGCACCACTTATTGGAGAGGCTGTCTTTTCTTCCTGGTATGTTATTGCCTCCTTTGTAGTTTTCTGCATACAGATCTTTTGTCTCCTTAGGTAGGTTTATTCCTAGGTATTTTATTCTTTTTGTTGTAATGGTAAATGGAGTGTTTCTTTAATACCTCTTTCAGATTTTTCATCATCAGTGTATAGGAATGCCAGAAATTTCTGTGCGTTAATTTTGTATCCTGCTACTTTGCCAAATTCATTGATTAGCTCTTGTAGTTTTCTGGTAGCATCTTTAGGATTCTCTATGTATAGTATCATATCATTTGCAGACAGTGACAGCTTTACTTCTTCTTTCCAATTTAGATTCCTTTTGTTTCTTTTTCTTCTCTGATTGCTGTGGCTAAACTTCTCAAACTGTATTGAATAATAGTGGTGAGAGTGGACAACCTTGTCTTGTTCCTGATCTTAGAGGAAATGGTTTCAGGTTTTCACTGCTGAGAATGACGTTGGCTGTGGGTTTGTCATATATGACCTTTATTATGTTGAGGTAAGTTCCCTCTATGCTTACTTTCAGGAGTGTTTTTTATCATAAATGGGTGTTGAATGTTGTCAAAAGCTCTTTCTGAATCTACTGAGATGATCATATGGTTTTTCTCCTTCAGTTTGTTAATATGGTTTATCACATTGATTGTTTTGCATATATTGAACAATCCTTGCATTCCTGGAATAAACCCCACTTGATCATGGTGTATAATCCTTTTAATGTACTGTTGGATTCTGTTTGCTAGTATTTTGTTGAGGATTTTTGTATCTATGTTCATCCGTGACATTGGCCTATAATTTTCTTTTTCTGTGACATCTTTTTCTGGTTTTGGTATCAGGGTGATGGTGGCCTCATAGAATGAGTTTGGGATTGTTTCTCCCTCTGCTATATTTTAGAAGAGTTTGAGAAGGATAGGTGTTAGCTCTTCTCTAAATGTTTGATAGAATTTGCCTATGAAGCCAACTGGTCCTGGGCTTTTGTTTGTTGGAAATTTTTAATCACAGTTTCAATTTCAGTGCTCGTGATTGGTCTATTTATATTTTCTCTTTCTTCCTGGTTCAGTCTCAGAAGATTTTCTAAGAATTTGTACAATTCTTCCAGGTTGTCCATTTTATTGGCATATAGTTGTTTGTAATATATCTCATGATTCTTTGTATTTCTGAAGTGTCAGCTGTTACTTTTCCTTTTTCATTTCTAATTCTATTGGTTTGAATCTTCTCCCTTTTTTTCTTGATGAGTCTGTCTAATGGCTTATCGATTTTGTTTATCTTCTTAAAGAACCAGCTTTTAGTTTTATTGATCTTTGCTATCGTCCTTTTCATTTCTTTTTCATTTATTTCTGATCTGATCTTTATGATTTCTTTCCTTCTGTTAACTTTGGGTTTTTTTTTTGTTTTTCTTTCTCTAATTGCTTTAGGTGTAAGGTTAGGTTTCTTATTTGAGATGTTTCTTGTTTCTTGAGGTAGGATTGTATTGCTATAACTTCCCTCTTAGAACTGCTCTTGCTGCATCCCATAGGCTTTGATTTGTTTTGTTTTTTTATTGTCATTTGTTTCTAGGTATTTTTTTATTTCCTCTTTGATTTATTCAGTGATCTCTTGGTTATTTAGTAGTGTACTCTTTAGCATCCATGTGTTTGTACTTTTTACAGATTTTTTTCCTGTAACTGATATGTAGTCTCATAGTGTTGCAGTACGAAAAGATGCTTGATATGACTTCAATTTTCTTAAATTTACCAAAGCTTGATTTGTGACCCAAGATATGATCTCGTGGAGAATGTTCCATGAGCACTTGAGAAGAAAGTGTATTTTGGTTTTTTTGGATGGAATGTCCTATAATTATCAATTAAGTCCACCTTGTTTAATGTATCATTTAAATCTTGTGTTTCCTTATTTATTTTCATTTTGGATGATCTATTCATTGGTGAAAATAGGGTGTTAAAGTCCCCTTATCTTATTGTGTTACTGTCGAGTTCTCCTTTTATGGCTCTTACCATGTATTGTGGTGCTCCTATGTTGAGTGCATAAATATTTACAATTGTTATATCTTCTTCTTGGATTGATCCTTTGAACATTATGTAGTGTCCTTCTTTGTCTCTTGTAATAGTCTTTATTTTAAAGTCTTTACTTTAAAGTCTTTATTTTAAAGTCTTTATTTTATCTGATACAAATATTGCTACTCCAGCTTTCTTTTGATTTCCATTTGCATGGAATATCTTTTTCCATCCCCTCAGTTTGTGTCCCTAGGTCTGAAGTGCTGTAGACAGCATATATATGCTGTAAACAGCATACATCTGGTCTTGTTTTTGTATCCATTCAGCCAGTCTGTGTCTTTTGGTTGAAGCATTTAATCCATTTACATTTAAGTTATCTATTGATTTGTATGTTCCTTTTACCATTTTTTAAATTGTTTTGGGTTTGTTATTGTGAGTCTTTTCCTTCTCTTGTGTTTCCTGCCTAGAGAAGTTCCTTTAGCATTTGTTGTAAAGCTGGTTTGGTGGTGCTGAATTCTCTTCACTTTTGCTTGTCTGAAAAGCTTTTGACTTCTCCATCAAATCTGAATGAGATCCTTGCTGGGTAGAGTAATCTTGTTTGTAGGTTTTTCTCTTTCATCACTTTAAGTATATCCTGCCACTCCCTTCTGGACTGCAGAGTTTCCACTGATTAATCAGCTTATTACCTTATCAGGATTCCTTTGTATGTTATTTGTTGTTTTCCCTTGCTGCTTTTAATATTTTTTCTTTGAATTTAACTTTTGTTCATTTTATTAATATGTGCCTTGGTGTATTTTTCCTAGGTTTTATCCTGTATGGGACTCTGTGTGTTACCTGTACTTGGGTGACTACTTCCTTTCCCATGTTACAAAAGTTTTCAACTATAACCTCTTCAAATATATTCTCAGACCCTTTCCCTTTGTCTTCTTCTTCTGGGACCCCTATAATTCGAATGTTGGTGCATTTAGTTTTTTCCCAGAGGTCTCTGAGATCATCTTCCTTCTTTTTTCTTTATTGTGCTTCTTAGCAGTTACTTCCACCATTTTGTCTTCCAGCTCACTTATTCGTCCTTCTGCCTCAGTTATTCTGGTATTGATTCCTTCTAGCATATTTTTCATTTCAGTTATTATGTTGTTCATCTCTGTTTGTTCTTCAGTTCTTCTAGATCTTTGTTAAACATTTCTTGTATTTTCTCAATCCTCCATTCTATTTCCGAGATTCTGGATCATCTTTACTATTATTACACTGAATTCTTTTTCAGGTAGATTGCCTATTTCCTCTTCATTTATTTGGTCTTGTAGGTTTTTACCTTGCTCCTTCATCTGTGACAAATTTTTTTTTTTTTTTTTGAGGTACGCGGGCCTCTCACTGTTGTGGTCTCTCCCGTTGCGGAGCACAGGCTCCGGACGCACAGACTTAGCAGCCATGGCTCACGGGCCTAGCTGCTTCACGACATGTGGGATCTTCCGAGACCGGGGCATGAACCTGTGTCCCCTGCATTGGCAGGCGGTCTCTCAACCACTGCACCACCAGAGAAGCCCTGTGACAAATTGTTTTGCTGTCTCATTTTTTTTTTTTTTTTTTATGAGTGGGAATTTGTTCCTGTCTTACTGGTTGTTTGGCCTGAGTCTTCCAGCACTGGAGTTTTTAGGCTATTGGGTAGAGCTTGGTCTTGGTGTTGAGATGAGGAACTCTATGAGACCTCAGTCTGATGAATATTTCCTGGGATCTGACGTTCTCTGTTAGTCCAGTGTTTTGGACTCAGAGCTACCACTGCAGGAGCTTTGGCCCAACCCCAGGATCATGAATCAAGATTCCGCAAGCCACCTAGGGCAGCAAAAAAAAAAAAAAAAAAGAAAGAACAAAAACAAAGTAAAATTCAACTAGGAAACTAACAGATATGTTAGGAAGAATATAAAAATAAAGATGAATCAACAACCGAACCTACGTCAGTACCACAGTATTAAAAAAGAGGAGGAGGGAAAAGAAAATAAAATAAAGGTGAGGGAAAGGCCTTGGCTGAGGAGTCCGAGGCCTAAGCAAGTGCAAGTTTTGGGCAGTAGGTGGGGCCAATGCTCAGGACCCACAGGCTGGACCCTTAGGCCCAGGGGGTTGTAGGGGGGTTTAGGCTCAAGGAACAGAAGGTGTCCAGGTGTGCCCCCCATCCCTAGTCTCAGAGGGCAGGGGACCTCACCTGGGAGCCCAGGAGGCTTCCTTGGCTTGAGTGGGCAGAGCAAATGCCTTCCTGTCCTCTCCTGCTCCTCTGGTCTGGGAAGGCCACTCCCGCCTGCCTCTCCTGATCTCCCTGGCCTCCCTCCTATGTCCCCAGGACCCACACAGCCTGGAGGGGGCTTTGGAGTGCAGGGGACTGGCCTTGGAGCTCAGCAGTCTCCCTGAGTGGGCCAGGCAGTCGCCATCCACTCCTCTTCTGCTCTTGCCAGAGAGTTCTTCCTGCCTGCCTCTCCTGATCTCCCTGGCCTCAGGGGCGCCGATCCTGTCTAGCCTCCACTTCTCCTCCCCCCTCAGTCCCCCTATGTCCTACTGGTTCACTTTGTGGTTCCTCCCATCTCCTTGGTCATCAGAGTTCCCCACCAGCAGGCGACAGATGCCCTAGTTGTGGTGGGACGAACTCCGTGTCTTCCCACACTGCCATTTGACTCTGCCTCAAGCCTAAAGCTTTCTAGAGAACTCAAGTCATGGAAACAGCTGTCAGCTCTTCCACTAAATGTGTCAAATTCTTCCCATGATTAAAGTCATAATTCACACACATCAGAATGTCCACATCTGAATACAATAAGCCCTAACTTGTAAGGAAGACATAATTCGTAACTAAGCCTCTCAATATTTGCCAGTTCTCTTACACAACTGTCCACTTACAAGGTATGCATGATAATCTTTTCTTCTCTTAGATTACAAACTCCCAGAAGGTGGAATTGATTATTTCCATCTTCTATAAATTTCAAGAAAACCACATGTTTCTCTCTGACCATCTCAGCGTGTTTATGAACAGTGAGTGAATTACGCCATGGCAAATTAGCAGATGGAAGTGTTGAATTTACACACCCTCAGACTTGTAAATGTAACCATTATTAACTTTTAATAAAAGTTTCAACTTTTTTCTCTTTTCAAAATTTAGAGTTGTATTTCTTATGGAGGACTTCTTTAAGCCAAATTTAACATTTATAGTTCCAACTGTTTTGGAAGTCAGACAGCCAGACAGCCAAATGCATTAAAAGAAGATTTTCTTTTTTTGTGTCATGTTTATTTCTCTCAAAAGCTACTGAAAGATGTTTCTCTCTAAGACTTTAAGAGATCATCTATCCTGTGTATGGCAACTTCACACTCAGAAAAGAATAAAAGGGGAGGATTAACATGAAATTGTCTGGTTAACCCAATGTTTGTCACTTTAGCTGTTTCTGATGATAACTTCTCTATGAAGCAATGCAAAATAAGGGTAAAGCAATTGAGACATGGAGGAAAACAGCAGATGCCTTAAGTGTCTGCAAATTTTACAGAGTCAGCAATGGACTCTTACTAGAATTAACATTGAGTAATCCTTCTTGAGATATCTCTGGCGAGAGCTCCTACCATAGAAAACCAGCAGGCAGTTCACCCACTTGCTCTGAAGGTGTATCCCATCTTGTAGCAGGATCTTGTTACAGTTGAACAGGAAGGGGAGGAAGGGTGGCCTTCCCAAGACAAACTACAGTAGGTTGTCACCTAAGAGTCATATTTTAAGGAGACAAAGACCCATCTTCCCAAAGATCTTCCACTTTCACCAACTGAGTCAATCCTCTGGATTAAAAAATATTGACCCAAATTGGCCTTCTAAAATAGGGGCTTGGATACACATCAAGGCATAATTGTCCTTTGAAATCTTAGCACCAAGCATTTATCATATATATGTCACTCAGTCACCTATCAAGAGTTTGACAGACACACAGAATACATCATCTCTGATGGAAGTCAGAGGAGCAGAAAGTTGCCTGAAATAAAGCCATGTGGCTCAAGAGAAGGCATCAAAGAAGAAGAGATCTTATCAGTGAAGACAGCAAGAGAGTCTGGAAAATATAATGCCAAATCAGAAAACACATAAGCAAACCTTACCTGACTATCAATTTTGTCTCGGTCAGACCCAGAAAGAGACCAAGTCGAAGGGAATTATAAAAGAAGGAAAGAGGAGTTGGAAGGTATTGGAAGAGATTTTAACATTTTGCAAAAAGTAAATTCTCCTAGTCCAGTCCTGCTTAATCAAGTGTGTGTATGTGCGTGTGTGTGTGTCTGTGTGTGTGTGTGTCTGTATGTCTGTGTGTTTCTCTGTGTGTGTATGTGTGTTTCTCTGTGTCTGTGTGTTTCTCTGTGTGTGTATGGTGGTGATGATGATGTTGATGCTTAGAAGCAACCCCTCTCTTTCCTCACCATGAAGTCCATGTTATCACCATTTCTCACTGGATAAGAGGATCCTCTGCCTACATATTTTCATTCTTAAAATCATTTTAAGCATCTAAATTCTATAGTAAAATTTGCCCTGAAACACTCATGTTTAGATCAGTGGGCTGGTTGTCTAGTCACAGGTCCAGCAGGACCTACTTAAATTAAACTTACTATGATATTCTGGATGTTTCAGATTATAGTAGAAAGTCAAGTATATCTTATTAAGTCTGAAAGCATTTTATTTTTATACAGAACCTTAAAAAATTAGTTATTGCAGCAAACACATTGGAAAACCATTACGAAAGCAGTGGGTGTGAAAGCTCCACTTTGCTCACTTTTGCTCAAGTGTCTGCTTCTTTCAGGCACTAAGATTTGCCATCATCCATTAGCTGTGTAAACCATGCTGACAAAACTCCTTTTAGAACAGTTTGCTTTCACTAGCACCTTACTTCAGAATCTCATAAATGACTCATCTAAATGAGGCTAGGTCCTCTGGCCCAAAGGGAACAGCTAAGTCAGTGACAAATATTTTGCACTCAGGAGAGAACAGGAAATTCACTTTATTATTGGAAGGAGACATTAAAGACTTGTGACAAAATACTAGGAAATACTTTAGTCCCAGGAAATGTCACTCATCCATTTGCCCAAATGTTGTTATTGAATTTGGAAGTGCCTCATCTTATAAGTAGGGGTTAAGAGTTATGATTATAATGCCAAAAATTAGCTGATAATAGTTATGTCAACTTTGACTTAAAAAACATGGAAGTCACAAGTTACTGGACGACAGAAATGAGGCTTCAGTTTCATTTTGACCTCTAATTTTGTGTTTGTCTCTCCGGTCAAATAACATACAATTAATAAGATTTTCTTTCAGTTGACACTTAAGTCTGCCATCTGAAACCAAACTGGCAATGAAACCTTTCAATTTGACACGTCTCATGAGTTTTTTATGAATTTCATGGAAAATTTTTTTGTAAACAAAGATTGAATACTTGAACAAGGCCTATGATTCGTGGAACTAATAGCGTTCTACCCTTCCTTGCCTTCTACAAAACTCTCATGCTTAATACCATCTCATCTAACCTAAACAAAAAAATTTAATTTTCTATATATAGTATTTCCATAACTCCAGATTTAACCAGGTTATATAGGCAAAGTATATAATATATATCATATAGTTCCTTCCTTAATGATTTTGATGAGGAGATCCTCTTGTCAATTTAGACTGCTGATTGTGTCGTGTGAGTCTTTCCATCAAGACAGTTCATTTCCTTTTTGTACCTGTTCAGCATTTCCCCACAAGATACTTTACTGCACAGTAATGAGGACTGCTGTCTATTGACTAAAGTGACATTTCCAACCCTTGATTATCTTGGTTATCCAGGAAAGAAAAAGCATGAAAAAATTGAATCTGCTGATCATCCCAAGCTGAGATTTCTAACATCCTTTCCCACCAAACTGATGACAGTGTGTGAAGACATTTTTTAAAAAAATCTTCCCTGTCTCTTTTTCTTTGAAGACTTTGAAGACTGTAGACAAAGAGTGAAATGGCAAAAGCGTGTAATCTTTTAGATTAGACGAGCAAACAACCACAGACATCGATCGTCATATTTGCTTTATCTCATTAGCATAATTCTATTAAATCATAACTAAAGCTTACTATTGCTTTGGATGAGTGCTTATGAGTTAAATAATCTTCAAGCACAGCAAGAATTCTCTCCAATATTCTCCTTTAGTTGTAAGCAGAAAACAGATTTTGATCTTTCAGTTCATGGACCAATGTCATGAGGGAAGCTCTCCCTAGCAACTCTGCAGATTGGTTTATGCACTATTCACTAGGTCCAGTGTCCAGGATAGCCCCTTCTGCCTATTTGAAATTTAGAATAAAAGCACAACTTGATTAGCAAAGTGAAACTGATATTTTTAGTTCTCTATTTTCTGATTCCTTATATGCTGAATTCTTGAAGACTTCCATTGTTGTGTCCACCTACACATGAAAAACCAAGACAAGAGTAGGCCCTCGGCAAAATTTTAAGTAAATATGTATCTCTTGTACTTTCTTCTTTACCTCTTTCTTCTCCTCCTAAGCATCAGCCTTACCGCTTTTTATCTTTCCAAAATAACAACTCACAAAGTGATCCCGTTATAAAGTGAACCCCAAATGGTCTTCAAAGCTGACCTTTCCTTCATCCCATTCTCCTGGAATTCTGTTAACTAGGTAAGGCAACCAGATAAACCATTGTTTTCTAGGATAAGACTGGTTTAATAAGTAACCTCACAGATGATATATTTGCATTCCAACAAAAATTCTCATTAACTTAAATCAACATTTTCCACATTGTATTTTTGAACGTAAAGAAAGGCATCCCAAAGTGTAAATATTCTTGAGACAGATAATGAAGATGTTTGGGCGGGTAGGTGAGTTCTGACATAGTTGAAGAAAATTCTGAACCTGCCATTTTCCTTTTTCTTAACTAAGGTGCAAAAGGTCACTCAGTGAACGACCACATTATTGGATGTAATTCAAGACATTTGCCATTTTCACTCTAGAGCTTTCTTCCTTACTTTAACCTTTTATTTTCTTTCTGCATAAAGTCCCTTCTACCATCTCTTATTTCTGAACCTTTTCCTAATTCAATTGCCTAAGTGTACAGAAGAAAACAAAAATGTTGGGAACCAAGATCTCTCTGACTTTTGAGTAGTCGGGAGCAGAGGAAAACCAGTTGTTCCCATTGATTTAGAAGAAGTAATAATTTCCATGACAAGACTGTGTATTTCAACATAAGCAATTAGGACAGAGGGAAACAAAACAAGTTAATTGCGGAAAGTGATAAGAAAGGGAAGCATTTAAGATTTCTAAAGGCTAATTTCTTTAGTACTTTCATTTAACAGCATAGCTCATAAGGGCAGTGTGACCTACTAGCATTGGGAAGAAATGCACATCCACAAAGACTGACATAATCAGACAAAGCTTCTGTGGTTGTGTGAATTCGTGATGGTGATATTCCTGAGCCTGCACATTGTCCGTTTGCCAGAGATTCCAGATTTGCTGGCACTGCGGGAAGCTGTCCTTCTAATAAGTCTCAACAGTCTGGGGAGATTTGGTCCAGTGTTCATAGGTGATTGCATTGGGTAGTCCCTGAAAAGAAACAGAAGGGCATTTAGTTCTATAGCAGAAGCCCACATTCACTCACAAGTGACAGTTTTTTTTGGAAATTAAAGGTGAAACTGAGAAATTCTACACTGCACAGGACACTCCTGTCAATTTCAGGGATGTGTGCAGAGAAACACATTTAAAGAGTGTTTCTAACATACTGTTCTCTTCTCTGGCAGCACTCCTGTTGGAGATATAATGATGATATCAGGCAGGTTATTTTTACATTATACTTTAAAATCACATCTGGTAACTTAATCTCTGGGAATATGTAAACCCCTCTCTGCTAAGTGACTTTCCAAGAGGCAGCTCTAAAAGAATATGAAAAACAATGCAAATCAAGGAAATTCTCTTTTCTTCACACCCCAAACGTGTTTTCCTTTCTCACCATGCTCCAAAGCCCCAGATGCACAAAGGTGTAAATGAAGTCTTTTTGGTGGCGATGAAGAATTTCAGGGGCTCTGTGGTACAGGTCAAGAAAACTCTCTCTACATAATCACGCTCCAGTGGGTGAAAATGCCACCAACACTTCTCTGGGGCCACAGGGGAACTTGATCAGATACCTGACCCATGTTCAGGGTACACCCATGCTCAGGCAGCTCACTAAATCTGCTGCCTCCTGGACACTCTGTGCTTGGTACACACAGCCATCCTCATAGGAGGAAACCTAGCTGCTTTTACACACGGTAGCAATCCCAGGGAAGCCTGGCTTTGGAAGAGAAGGTAGAGAAGAATCAATGACTTCCTGCTGAAGACACCAAGATTTCCCAAAGCGCTCTCTTTTACTTAATGATAATGAAATGTGGTTTCCATACGATTTCCTCCCTGCAGACAAGTTATGCTGTAAGCTGTTTTGCCAGTCTATACAAAAGAAGTTGAGGGGCAAAAAAAAAAAAAAAAAAAGCCACTGAATATGATGTCTTTTCTTATGGATTTTTCTCTAAGCAGTGACAGTTACACCAACAGTTGCTAGCATAAGCAGGCGACACTTCGGATTAATGCTTTAACAGGGGCAGCAAAATCTAACAAGAGAATTTGTCAGAAAATGTAAGCGCGCCTGAAATAAATTATTTATTACTCCAGAATCCTGTACAAGTCAGCCACAACAGAGTAATAGAGTTTGGCTGTGAAGACAGAAGGAGTGAAAAATTAGGAAACATTTTTTTCCCCACCAGCTGGTTAATATAAAGCATAAATAATATACTTCCCTTTTCTAGGGTAGAAAAGTAGACAAGTTAAACTCAAGGGCATTAATCGACATGGTATTGAGAATTCCTAGTCCTGGCTGAGGCCCTCTCAGTTCATCTGCCTGCACTTCCTTCCTTCTGGGGCCAGGAGGGACTGGAGAGGGCAGGTTGCACTTATATAGGAAAGAAAATAGCTGTCCAAACTCTGCCTAGATTCTGCTGTGTACAGTTGCAGTGCCTGAGAAGTGCCCGGACTAAGCAGGCAGGGATAGGAACATGGCAAGACCTTGTAAACCATGGCTCTGAAGGAACGAACCTCAGCCTCGTTCTAGTCTCTTAGCCAGTAGTAAATCTGGCATTAAAAAATGAGACTCCAAGAAGAAATAGATTGCTTGACATAAAAGAGAGGCTACGAATTTAAGTTTCCCACCTGAATGTGATGGCCCAGGTCAGCTACCTGGGATGGAACCTCACTGCCATGCCCTGCTTGTTGTCACCCAAACACAGTAGTTCCAGTGCCCTGCTGTCAGCCATGAGCTTCTTCTCAAGGTCTCCCTCCTGGACTCTGACCATCCACCCTACCTAGGAATTTTGGAGACCAGAACCCTCCCTGGCTCCTTGGCAGGGCCAGCTCTTTCTCCAGGCCCAGATGTTGCTCTCTGGTATCAATCAGTGCAGTGGCTGTGGTCTGGAATACACAGAGAGCATCTCCCAGAATAACTACCTCATGGGTCTGGCTTCCCATAAGTGAGCTTCATGAGGTTGATGGCATACCCTATTACTTACCCATTCTGGATTTACAGAAAAAGACCCCTGATCCACCCCACCTCAGTCATGTCCCGCAGTTTTCCTCTCCAGGTCCTTATGCAAAGGGGGTCCTTCCCCTCCCCTTCTCATTCCTGACACCTGAGATGGTAACCTTGCTGCCTTGTAAACAGCTTTAGAAAATCTGTGCTTCAAGATTTCCAAAATCCCTTTCTTAGTCTTTTTACTTCTAGGCTTTTGAAGCTTGCATATCACAGCAAACCAATATGAGAAAACCAAATGGAAATGCTTTCCAAAGCAAAATTAATGGAACTATTAAAATAAGATAAATGAGGCTACATTCAACTGCAAAATTTGGCTTCAGAGACTCTGTTATCTCCACCTGAACACTGCCTGTCAACACTGAAGCTCAAATCCTAGCCTTAATTAGTATACAAACATGGCTACACCAAGTACCCAGGTCAAAGTCTAGTCTGTCTGTTGGCAATGCAAAGGGATGACAAATCACTCTAAACTCCTTCTGAGATTTCTATAGGGATTTGGGATTGATTAACAACTGTATTTTCAATTCTACTGCAAACTAATTTTTGAAAACAGTAAAATTTTGTCTCTAGAAAATAGGCATGTTTAAAAGTGCTGAATGCATAAGGGAGTTTTGGAAGACTCACCTCTCCCAGGACTCCCCCAGAACTCCCTCAGGACCCTGAACAGGTAATCATTCTCTGCGACTACCGTTTGGTTGGTCATCCTTTCTGAGCATTTGGTGACAAGGGAGGCATTATCAGATGAATAGAGCAATGTTCTATTACCCAGTCTTTTGAGTTATTAGTGTTGGTGATGAACTACTCACAGTAGGACTTGTCTAGGCTCACCTATCAATTACTAAAATCACAGAATGGTGTGATGGGCCCCAACTCCAACTATAGGTCCAACTTCTACTATTAATATGACACATTGGTCAAGTCACTCAAGAGATTTTGCCTCTTCATCAATAAGATGCAAAAAAGTCTATCACCAAAAAGATGCAGAAAAAAATTCTCCCTACTTTGTTACTCTACAAAAACAATGTGAAATTAACATAATATTCATATATTCATAGGACAGCCTGAAAGAGTCTGTGCACAAACATGTTTCTTTGCCCCTATGTCTGCACCATCTGACACCATCAAAAGATCTGACGGCCACTGTTAGGCCCCAAATCACTGACTTTTCAGCCGCTGCCATGCCCATTCCTGGTTGTCTGAGAGTTGCCTAGTCTGACCAATCCCTTCTCTGTTGAGACCAACTCTGCCTCCCTCTTTCACCAGCTAAATTTTACCTCCTCTTTATTATTCCCCCAACCACTCATATGAGCTTAAGGAATTAGTCATTCAGACCAGTGCACACAAAAGAATGGCAGGCAGATCTTACTCATGCAGACTCCTGGGCCCCACCCTTAGAGTTTCTGATTCAATAGGCCTGGGTAGGGAACCTGAGAATTTGCATTTCTAACAAGCTCCTAGGTGATGCTGAACTTTGCTAATCATTTTGAGTAGGAATGATATAAATTAGGAGTCATTTACTACTCATAAGACTATTGAGCAATTGGAGAGTAATGTGGGGCTTGAGAGGAGCTTAGAGAAAAGGGGGATAATTACAAGTGAGTAGTAAATATTTGGAGCCAAGAGCTCAACAACAGTAAGGAATAAGAAGAAGTAAATAGGGCTACTACCAAAGGGTTCACAGTGATACAGAGTAAACAGCTGACGTTCTTTTTCCCAGTGTGGAAATACAGATTGGCATACAAATCTGAGTATATTTTTTGGGAACTACGTAGAAGTCCTGACCATTGTTCTGTTTTTTTCACTTGATTGGTGTGATCTTAGAATACCCAAATATATCACAATGAAATGATTTTTTTCTAGACACCAGCTGCTTAAAAGAGAAGTGGACTAGAAAATTAAAAAGAGATTCAGAAAAACTCAAAATACAATAGAATTCCTGATTCAGAAATAGAAGCTTTAAAACAGTTTAAAACAAATTTAACAAATGTTAAACATTTAGACAAAGACTAAGCAACTATTATCACCATCCCCCGTAAGGTAAAAGTAAACACTAATGAGATACATGGAAAAACAGAAGCTCACAGCAGAAAAATAGAAAATTTTAGAAAGAAGCAAATGAAAATTTTAGAACTGAAAAACATAATATCTGAATTAAACAATTCACTAGATAGGCTCAGTAGCATGATGGAAATGATAGAAGAGTTGGTGTACTTATAGATAAACCAATATAAATTATCCAATTTATCCAAATTACCCAAGAACAAAGAGAAAAAAAAAAATAGCCTCAGGAATAATTGGGAAAATATCTAACATTTGTGTCCCTGGAGTCCCAATTAGAAAAGAGGAAACTATTGGTGCAGAAAATAATATCAAATCAATAATGACTAAAAACTTCCTAAATATGGTGAAAGACATATGTTTACAGATTCAAGAAGCCCAGCAAATCCCAATATTTAATTTAAATTCATAGAATATCATGCCCAGACACATCAAATTCAAACTTTGAAAACAAAAGATAAATGAAAAATTTGAAAGCAGCCAGAGGAGGGAAAAATGACACATTACATAAGAGGGAAACTATTTGAAGGATGTCTTATTTCTCATCTAGACACCTTGGAGGCCAGAAGAAAGTACAAGATTTTATAGTGTTGAAAGAAAAGAACTGTCACCTTGAAAATATCCTCAGGAATGAAGGCAAAGTAAGGTCTTCTTAGAAGAAAGTAAACTAAGAGTTCATCACCAGCAAACATGTTTTTTAAAAAATGCTGAACAAAGTTTTTCAGATTGGAGAGAAGTGATAACAGAGGGAAGCTTGGAACTTCAGGAATGAAATGAAGCATTTTAAATGGCAAATATCTTGAGAAATAGACTATTTTCCTGCTCTTAAATGTTTAAATAAGTAGTACTGTTGAAAGCAAAAATTATAGCAATGTTCAGTGGATTTTTTAATGTATGTGGATATAATATATATGAAAACTATAACATAAAGATAAAGGAATATATATGTTTGCAAAGCTTCTGTGTTTTACTTGAAATGGTAAAATATTAATTCTAAGTAGACTTTGGAAAGTTATATATATATATATATATATACTATATTATATATATATATTTATATATATATAAATATATATATACTATATTATATATATATAAATATAAATAATAAATAAATAAAAATATATAAAATATAAAATAAAATAAATAAATAAATAAAAATATATAAATATATATATTATATATATATTTATATATATATATTATATATATATAGTATATATATATTATATATATATAATATATATTATATATTATATATATATATTATATATATATAATATATATTATATATTATATATATATAATTACTATATATATATATATATATATATAGTAATTCCTGGAACAACAGCTAAAAAATACAAAGTGACATAGTCAAAAGACCAATTGACATGTTGAAATGGAATAGTAAAAAATATTCATGTGAGCCTAAAGAAATCAGGAAAAGGAAGCCAGAAGAGCAGGAGACAATAGAGGGGACAAACAGAAAACAGTCACAGGACAGACTTAAATTCAACTATGTCAGTAAATACATTAAATGTAAATGATTCAGGGACTTCCCTGGTGGCACAGTGGTTAAGAATTTGCCTGCCAATGCAGGGGACACGGGTTCAATCCCTGGTCCAGGAAGATCCCACACGTCCCGGAGCAACTAAAACCATGTGCCACAACTACTGAGCCTGCTCTCTAGAGCCCGCAAGCCACAACTACTGAAGCCCACGAGCCCTAGAGCTCGTGTGCTACAACTATCAAAACCTGCACACCTAAACCTGTGCTCTGCAACAAGAGAAACCACTGCAGTGAGAAGCCAGTGCACCGCAATGAAGAGTAGCCCCCTCTCACCTCAACCAGAGAAAACCTGCAAGCAGCAACAAAGACCCAACAGCCAAAAAAAAAAAAAAAAAAAAGTAAATGATTCAAACACAAATTAAAAGACATAGATTGTCAGCTTGGATTAAAAAACACATTATGCTGTCTATTAGAAACACATTTTAAATATAATGATCCATATAAGTTTAAAGTAAAAGGAAGAAATACAATATACAATGTGAATACTAATCAAAAGAAAGCTGGAGAGGCTATATTAATATCAAAGTAGACTATGGAATAAGGAATATTTCCAGAGATAAAAAGAAATATTAAATAACGATAAATTGTTGAATTCACCAAGAAGACATAACCGTTCTAAATGTGTACGTACTTAACAACAGAGCTTCACAATATGTAAAGCAAATACACTAGAAGTGCAAGGAGAAACGGACATATCCATCATTATACTTGGAGACTTCAACAATCTTTGTGCAGCAATCAATAGAACAAGTATACATAAAATCAGCAAGTGTATGGAAGACCCAACACCGTCTGTCAACTTGACCTAAAGCACAGTTACCAAGCACTCTACCCAACAACAGTAAAACATACATGAACCATTTGTTAAGACAGATCATATCCCAAGCCTTAAAACAAACATTAACAAATTTAAAAGAATTTAAATTATTTAAAGTAAGCTTTCTGAACATAAACTAGAAATAAAACAGAAAGACATCTGTAAAATTTCTGAGTATTTGAAAATTTTGGAAATTAAACCCATGGGTCAAAGTAAACCATGGGTCAAAGAAAAAGTCTCAAGGGAAATTAAAAAATATTTTGAACTGAGTGAAATGGAAAAACATAAAACTAAAATGTTCAGAAGAAAATATAAGACACTTTGGGTTAGACAAAGTTCTCAAATACAACCTCAAAAGAAAATCACAGAAAAAAACTGATGAATTATCTTTATCTTTATTATAATAATTTATGTTGATTGTAGCCCTAATTCAGGGTTTCTCAGCTTCAGCATTATTGACATTTTGGGCAAGAGAATTCTTTTTTGTGAGGGGTGGTCCTGTGTATTGTAGGTACTTAATATGCACCACCTGGATGCCAGTAATATGCACCTCCCCATTCCCTGCCAAGTTGTGACAATAAAAATGTCTCTAGACATTGCCAGTTGTCCTTGTGGGGACAGAATCATCCCCCAACTTCAGAGTTGAAAAGCACTGCTGTCATTCATTTACGTAATTCATTTACCGTAAGATGGCATGGAAAACCGCAATGCACTTTTTGGCCAACCCGATATTTTAATTGATATATATTTTTTTCTTTCTTAATGCCACATTTTGTATTGTCAAACTTAATTTTTGCAATCTGATGGGCAAGAAGTAGCATCTCATTTGTGTTTCCCTGATTTATATTAAATTAGGATATTTTTGTACATTTATTGTCCATTTGGTTTTCTTCGGTGAATTACTTGTTTATGTCCTTTATCTAAGCTTTTATTTTTCTCATTGAGTGTAAATTTCATTACATATTCTGGATATTAATTTTTTGTTAATTAGGTGTATTGCAAATGTACTTTGAAAGAGTGTGGCTTGTTTTTATCCTTTGTTATTAGTCTTTTGATGTACAGAAATTTAAAAAACATTTCATATAATCAATTTATCAACTTTTTCTTTTACTGTTTGAGCTTTTCATGTCTTGTTTAAAAATGTTTCCTCAAAGTTATAAAGATACTCTTTTATTGTTTTCTTTTAGAAGTTTTAGTTTTGTTTTTAACAGTTAATCTATCTATGCTGTGGATAGTAAAGATTCTATTTCATTTTGTTCCATATAAACAACCAGTTGTCCTAGTATCATGTATTGAATACTACACCTTTTACCACTAACTAGCCACCTCTGCCATATTTTTCTATTCTGCTCTATTAGAATATTTGTTTCTCCTTGGACAGTACCACACCATGTTAATTACTGAAGCTTTATAATGAATTTTTATTTATATTAGAACAAAGTCTCTCTACCATGCTCTTCTTCAAAATTGGCATGACTTTCATTGTACCTTTGTTATTTTATATGTATTTTAGAATTGAGTTATCACATACTCTTTACAGAATTTTAACTGAGAGTGTGTTGAATTTATAGATTAATTTGGGAAGGAACAGTATCTTTATAATATGGAGTCTTCCTTGAAATGATTTTTTCTCTCCATTTATTGAGGTCTTTGTAATTGTTTTTAAATAAAGTTTTGCAAGTTTATTTATAAACCTCTAGCCCAAATTTTGTTAGTTTTTGCTCATAAGTTTTTTTGGTTTTGTAGCTATGTAAGTGTTAATTTTTAAAAATTAACATTTCCCTACTTGTCACTAATAAAGAAGAAGGCAGTGGTATTTTATATCTTGATATTACATCTTGCAACCTTGTTGTACTCTGTAATTAATTCCAATAATTTGTCAGTAGATCCTCATGGGTTTTCCATGTATTTCATCTACCAATACTAGTAGTTTTATTTCTTTCTTTCCATTGCTTATAACATGTTCTTCTTGCCTTACTCTGATGACTATGATCTCTAAACAATATTAAAAGGGGCATCAACAGCAGGCTTCCTTGTCTCATTGCTGAATTTAAAGAAAATATTTCTTATATTTTATAATTAAATATCATGTTTCTATTAACATTTGGGAGATCCCCTTTATCAGGTAAGGAACTTAGCCACACTCAAGTTAATTAATTAATTTATCCAGGGTATAAAATAGAATTTTCATTTTCTTTGTAATACTTGTCTCTCCACAGCCTTGTAAATAGGTTGATTTTCCTCTTAGCTACTATCAGCCCAGAATGCTAACCTCATTTGGAGGAAGAGAACAGTGCATAGGATTCAGCAGAATTAGGAGATGCGATAACTCAGGGCTGTCTATTGATATCTCTTTTTGAAAAATAATTATCTAAATTGATGAAGCCATTATATCCTATTGTTTTCAGCACAGGTTGAAAATAGTTACAGCAGTACTGGCATAACACCTTACTTATTAAAAACCTATACTTTAATAACTATGGTTAAAATGAAAATAAACAGTGAAGAATTAGCCCTTAATCCTATAGCTATGGTTCCTAAACTTAGTTATACATTCAAATCATCTTGAGTTTTTAAAAAATTATCCATGCCCAGGACCTACACTAGTTAAGTCATTCTTTTTGAGATTGGTTGCATTCCCTGATTCCCTGTCTTTTTCTATTCCTTTCTCTGCTTCAGTCCCTCTCTCTCTCCCTCTCTCTCTCTCTCTCTCATACACACACACACATACACACATAGTGGCATAATAACTTCTGTTTATACAATATTTTGTTAATGCCACTTCTTTCTTTTCCTACTCCTAAAATTGCCATAAAACTCAATTGTAAAAAGATTGCTTTACTAATAATTGAACATTGTACATTTTTAACATATACCCTTTTTGCCCAGTAAGGCCAAGACAAGACAATGTGTGTTATTTAGGACAAATCCACCACTAGAAAAACACGCAGCTTCATTTATTTACATCAGAGCCCCAAGTAGTAGAACTTGGTGGTTGGTGAAATGGGTTGTCAGTTCTTCCATGTGCCCATCAACATGTTTACCTTCACTAAGATGCTGCAACACTTTATTAATAGCACCTTTATCATTCCCATCTCCTTCCTCTCCCCTGCCCTATCCTATTTTAATTCTATCCAGTGACTCATGTCTTAAGGGAAATTAGAAAAATCTTCTATTTCCAGAAAGGGCTAAAGCTGTAAGTTTATATGAAAGATAGAATGCCAAAGGTGTTGCCAAAAAATTAATAAATCAAAATAACAGATGGGTTAGCCAAAATGAAAAAAAAATAGAACTCTTGGGTGTCACGCAAAACTTATGGAATGTCTGAGGTTTTCTTATCCCCTCCTTAAAAAATTTTGGTTTCCTGTAGGATAGCTCTCTGGCTTCTCAGCATTCTCATAATTTCCTTTGGCAAATCCCAGATTTCTTTTTAAAATATATCTGATGACTTGCAGTGATGATTTCTTCTCTTCACAGAAACAAATCAATATTCAAATTCAAACATTCAAAAAGTGTTCAGAAATCATAAGAATTTGAGACATCATAAGAAAGAAACTTGAAGAACTGTGAGCCACAAATAACATCAACAAAAAGTAAAGGTGAGGAACTGCACTTATAAGTTAAATAAGATTAAACTCAACATGAAGACAGGACTAGAACTCAGTTGAGTCCATAGAAGTCAATCAGCCTAAAGAATATGTGGTTTTTCTGAATAGACAAAAAGACAAAGATTTTCACTTTGGTATATAACTTGTTTTCATTCTGGCACTTAACATCTGTGTCTCTGAGTATGAGACAAATGCTCTGAAAAAATGGCTTTGGAGAATGCAAGAGTAGGTTGTCTACCTTTTCAGGTCAAAGTTAGGGAAAAGAATTGCTGCTTCATTAAATATATCCCACAGATCCATAGAAAGGGATTTTTAAAAGAGGAAAACCAAAGATGTAAGGAAGTAATGAATATTAAGTTTAGCTTGATGTTTCCCAATATTGGTTTGAAAAAAACATTAAATAAACATTTTTTAAGCAAGTATGGCAAAAAGTGAACAGATGGGAATGACCCTAGTTTTAACTCTAACCTCTCTGACCTTACTAAAGCCCAGCGAGGTCAGGTGACTTTCCCAGGATCATACAGAAGACTGCAATCTTCATCAACTCAGTCTGGTTCTCTTTCTGTTGCATTATGTGCCTAGCAATTGTTCTTTAAAATATCATTAGAGTAGATACTATTTCTGTCCTCAGTTATCACAATATAGGCTATTGGATTCTTTATCGCTATTAGAAGTTAGCTAAGAATAATATGGAAAATTCTGAATTCACTTTTATAAAGTATTCCAGAAACATTAAATATCTGGAATGATATTACTTGGAAATATGAAAAAAGATAGTTATACAATGTCATGAATGAAAATTAAGGCCCTTGGCATTTTATGGGCCATAAATAATCAGAAAAATTTTGGAAATAGATGTTTCTAAAATAAATGGCTAGTGATATCTTTTAAAATACATTCTTAACATACTTAAGTACCTATTAAAGTTGGTCAAATAATTCTAAAGTAAAACCATCAAGTACTTAAACAAAGTGAAGATCATATCTGAAGTCTAAATAAACGTTCAGTCATTCCATCAGGAGCAAATCATAAAGAAAACATATAAAGAAAATACCAGATTGGTTAAATGTGTTCTTTATTCATGGTTTACTCCCTGAAACATTGTTCATGATTTTCTTACAGTCTACATTTTTTATTTTAACTTTTTCTTTTTATGTTTCCCAAGTTCACAATTCACACAAAGTCCCCATTGAAGCAGAAAGAAAAATGATACGAATAGTTCAGAGCTCTTTGGGGATTCAAATCGGTTTTTACAATAAAACCTTGATTACTCAAAGCACACAGAAGAGTTTGAAACTTGACACCGGGAATAGGGAGCAGGCTAGTTTGAAAAGTGATAAAGGAGATCTGAAGCCTTGTAGGATTAATGCAGTGAGTCCTCAATCCTGGAACTCAGGCCAGAAAAAAGCCAGACAGCACTGGACTTGGATGTAGGGAGAGAAAAAAAAAAATAAAAAAGACACTTTGTAAAGATGTGCAAGGTTGTGGTTTCCTGATAAATTAAGATGACATAGACAGTACCACAGGGCTTGCTTCATTATATTATTGTAAAATTTGGACTCAAACAGAATGAGGCAAACCCACAAGTTAAAGTGTTTTTGAAGTAGCTTAATAATTACTTTGAGAAGAACAGAACACCCTTTCAGCAGTATGGACTGGAACTCTCATCAACAAACAACCAGTCTTTTGTGAACAAATACAAGAAGTAACACACGGGGGTGGGCTTGGAGTGTATTGATGCCCAGAAAGACTTTTTTTTTTTTTTTACTTTAATTATGAAACCTGGTGGGTTTTTTTTACTTTAATTATGAAACCTGGTGGTAGTGTTATATGACACAATGTTTTTCAGAGCTTCTGTAGGAAACTTGTCCTCAGTAAAGGATTTGTAAAGGTATAGGAGAAAACACAAAGCTATTTGATCTCTTTTGAAAAAATCAAAGGTATTAAATGTTTTAGATCTCCTGCACTTTGTTTCCTCATTTAAGAATCAGCTGTCAGAAACGCCAAGCCCCACCTGGGCATGCTGCCAATTGAAATAGATTTTTCTTCTCAATTTTCATCTTCTGGATTCCTTGAAGACCTGATTTCATATTATTTCATGCTGCAGAGATAAGGGTGATTGGCTACAAATCAGGGCTCTCAGTGGAGTGGGGATGGGTGATAAAGGACGAGGAAGAGAGGGAGGGAGGCCACAGCCCATCTTGTGGTCAGTGAGTTTCCCAACCTTTCCATGCTGTCTGTAAATTTCATCCAGATATAAGCTCATCCTACATTTGTCATTTGGACAGGACGATGGACTGTCAGGGAGGGATGAAGGATCCAGACCACAGCTTGTGAGCCATTCAGTTACCACAGTGTCACATGACTTCAAGTGATTCCACCCTGGCCACCTGCTGTCCTGGGGTACCAGCTCTTCCTCTGAATTCCTAATTCATTTCTTTAGCAAAAAGTGCTATTTCTGGAATTTTTCCAACAATTACTCATGCACTCATCCATATACTCAAAACATGGGTTTTTTTTTTTTTTTTAGCACCTGCAATGCATAAGGCCCTATTCTGGCACCAGGAACGCAGTGTCCAACAAAACAAAGTCACTGATTTCATGGTGTTTACATTTCAAGGGGGAACTGTTCATTTTTAGAAAAGAAGAAGATTTCATAAAATTGTAACACAGTAAGTGAAAGTGTTCTGGCCATGGCTGGGACCACAGCCTACCATGAGCTTCTTGCATGGTTAGGAACTAATGCTAATTAAGCACTTAACGTGCCAGGCATTGAGCAAAGTACTATACATTTGTTTCCTCATTGTCTGGGAAGCTAAGCTGGATGCTTTCTAAAGTACCCATTAAAATCTAGATTATTTGGTTGGTCACTTTACAGTAGATTTTCCTGTAATTTTTGTCTAGAGTTTAAGATGTGGCAAAAAAAAGATATCTATATTCAAGAGGTCTCTTGAAATGACTTGAATTTTGGAGATGGAGGAAAGAACTTTCTAATAAGTTATGTAATATAGTGGAAAGATCTACCTCTACGTTCAAATCCCAGTTCCTCAACTAACCTTTCTGAGCATCCTCTGTGAGTTGGGGTTAATTCATTCCTCTTAGTATTATTGTGAAGATTAACTTTATTTACCGAATATTTATGGCATGCCTATTGTGTGCCAAGTACTGTCCTTGCTACTGAGGATGTAGTGATTAACATAAAGTCACTGCCCCTACGAGGTGCTTTAGCTCCTTGTGTCTTTTCTTTGTCTTCTTTTTTTGTGGAGGAGGTCATTTGGTCCCTTGTGGATAGAATACTGGGTCTAGTTTTGTGTGAAACCCACTGGCCTTCTCCAGGCGACCCCTGACAGTGTCAGACCTAATCAGCTGGAGCGAGCTGTGAGCCACATCTGTGACCTGTCAGGTAGAGAACAGAGATGGGTGTTCGGAATCCAGCCAAACCTGGCAGTCACTGGGAAGGTCCTGGCTGAAAGGCCAAAACATGACCTTGTGTTCAAAGGGTTCCCTGATAAAATCTATGTGCAAATCTTAAACAATGTGCCTTTGTTGAGAAGCCCTAAATATTTAAAAATCTGCAGACTCTCCTTTACCTCCCTCCACTTTTCTCTTTCTCAGTACAATGATAATACTCTTCTAACCACTATATATAGTTCAATATCTTATCTATCTTTAAGAAAATCTTAAACACAAGAGAAAAGCTCATTCCTGGAGTGAGTTAAACTTCTTTTTCAATAAGCTAGGGCATATATAAATGTTGAAAAAATATTGATGAATAAAACAAATATAGTTCAATTTTCTTTTTATATGATTAGAGAAGCTTACCCACACTGTAGTCCATGAAACATACAGAAGGGATGACAGTAAGAATGATGCAGTTTATACAGCTCAATGGCTCCTGAAATGAATGAACTCCAGATATGTTGGTGCCTTTTTTTTTTTTTTATCTTCCAAGTTCTTTATTTACCACTCCACAACCTCCACGTTAGCAGAGTTTAGTGCTCTGGAATGAGGATTTGCTGAAATCTCTGCAATTGTTTAATGTGCCTAGATACATGAACATGTTAAAAATTACATTAAAAAAAGAAGAGGGGGGAGAGAGAGAGAGAGAGAGAGAGAGAAAAAAAAAAACTGGGCTAAGTGAGATCCCTTGTCATCCTTCCTGAAGTTAATCTATTGATAATCAGCTCTCCGATCTCCAAAAAGTGATTGCCATTTCTAAGAGAACTTGGAGGTGCTGTGGACAGGGTAGGAAATGCGCGATGGATAGCAATGTGGATGATCTGACTTTGCTGTGAAACAATTAATTTGAGCACAGTGAAGCTGCAGATAGTTTCCTGATTTTTGGCTTTTATTTGTTTTTATATCCATGCTGGAGATGGATGTGATTTAGAAATTGGATGAACTTTGAACTGTATTTGTCACCTTTTAGTTTAAGAATTGAACATGAAGGGAGCACTTTCCTGTTGGTCCAGTGTCTCAGACTCTGGGCTTCCATTGCAAGGGAGCGAGGGTTCCATCCCTGATAGGGGAACTAAGATCCCATATGCTGTGCAGTGAGGCCAAAAAAAAAAAAAAAAAAATTGAACATGACAGTTTGGGGTGGGAGAGCACATGAGTGATTCTGAGGTGGAAGCTGGGTTTTGCTTTCTTTGCTTTCTTTTATTTTATTTTAGTTTTAAAGTGACTGAGGGAAAGTGAATCAACTGTGTTTTTTGTTTGTTCAAGTTTCAAAGTGCTGTTTCAGGAAAAAGAGTCTTTGTTTTACATCACATTCTGCCTTTTTCAACAGAAATGAATCAGAGGGAATCAGAGAAATGTGAGTTGACTTTTTTTAAAGGAAACAGACGAGAATCTGGTGTCAAATGTTTTTGTCCAGAGTTCCAAAATTGATGATAAGTAGAGCTGCTTTCTAGAATTCCTGGGAAATAATTATGACCAGATTTGTTTTTGTGGTATTCACATCCCATCCCATTTCCCCACCACCCACCCACCCTTCCAACCTCTCCATCTCATGGACTTCATTTCTTTTTTTTTCCAAGGATAACCACACATGAAAACAATGGATTCAGCTCAGGAATATCAGAACAGTCAAAGCCATCTTTCTGAAAGCAGGGTCCTGTATCATTCTGCCTCACCGCTGAATGAAGGGTGTTTTCCTTATGTTGAGCTCTGATGGATCCATATTCTCAGACACTGAGCCAAAAATAATGCACTTGGCTTTCCTTATACAGAACTTGCCCTGCAACCTAAGCTGCGCAAATAAACTCTGAGCTATAATCCTCTCGACCTCTTAGAGAGAGATGGTGGCAACAAGGAATTGTCCCTCCAACTTGAGGATTTTTTTATTTTCCCCCGTGGGAAGTAAAGTTCATAAGAGCAGTATGAAAACACATGTGGGTTTAGTGCAATTATCAAAACTATTATATGTAACAATAGAAAAGAACTCATCGTTCATAATCATTTCTATTTTTCATGTTGAAAATTGCAGGGTTTAGAAAAAAGTTTGCAGTATTTTTTTTTCCTGTAGTCTAAAATATCCTTCCTTGAACAAGCATAACTATGATATGCCACTAAATTAACAGTAATCAGAAAAATCATTTGTTCAAGATAAACATCAGACTATGTAACTTTGAATATTTCCACAAATGCAGTGTTTTGAAAGATAATCTTGTCCTTCTAAGGCAATGAATTTTAGAATTAGAGGTGGCAATTCAGACAAACATCATTCTTCAGGCCCCCGTGTGTGTCCCCCTACCCTCATTAAGTTAAGGTTGAAGTGTGGCGTTACTGACAGAAAAGGACAACATAGCATGATAGTTAAAAGTGGGGACTTCCTGGGTTTACAGTTCTTCCTAGGCTACGATTCTTAATACTTACTTTATCCTCTTGTTTCCTCAGTTTTCTCATTTGTACAATGGAGCAAATAGTGTCTGCTTCATAGAATTATTATGAGAATTATAAGTATTTAGAACAATAACTGCAACACGGCAGATGCTCAGTGTTTTTAGCTATGATTAGTATTTAAACTTCCAATTCACTTTGTAACTTCTGTGCCTAAAATGAAAATTCAGGAAGAGTTTAAGAAATCTCTAAACAGACTTTCTCAGCCTCAGGTCAGTTGGCATTTGGGGCTGAATAACTAACGCTTTGTTTTGGGGAGGCTGGTCTGTGCACTGAAGGGATATTTAGCAGTGCCCCTGGCCTCTACCCACTACATGCCAGTAGCCCACCTCCCAAGTCATGACAACCAAGACTGTCTCCTGACATGGTCAAATGTCCCTTGTCCCTTGGTGGGGGAGGAGACAGCAGTACAATCTCCCTGATCAGAGCCAGCACTTTAGAATATTCATCAATATAAAGTGCATGTCTTAAGTAGATAGATATTCTTGAACAATGGAATTGTCTGAAATATCGCCCAAAGGTTCAAACAGCATCTCTTTCCTTTTTAAAATCTAATTTTGAATAGGATAATTTAGTTACAATTTGGAAAAAAAATGGAAACAAGGAAACAAAAAGAAAGGAAGGAAAGAAAGAAGGAAGGAAGATGCTTCATTACATAAAAAGAATTCTTTACCATTTAACTGGGGACCAGACCCTCTCTCCCTGTAGGCTACAACACTGTTTCTTTAGCTGAAGCACATAACTGAAACCTAGATGCTTTCTCTAAAAAACTTTTTATTTAAAAGAGTAAAGAAAATCCCATTAAATGGTTAAAGATCTGGGATGTTTTGTTACATATTACATATAGGTTAACTTAAAAATCAACCACTCCTTTGACCATTCAACGCTCATTTCCGAAATGAAATTCGTTGGAGGAAAGAAAGAAAAAAAGGAACTGGAAAAACTTGCTTATTCTGTTCATGAAAATTGATTTTAGTGTTTATTGACACCCAGATGTTTGTTAGATGAGGCCTTCATTATTACCTTATTCTTATCCCTTTTTAATCCTTTTGACAAAAATCACATTTTCTTCTAGTCACAACAAAATAATTTCAACTAACCTCACTAGGACTCAGATTGGTGTCAAGCTAACTCAGCAGTTTGGCTTTTGAAGACTGAAGAGGAGGAAGAAGACTTCATACTTAATTCTAATCAGCAAAATGAAACTCTGATCCCAAAATAAGACCATTAAGTCCTTGAGGCAAATATAAAATGTATATGTGAATTTTAAATAAATAAAATGGTCCAGTCCAAAGTCAGTGCTGCATTCAAGAAACATCATACCAACATCCAAGAATAACTGAAAACAATGTGAATTTTCCCTGGAGATTACGTTCACAATGCACTACAGACCTCTTTACAATCGGTTTTGTAAAGCATTGCTAGCTTTGCTACCCACATACAGCAGTGGCCCCCAATAATTTCTCCCCTCTCTCTGAAGCTCCCCTAGAACTCTGCCTTTAACTCAGCCTGTGTACCTTCTCTTATTTCACTCATCCTTTCCACCTTATAAATGTATTTGTTTTCTTTGCACAGTAGTTCTCTGTCCTTTCTCTGTCCATCCAGCTACGAATTCCTAACCTCAAGAGGCCATCAGGTAGGGAAAGACAGGATTTCCACATTTAGAGCAAAGAGCAGAAGACTTTTACTTACATGAGTACTCAAGTAAGTAGATATACAATAAAAATATATATTAATATATATATTATATATTATAATATATATAATATATTATATATAATATATATAATATATATTATATATATTATATATAATATATATAATATATATATAATAATTAATATATATAATATATATATTACCCATCCCTGTTACAAATTAAAATGAGGGAGTTATCTGAATTATAGAATAATAAAATATGGAAGTAGTCCTGGAGTAAAATACTAGATATATGAAAATTTTACCAAAAATGAAGATAATTTTCATGGACTTTACAGTAGCTGGCTTGGCTAAAGTATGTTCTATATCCATACTTTTCTGACTGCACCAAGAGGAAGCAAGATGAAGGTAAGAATCAATGCAGCTGACTCTTTTGTTCAATGCTCTGCCTCCTGTTTGCTTTGAAAGCATTGGGAAGAAGCCAGTCTCTATTTGATATTATAGCTACGGTGGCTTTCAACAATCACATAAGTGGCTAAACATCTTGAAGAAGTATAGATAAATGGTTCACGACCTTTTAGCCTTTACTATATTCTCCCATATATGCTTTGTGCTCTGAAATACTTGTCTTAAAAAATAACTGCTTTACCTATTAGAATGGCCAAAATCTGGGACACTGGTGTACGCGAACAAAATTTTGCCCCAAATGAGTCTCTTTGGCAAGATGATTAACTTAGGCTGATTATTTTTAAGAAACAGAAGACTCAGGAAGTTTTTCTTTTACCTCCCCGTTAGCTTCCTAAAGAATAGAGATAGAGGACCTGTTCCAGGAAGGGAGCTATCACCAGAGATAACTACAGTATGAACTAATTGTGGTAGACAGGGAGGAACTTGGCAAAGTCTGTTTGTGAAAATTCCTCTGGTGTCCCATTGTCTCTACACGGCCAGCAAACATTTACTTACCAAGCGTTTGCTTTTCCATCTCCATGTCAATTGCCTTTCTCCCGTTTGAAGTCCCCTCACCCCACCCATGACATCCCCCCACAACTACTTCCAACATCCCTTTTTGTCTTTAGCTGAAGATGGTATTTAAGGTGAGGGCTTCAGCCATTTAGGCGAGTTACTCTGTTTGCCTGGGTCCCTCCCTCAGGTATACATGTTATTAAGCTTTTGTTTTATTTTCTCCTATTAATCGGTCTCATGTCAATTTTTTTAATGCAAGTATAGTTGACTTACAATGTGTTAGCTTCTGCTGTACAGCCAAGTGATTCAGTTTTATATAGTTTATATATATATTCTTTTTATCTTCTTTTCCATTATGGTTTATCATAGGATATTGAATATAGTTGTCTGTGCCATATGGTATCATGTCCATTTAATTCTTAGAATACTGAGAAGAACCTAGCAAGGTAGAAGAAACTTTCTTCCTCCCTGGCACTGATAACAGCAAATCCTGGAGAGGATATTGAGCAACAGGAACTCTCATTCATTGCTGGTGGAGACACTTTGAAAGGCAGCTTGGCAGTCTCTTACGCTAAACGTACTCTTACCATGTGATCCAGCAATCACACTCCTTGGGAGATGAAAACTTATGTCCACACAGAAACCTGCACAAGGATATTTATAGCATCTTTGTTCATAATTGCCCAAACTTGGAAGCAACCAAGGTGACTTTCAGTAGGTGAATGGATAAATAAACTGTGGTACATCCAGATATTGAAATATTACTCAGCACTAAAAAAGAAATGAGCTATTAAGCCATGAAAAGACACAGAAGAAACTTAAATTTATATTACTAAGTGAAAGAAGCCAATCTGAAAAGGCTACATACTGTATGATTCCAACTGTATGACATTCTGGAAAAGGCAAAACTATGGAGACAGTAGAAAGATCAGTAGTTAATAGGGATTGAGGGGGAAGGAGAGGGATGAATGAGTGGAGCACAGAGGATTTTTAGGGCCATGAAAATACTTTATATGATACTGTAATGATGGATATATATATATATCATTATACACTTATCCAAACCCATAGAAGGTAAAACACCAAGAGTAAACCCTAATATAAGCTATGGACTTTGGGTGATTATGATGTGTTCATCAATTTTAGATTTCTCAATTAAAATAAGTGTACCACTCTGGTGAGGGATGTTGATAGTGGGGTAGGCTATGAATATATGGGGGAGGGGTATGTGAGAAATCTCTTTACCTTCTCCTCATTTTTGCTGTGAACATTAAACTGCTCACACACAAAAAAATCTTAATAAAAAATAATTTGAAAAACACAACTGCTTTTACTATAATAATTTATTTTCTTCTTTTAGAGTTTTTGCTCAACATGAGTGACCCATGTCATTATTTTTAAAAGTTACCTTGACTTTTAGTTATGCTGTGAATGATTTTGATGGCAATAATAATAGAGATGATAGAGCTTTTGAAATATGAATTGTTCCACCACTTCCATATTGGTCTTCTAAAATACTAAGGTTCTGAGATCCCAGTTTGGTAACCAGATTGGATAGCTTCTCAGGTCTTCTTGAAATTATGTGATTCTTTCCTCTAGAACCCTACTTCTCCTGGAAAATAATAACAATAATGACAAAATAAAAAATATTTTAATTGGAAATAGATCAACCTTTAAAGGGCAGATGGACATTGAGCCTACTCTCTAACCACATTCTTATATAATAAGACCCTTCCCTCTGAGAATGGGGCTACTCAAGATAGTATGAGAGAAACTCTTCAAAGTTTTGGTGAAATCTGCCTATATTGAGAACTGTGTCAGTTATGTTTGGCTGCATGTGACAGAAAACTCAAAATTGTCACATACAGGATTAAATTATCTTTCTCATATGAAAGTCTAGAGATGGCATGTAGCACTGAGTTTCAGGGAACAGATTCCTCTTAACCAGTAGCCTAGCATCCCATTCCAAAGGTCACCTGCTTGTTCAAAACGGCTGCTGGAGCTCCAGCCACATTGCCTAACTTCCATGCAGAAAAGCAAAGAAGAGCAAGAAAGGAGTATGCTCTCCCCTTTAAGAACTCTTTTCATCAGTTGAATGTGACACTTCCATAGGCATCTCACTGACCAGATGGGTCAGATGGGTCAGAGCTTAGTAGCTGGAAGGGAAGCTGTCAATATACTCTTTTTTTCAGGATAGCTGTGTACTTAGCTAAATATCGAGGATTCCATCACTGAGGTAGAAAAATGGAACAAACACAGAATAACAAGTAGAAGCATCTGCCTATTACTCTTTCAAGCAAATAAATAGAAATAAAAGAAAGTTTACCCAAAGATTCCTTTGGCCTTAAAATTCATTTCGTCTTAGCTGGAAGAGTAAAGGCTTAAGGGTTCCAGCATTCAGTGGTAGAGTGAAGAATCAGAATCAATGGACCTAGTCTATACTCAAGGGTTGGCATTTTTCTGCCTCAACCACACAGGCACAATCTATAGACAGGCTTGCATCATCAGACAACTGAAAGTCTCAAATATATACTATTTATAGGGCTGTGCACACAGAGGGACAGGTTAATCCGATTAATCAATTAAAATGGCTGGACCTCTGTTTCTTTAGACACATCAATTTATTTTTGGAGAAATCAGATTTTTTAATAACCAAGTTAGTAACATCTCAGCTCACCTTTCTAACAGAGAATTAGAGCATGGATTTTTCTAATTATAGCAATTTCTCAAATATTCAAAAGGAATGAGGTGATCCATATGAAAATTCATAAAATCTTCAGAACACCAATGAAAAATAAGGTATTACTATTGTTTGAGGTGATAATTAATGTTAGAGCAATATTAAATATCCAGAAAAGGTACATCCGTATAAACAAAAAGCAGATTAGAGGTTACCAAAAGGGGGGGAGTTGGAAGGAGGGGAAAGGAGCAGGGAGTGACCGGTTACTGGTTATGGGATTTTTTTTTAAGACGATGAAACTATTTTGGAACTAGATAGAGGGGATGGCTGCACAACATTCTGAATGTACTAAATGCCACTGAGTTGTATACTTTAAAATGGTTAATTCTGTTATGTGAATTTTACCTCCATAAGCTAGGGCAGCATGTACCTATAATCTTTTGGAATGTCTTTTCTATAAAATGTGCATTATGAATACACAAATAAAGAAGGATTGATCCTAGAAGGGCCAGCTGTCCAAAATCACGTATTCCCAAACATTTCAAATTGCCATGGTTTAACACGGCACCATCAAACTCAAAACAAGAGCGTTTAGGTATGGACATATAATGAGACTGAGGAGTTTTCAAATATCTAGCTAGAATTAAATTGATACAATGTGACCCAGAAAAATGAGATGAAGCTGACAAAATAATTCAATTAGTTTAATATCAGGAGTTGTTGCCTAATGGTGAATTTGACTATATTCTGAAAAGAACTGCCAAAGGAAGTTATCCAAATCCCATAACCTGGGTCATTAAAAATTGATCTGAAAAAAGGAAAAAGATCTGGAGTAAGGGCTGGAAAAACTCTCTGAACACTAATTTTACACTGGCAAGGGTGGGATGCAATGACATAATGAGTGTTTTAGTTTCTACCTCCAATCTCCAATGGCTCTGTCTTTCTTATGGCTTGTACATAAAAACTTAGAATTGTTTAAGTTCTTTCTACTAAAGAATTTATTTGGGGGAGTATTTGAAACATGGAAGATGAAAGACACTTCAGAAAAAAAAATAATAATAAACGAGCCTGAGATTCAACAGCTGAAACAAATCAAATTTATATAGCTGTTACATAGATTTTCTTTTTTAAGTCTCTGGTCTCAACATAAATGGATTTTATGTTTTAACTTGTTTCTCTGGTCATTTTTAATAAAAAGTCTAAATAATGATGTTATATAGGATGAATGACATTTCAGGTCACATAAACATATGAAGTCACCAGCTCTCCCCCATGGAGAGGAAGAGGAGATCCTGCCTGGATAAACACAGCAAAGGCAAAGAAAGCAAAAAAATGGGAAGAGTGAGTCCCCGCACCCATCTCCCCACAGCCTTCAGAAAACTTAGCTAAGAAGGTAGTTGCAAGAATGAGAAAAGGCTAATTCACATTGCTTCCTCATTCAGACATTTCTGCTCTGTGGGCTTTTGAAGATAATAATCAATCCAGAACACATGAAGTCCTTCTAAACTCTTGCCAGAGATTCCTTGGGACGGGAGGTGGGCTGTGCATCCACACCGGAGAGGAGGGCTGTTAGTGATCATAACAGTAGTAATTATTTATTGAGTAATATCTGAGGCAGAGAGAGATTACCTAAGTAACTTGCCCAAAGCTGTAGCAGTGGGAAGCTGTGATCCTGGGCTCAGCACCTGGGCAGGTTAGGCACTAACCACTAGGCATTTCTGCCTCCCAAAACACAGTAAACACATAGTGCCCCAGCCAAACCAAAAGGATCAGAGAAGGCTTCCCGGTAAAAGTTATGCCTGATCTCGTAAGATAAGTAGTGGTTCAGCGGGTGAAGAAGAGGTAGAAGTCTGGCCCAGAGAAAGGAACAACACGAGCAAATGTTTCAAGCTATAACACAGCAAATTCAAACGATCTCGAGGGGTGCTGTATTAGTGGATGAGAGACAGAAAATAGAGGGGTTTGGGGTTTGGACATATGGAGAGGGGTCAGACCATGGATGACTTTCATGATGCCCAACGAAGCTTGCATTTTATCCTAGAGAGAGAGATCTGAAAGATTTTAAGCAGAGGAAGTTAAAAAGGTTTTGTATCGATCCCTTTGGTGACAGTGTAGAGGCCATGAGGTTGGGGGAGGCAAGATTAGAATTAAGGAGATCAGCTGGGGGCTACTGTGATAGTTTAGGTGAAAGAAGACAAGACTGTGAATTATGGCACTGGAGAGGTGGGAACACATTTGAAGAACATTTGGGAGATGATCCAGTAAGATTCAGTGATATAGGGAATGAACAGATGTAAAGAGTGATGGTCAAGTGTATGATGGTGGGAACTTGGATAATACAGCAAAAGAAGTGGGGCTGGGATGAGTTCAGTTTGGGGGTTCTGTGGAACTAATTGGACATGTCCAGCAAGCTCTGGATCTGCAGGTTTATAACTCAAGGAAAAGGTCAGGGCTAGAGACATTTTGTGAGTCAGCCATCCATTCACTCTTTGAACGTTCATTGAAAAAAACCAGGTTGCTACTTCAGGAGCAAGGAGGACCTTATAAGTCATGATAAGGAATTTAAATTTTTCCTATAGTCAGCATGGATGAATGACAGGAATAAGCAGCAGAGAAATATGCTTAAGCTTAAAGTTTAGAGAGATCACTTGGGCCAATACATGGAGTTAGCCAAGTATACTTACCCAAGTAACTGAAGTGTATAAAATAATATGAGCAGCAACTCTCCAAGGGAACTTCAGGGGTCATCAATATCAACTTAAGGGGTGGGCAGAGAAAGGAAAGTCCACAGAGATGACCAAGACAGAAAGATTGAGAGAGTTTGCAGTATCATGGACATCGAGGGAGTAGGGTACCAAGAAGGTCTACATCGTTAGCAAATCAAATAAATGACAGCGAGGGGCCCAGGAAGATAAATAACAAAACGTATCCATGGTACCTAATAATAAAGATTTCCTTGGTGACTTTGGCCGAGCTACAACTGATGGAAGAGTGAACTGTGAATAAGAAAGTACATATAAACTGCTGCTTGAAGAAGCTTAGTTTTAATAGAAAGGGGAGAGATGAAGAACCAATGGCTACTTGCCTAAAGATGGAAGAGACTGGAGCATTTTTATAGGCTAAGAAAAAGGATGCATGAAAGAGTAGTTAAAGGATAGAAGAGGCAGGAAAAGGGGTTGGTTCTGAACAGGCTGACTTCTTTTTGTCTTATGGCATATTTTTAGGCCTAAATTACACATTCTCTTTCCAATATTAAAAAAAAAAATTATCTTTAGTGGGCAATTCGAGTTCAATAGGATATATTCATATGGATATATCCCAGACTGATCCTGATTCTGGACTCTACACTCCAAATCTTTACAGCTCTCTTCTACACTTGTTAAATATTTGTGACCTGTTTCTGTTTAAGAGAGTTTGTGGGTGTGATGGATATATTGCTATCCTCCTTCTACACCTTTTCCTTTTCAGAATCACTCCAAACCCCAGTCACTCTGCTCTGCCTGCTTCCCACTACTTGAAACGTTGTTTTACATTAATTTTTGCCTGTAGTTACTACTTTATGATAAATGGGAGAAACGTCAGTACTGGCTGCCAGGGTCATGGAAGAATTTCTTATGAGAAATATAATTCAAGAGGGAGAACTATACTACCTCAAAGGCTCCACAAACATCATTCTGAGATGAGACAGGGTCTTCCGAGGGCAAAGAGGGCTGGGTCTCCTGTGGGTCCTGGAGTGTCTGGGGATGGTGAATATGATGAGGGTAGAAATGGGAGTCCCAGCAGTCACTTTCATCGGTGAGGTAGAAAGTCATTTTGTTCGAGGAGGAGAATAGAAGAGCTCAGAAAGCAGTGTGGGATGTGAAAGACAATAAAAGGAGAGATGCAATAAGTTTTTTTTAAAAGAAGGGTCATTGTGGGATGTGAATTGAATTCTTAAAGAGATGCAAATCCTACTGAAATTATTTTTATTTCTTTTTGCTTGCTCGACAATATTATTTTGATTGTTGTGCTAATGTGAGACTTGGCCACTTGGCTTGGGTTTTACCTGGTAAAATTAAAAGAGGTACATTTGTCTTTTTCTTCCTTTTTAAGAAATTGTTTTATGGGTGGATAAGCTGCAAGATATGACAAGATCTCAACAATGGCCAACATGGAAGTTGGGAAACTTCCAACTTGGAAAATAAGAATAGACCAAGCCTGAGGAGGAGATTTGCTGAACTCTTGGGTTCTCTTTCCAAGGACGGTGATACCAATCAAAATTCAACTCACCAAGGTGGCTTGGAAAACATGGGGTCAATGAAACATAATGTCAATCTGGGACACATCAGTTCAATTTTCCAGGGGTGTTCCAAAAAGTATGAAAATCTGAATTGGTGCTAAAACCCCATCCAATGAATAGAGAATAAACAGAAAGTCTAGCTCCAGGGGCCTGGCAAGAGTGCAGAAAGGAAAAGTCTGCAGAAAAAAAGAAGTGGTTCAGGGAAAGCTTTATCCTAACAGGAGCAGAAAGAAGGATACAGTTAAGTCCACTCACAAGGACGGGGCAAACATGTTGGTGATTAGAGGGAAAGTCTTCCATTTCAGCCATTGTACCTCCTTATGCAGATAAGGCTCTACATATAAGTCTGCATATAAGTAACAAACCTAGGAGACTTCCCTGGTGGTGCAGTGGTTAAGAATCCGGCTGCCAATGCAGAAGGACATGGGTTTGAGCCCTGGTCTGGGAAGATCCCACATGCTGTGGAGCAACTAAGCCCCTGCGCCACAACTACTGAGCCCATGTGCCACAACTTTACTAAGCCTGCGCTCTAGAGCCCGTGCTCCCCAACAAGAGAAGCCACCACAATGAAGAGTAGCCCCCACTCTCTGCAACTAGGCAAGGTCTGCACACAGCGACAAAGACCCAATGCAGCCATATATAAATAAATAATAAATAAATAAATTTATTATTTTTTTAAAGTTGCAGGCTTCCCTGGTGGTACAGTGGTTGAGAGTCCGCCTGCCAATGCAGGGGACGCGGGTTCGTACCCCGGTCTGGGAAGATTCCACATGCCGCGGAGCGGCTGGGCTCATGAGCCATGGCCGCTGAGCCTGCGCGTCCGGAGCCTGTGCTCTGCAACGGGAGAGGCCACAGCAGTGAGAGGCCCGCGTACCGCAAAAAAAAAAAAAAAAGTTGCAAACCTAGTTCAGATTGGCTTAGCAATTAGGTTAGGATACATAGACACTGAAATATACTATGTCTCCTTCCTCCTTTCTGTATGCTCCTATCCAAGTACCATGTGTCCTCACTGCTATACGGTGCCCTTTTTGCAAAACTGTGCCCTGGTTTGGCAACACCCAAGTTCTGGACCTATGCCAATTGTCTCCTCTTTCCCCAATTAAAATATGCTCTCTTAATTCTCCATTACATTACCTCAAGTTCCTGCCAGAGCTCTGGCTAGGCAAAACAAGAGTCTAAAGAGTCTGAAGACTGATATCCCTGTGGGTTAGTCCTCCCAGATAACATTGACATTTTAACAAATGCTTTTAGTGCTAAAGAGGAAATATGGTGGGAAAGTTTTCAGGCACCGGCAGAATGAATGGAATAGCTATTTTCCAAAGAATTTGTTTCTTACATGTTTGTACTTCTTAAATAGAGCCATGTAAGTTAAGATATATTCCCCAGCTATGTGGAAATATTGAATTACTGCATATTCTTCAATATTCCTTTATAGATTTTATTATAATAATTCTTTGAAATGTGTAGACTTGCTTTATCTTGATATATGGTCAAAGTTTAGTAAATGTTCCAAACATGCTTAAAAAAATGGGTATTGCCCCAGTTATTGCTTATTAGACTGAATATATTAATTGTGTCTTCAAAGCCTCTTTATCCTATTGACTTTTGCTCTTTTATACATAATTTATGGATGGGGGTATGATAAAATCTCCTACCATAATGGATTTTTAAATTTCTCCTTATATTTCTGTCCATTTTTGCTTTATATATTTTGGAGTTTATATTATTAAGTGCATGTAACTCTTCTTTCCTATAAACCCAAATTTCTAATCATTAAGTAGCTATCATATTTATTTATAGTAATGTAACTATTTTGTCTGGTGGTTATATGGCTACACCAGCTACATTTTTATAACACTTGCTTAATATATTATTTGTGACCACATAACAAATTGCCCTGAGATATATTTCCCATTTATTATCCTCTCTGATATTGTGGGTCAAGAATTCTGGAAGGACTTAGCTGGACAGTTCTGGCTTTGGGTTGAAGTCAAGATATTAGCTAAGAATATGGTCATCTGAAGGCTTGGCTTGAGGATCCACTTCTAACAGGATCTGTTTCTAACTGACTCACTGGTTGGCTATTTGGTGCTACTCGCTGGCAGGAAGTTTCACTTCCTCCCCACAAGGGGCTTTTCCATAGGCTGCTTGAGTGTTCTTATGATGTGGTGGTTGAATTCCCCTAGAGAAAGTGAATTAACCGCCATAACCAGTATTTCTCTTATTATTCTCTTACTTTCTATCTTGTAGTGTTCTTATGTTTTAGGTATGCTTCTTGTAAATGAATATAGATGGAATTTTATTCCAATGTGATAAGCTTTATCTTTTAACTGTATAATTTCACCCATTTATATTATCTGTTGATTGCTAATAAATTGGGATTTACTTCTAACATTTTATCTCGTACTTTCTATTTGCTTCACGTTTCCTATATTTCTTTCTCTCTTTTCTTGCCATTACTAAAGTCAAAGAAGAACCAACTGGAAATTTTTAAAACGCAAAATACAATAACTGAAGTAAAAATAAAACTCATATAATGAGCTCAATAGCAGGGTGGAATGAATATGAATATAGCTAGAAATAGAATATAGATAGAGACAGAAATGATCCAATCTGAGCAACATAGAGAAAAAAAATAATGGCAAAAAAACAGACAGAGCCTCAGTGGCCTTTGAGACAATACAAAAGATTTATCTCATCAGAGCCCCAGAAGACGAAGAGAAAGAGTTTGATACACAAACACAGACACACGCACACACACAATTGAGAAAATAATGGCTGGAAACTTCAAAAATGTAGCAAAAGTCATAAGATACTGATTCATTAAACTTAGAAAGCCCCAAATAAAATAAACTCCCCGAACATGCCGGAGTATATAATAATCAAATCACTAAACTTTAAAGATAAATAAAAATCCTGAAATTAGCCACAGAAAAATGATGTGCTACTTATAGGGAACATCTATTCGAAAGACTACAGATTATTCATGAGAATCTATGCGGGCCAGAAGAAGTAAAACAACATTTTCAAAGAGCTAAAAGAAAAGAACTCTCAGCCCAGAGTTCTCTAATGAGCAAAAGTATCCTGCAGGAATTAAGGTGAAATAGACTTTCTCAGCGAACTAAGAATTGAAGAGAACTTCCTGAATCTCATAGAGGGCATCTACAAAATCATCATCATCATCTATTGCTAAAATCATATTTAAAGGTAAAAGACTGAATGTTTTCTCCTTAGGATAAGGAATAAGACAAGGATGTCCACTTTCATCATTCCTATTTGAGAGCAAGTTGGAGTCCTAGCCAGGGCATTAAGTCAAGAAAAAGAAATAAAAGGCATACAGATTAGAAAAATAAAATAAAATTGTCCCTCTTCACAGATGTGATGATTGTCTACATAAGAAAATCCCAATGAATCTATAATAAAAACTTATAGAACTAATAAGACATCTTAACAAGGTTACAGGATACAAGGTCAGCACACAAAAATCAATCATATTTCCATATGAGCAATAAACGATTGGAAATTGAAATTTAAAAACAATGACGTTGGGCTTCCCTGGTGGCGCAGTGGTTGAGAGTCCGCCTGCCGATGCAGGGGACACAGGTTCGTGCCCCGGTCCGGGAAAGATCCCACATGCCGCGGAGCGGCTGGGCCCGTGAGCCATGGCCGCTGAGCCTGCGCGTCCGGAGCCTGTGCTCCGCAACGGGAGAGGCCACAACAGTGAGAGGCCTGCGTACCGCAAAAAAACCCAAAAACAAACAAACAAACAAACAATGACATTTATAACAGGTCTAAAACATTGGAGTACTTAGGCATAAATTTAGCAATATATATACAGGATATGTATGCTGAAAACTGCAAAATGCTAATGAAAAAAATCAAAGAGCACCTAAGGAAATGGAAATGCATACCATGTTCACTGATTGAAAAGTTCATCATAGTAAACGTAAAAAATTGATCTACAGACAGTGCAATTACAATTAAGCTATTAGTAGCATGTTTTGTAGATATATGCAACCTGATTCTAAAATGTGTATGGAAAAACAAAGGAACTAAGATAGTCAAAACAATTTTGAAAAAGAAGAATAATAAATTTGGAGGAATCACACTGAATTTTAGACCTACTTTAAATCTACAGTAATCAAGAGAGTGTAGGATTAGCAAAGAGACAGACACAAAGATCACTGGAACAGAATAAAGAGTCCAGAAATAAACTCACACAAAAAGGTCAACTGATTTTTCACAACAGTACAAATCCAACTCAGTGGAGATATGATACTCAACACTATTCAACAAATAGTGCTGGAACAATTGGACATTCTTATGTAAAAACAAACCTTGACTTAAACTTCATCCCTTATAAGAAGTTAACTAAATAACTCATAGATCTAAATATAAAACTAAAACTTTTAGAAGAAAACATGGAAGTAAATCTTCAAGAAATGGAATTAGGTAAAGAGTCCTCAGACACGAGACCAAAAGCATAATCTATAAAAGAAAAAAAAATGATGAATTGAACTTTAACAAAATGAAGAACGTTTGCTCTGTGAAAGACACTATTAAGAGAATAAAAAGACAAGCTACATACTGGGAGAAAATATTTGCAAATCACATATCCAGCAAGGATTTGTATCCAGACCCTACAAAGAACACTTCAAAAATCAACAGTAAGAAAATAAACAACCCAATTAAAAACCAGGCAAAAAACGTAAACAGACACATATCACCAAAGAACATAAAAGAAAGGCAATTAAATAGATGAAAAGATGTTCAAAATCATTAGCCATTAGGGAATTTAAATTAAAACCAAAATGAGATAACTTTACACACTTAATAGAATGTCTAAGATAAAAAAATACTGACAATACAAAGTACTGGTAAGGATGTAGAGCAACTGGAGATTCTCATATCACTGGTGAAAAAGCAAACTAGCACAGCCCCTTTGGAAAACAATTGGCAATTTCTTAAGAAGTTCAATATATACCTGCCATATAACCCGTCAACCCAACTCTTAATTACCCTGCAAAAATAAAATATTATGTCCACACAAAAATCTGTGCACAAAAACTTATAGCAACTTTTTTTAATTGACAAAACCTGGGAACAACCTAAATGTCCCTTAATAGGTAAATGGGTTAATAAACTATAGCACATCCATGCAATGGTGAACTAATCAGCAATAAAAGGGAGTTAATTCTTGATACACATAGACTAGGAATGAATCTCAAAAGCATCTAGGCTGACAGAAGCCAGTCCCAAAATGTTACATACTGTGTCATTCTGTTTAAATGACATTCTCAGAAAGAGAATATAGTGATGGAAAGCTATAGTGACAGAAAACAGATCAGTGGTTGCCAGGGGTTAGGGCAGGGGAAAGGCATTTCCACAATGGGATAGCACAAAGGAGTTTTGGAGGTGATGGAACTGTTGTTCTGTCTCTTGATAGTGGTGGTGGTTACACAAACCTGTACATGTGTTAACGTTCACAGAAACACCCCCAAAGAGTTAATTATATTCTATGCTAATTTAAAAACTAAAATTTAGAAAAAGAAAATGATTTTATATTATGTTAACCAGCATTATTGGGCATTTTGCACATGAAATATTTTTTAAAATATCAAAATTGCCGTATTATTGGAAGTGATAATGTACCCATTATAGCTGCTAGCATCCTTAATAGATGTTTTCTGGATGAATGATTTGGTATATGCACATGGCTCCAACATATTTGGAGCTCTATGAATTCTTATATTTAGGATGGGGAATATATTTCTCAAACTCTTGTCAGTTCCTTCAGCTATATAATATGGAGATTAAAAAGCTATCTATTTCCCAGGGTTGTTGTGAAATTTAAGTGAGGTAATAAATATAAAGTGCCTGGTAGGGGCTGGCACATTGCAGTCCTTCACTAAGGGGTTCTATTATTGTTGAGATGGTTGGTGCTCTATAATGCACATTACACTGTATTGAAATTGGCTTTCTGCATGTCTATCTCCCCCAATTAGATGGTTGTCCTTGTGTTTCTAGCACCCAGTATAATACTAAACAAATAGTAAGTGTTCAGTAAGATTTGATTGAACAAAATTAGTGATTGGAACAAAGAATTAATCCCATAACTTTTTAATGGTTAACAAATACTTGGTGCATAGGAATAAAAACAAGATTTAACCACATGGCGATGGGGTTGGGATGGACTGGAAGTCATGAGATACTCCAGTAGTGGTTTCCAAGTCTCCTTTTGTTGTTTTTGGTGTTGTGTTTCGATATGGTTTTGGCAAGGACAATCATTTGTGCAAATAAAATCTACTCAGAAGCTTAAACAAATAAAACGTAATTTAAACACACACAGACATACACATTTCTGTGGCTGAGAAGACCTGCTGGGACTGAGATGACTGAGGACTCACTTTGAAAAGCCCAGGAAAGGACGCCCTCTACGGCCATTTCCAGCTCTGAAATTCCTTGAACTAAATACTAAAGAAGGAGAGTGGGAGGGGTCGTCAGTTCTGCATGACAACAAACAAAGCCTATGTGACATAAAGCAAAGGCTTTCCTGGCAAAGAAGAGAAATAGGCCTCTCAGCCCACCATTCAACTATGTCAAAATACTGTAGATAAAACCCTATGTACCCCACAAGGAGAGAAAGAGATGAGTCAATAAGTTGGAAGCTGTATCAGTTAGGATTCTTTCTACTAAAGGTAACAGAACAGTGCACTAGAAATAGCTAAAGAATTGGTGATTGATTATTTGAAATAATACGAAGGCCAAAAATAAGGCGATGCCAGGGTGAATCGGTGACTCTGTCATGGTCATGGACCAGAGCTTTCTCTTGCTCTGCCATACCCTGCAGGCCAGCAGGATCTCATCTGGTGGTTGTAAGGCGGTTCCATAGCCTCAGGAGTTGCATGCAAAAATGACCACATCCAGTGAAGCTCAGGAAGCATGTTTTCCTCCCACGTGGCCTTTCTGGAAGATGGTGACTAAAGGAGTAGTGAAGAAGTTCTATGACTTCTACCATTTGGAAGAAAAATAGAGAACTGGAGTCCAGCTAAGCCTCCAGCTACTGATTCACTAGAAAAGCATGACTACTTAGGACACTGTGACTTCTGTTTTTTAAGTTCCTGTCTGTAAGAGCTACCAGTCAGTGTCTCAGCAACAAGCAGATGGCATACCCAAATCAGTATCATCTGAGAAGGGTTTAATGAAAGAACTATTTAAAAAATGTTTTAATTAAAGTATAGTTAATTTACAATGTTTTGTTAATTTCAAGTGTACAGCAAAGTGATTCAGTTATACATATAGATATATATTATTTTTCAGACTCTTTTCCATTACAGGTTATTACAAGATATTTAGTAGAGTTCCCTGTGCTACACAGTAGGTCCTTGCTGTTTACCTATTTTATATATAGTACTGTGTATATGTTAATCCCAAACTCCTAATTTATCTCTCCCTCTGCCACCTCTATCCCCTTTGGTAACCATAAGTTTATTTTCTATGTCTGTGAGTCTATTTCTATTTTGTAAATAAGTTCATTTGTATTATTTTTTTAGATTCCACATATAAGTGATATCATATTGTATTTGTCTTTCTCTGACTTATGTCACTTAGTATGATAATCTCTAGGTTTATCCATGTTGTTGCAAATGGCATTATTTCATTCTTTTTTGTGGCTGAGTAGTATTCTATATATATATATATATATATATATATATATATATATATATATATATATATATATATATATATATATATACCACATCTTTATCTATTCATCTGTTGATGGACATTTAGGTTGCTTCCATGTCTTGGCTATTGTAAATAGTGCTGCTATGAACATTGGGGTACATGTATCTTTTCTAATCAAATTTTTCATCTTTCCTGGATAAACGCCCAGGAATGGGATTGCAGGATCATATGGTAGCTCTATTTGTAGTTTTTTAAGGACCCTCCATACTGTTTTCCATAGTGACTGCACCAATTTACATTCCCATCAACAGTGCAGGAGGGTTCCTTTTTCTCCACACCCTCTTCAGCATTTATTATTTGTAGACATTTTAATGACGGCCATTCTGACTGTTGTGTGATACTACCTCATGGTAGTTTTGATTTGCATTTCTCTAATAATTAGTGACATTGAGCATCTTTATGTGTACCTGTTGGCCATCTTAAAGAACTATTTTAAATGTTGGGGGGGGGCAGAGTGTCTGGAAACCACAAAATGTAGCTCAACACCCCAGGTTTTCCACAACTCCTCCCACTCCCCCTCCACACACACTTGAAGAGAGGAGGGAGAAGGGGAGGGAACAGCTACTAGAACCTGGAAGGAGAGAGTCATGTAGAGGAAATTTTTCTATAAGTGCCCAGATAAGCAAATATTTCAGTCTTTGTGAGTTTCATCTCTACCTCTGTCTCAACAACTTAGCTCTGCCATTGTAGAGCAAAAGCAACCAGACACAATATGTAGATGAGTGAGCATGGCTATTTCCCAATAAAACCTCATTTATGGACACCGAAATTTGAATTTCATGTAATTGTCATGAACCATGAAATAGTATTCTTTAAAAAATTTTTGGTTCAACCATTTAAAAATGTATGCACCTCAAGGCCACAGAAAAACAGGTGGCAGGCTGGGTTTGGCCCATTGACCATGGTTTATTGATGCCTTGAGTTGAAATGTGCTGTGATAAGGGAAGTATCCAACCTTAGTGACATTGTAAGATAGAAGTCACAGGAACAAATACACTGACCTCCTTATCCTGAACTGCTGTCACTATTTCATATTTAAAAATCCAACTAGAAGCCAAAGGGTAAGAGAGCCCATTAATGTGGGGTAAACAGGTTATCCTCCCAACACAGAGAGCTGGCTAGAGAAGAATAGAGGGTACATCTGAAGGGGCAAAAGGAGATATTTAGCACAGCAACTTTGCCATGTTGTCAGTTCATTATTCTGTTTCATTCCTCCCCTAGTTAGCATAAACTCACAGAAGAAAAAACCCAGAGAACAAAAGGCTATTGAACTTTCCCATTTGGGGGTAGCAAGGAAGAGAAATATGACTGTATCCTACCCTGAATCCATGTAGGAGAACTTTAAAGGACAAATAGGATAATGTCAGCTCTAAGCCAAAGTGGAGAACAGGTTCAACCCTTGGCACCTTGAGCAAAGAAGAAAAAGGAGACACTGGATAGGACTGGCCAGAGGGTTCTGGTGTTGAATGGAGGGAAAAAACCCACAGTTGGCTTCTGGAGAGGAGCCTTCTTCAGTAACCCTTGATAACCCCAGAGCTATCTGCCCCTTCTCTAAAGTTCCACATAATTTGGGGTTTATTTTATGACATATTATTTGACTATGGTTATTTGTGTACATCTCTTATTTCACTATATTCATTTGGAGTTTCTTGTTTCAAGTGATAGAACCCAACTCAAATAGGCTTAAGTCTTAAAGGGGAACATATAGAAAGGATTCTGAGTTACTACCCAAAGAAGAGCTAGCTAAACCATTAAAATGCCAAGGAACAGAAAGGTCTCAAATTCCTGGAAACCAGGGATATGTACAGCAACAAATCCTCTCCATCTCGTCTCTGATTCTCTCTGCCTGTTGACCTCATTTTTTTAAGGCAAAACCACTTTTTCTACAGGGTATAAAACCTAGATCCTGAGTTTTACATCATATAGCTTCAGCAGCTAAAGTCAAAATTCCCAAAGAAAGGAACCATTGGTCTAATTTTGATCACATAACCATTCCTGGACCAATCAGTTTTCTCATTGGGTATAGCCAGGGCTTGTTAGGACACTCCTTCTCCAAATATTTCAGCAGAAGGGAAGAAAACTGGGTGATCTGTCTCATGGGTATCTGCTCCTTATCTTTCTGCCCTTGAGAGTAGGACTTTTCATGTTATCTCCCACAGGACCTAGCATGGTGCCTTGTACATGCATGCCACCAGTATTTTTGGAATGAAAGAATGAATTTTGCCAGTGACATTTTCCTTGGATCACTTAAAATTTAAATGCTCTGCTGGAAACCATAAAACTCCTAGAAGAAAACATAGGCAATATACTCTTTGACATAAATTGTAGCAATATCTTTTTGGATCTGCCTCCTAACACAAAGGAAATAAAAGCAAAAATAAACAAACAGGACCTAATTAAACTTGAAAGCTTTTGCACAGCAAAGCATCAACAAAATGAAAAGACAACCTACTGGATGGGAGAAAATATTTGTAAATAATATGACCGATAAGAGGTTAAGATCCAAAATATATGAACAGCTCATATAACTCAACATTAAAAAAAGCAAACAACTCAATTAAAAAATGGGCAGAAGACCTGAATAGACACTTTTTCAAAAAGGACATGCAGATGGCCAACAGGCACATGAAAAGATGCTCAACATCACTAACCATCAGGGAAATGCAAATGAAAACCACAATGAGATGTCACCTCACACCTGTCAGAATGACCATCATCAAAAAGAACACAAATAACAAATGTTGGTGAGGATGTGGAGAAAAGGGAACCCTCATGCACTGTTGGTGGGAATGTAAATTGGTGCAGTCACTGTGGAAGACAGGATGGATGTTTCTCAAAAAACTAAAAATAGAACTACCATATGACCCAGCAATTCCACTCCTGGGCATATTTCTGGAAAAAAAAAAAAAAAAAAAAAACCAGAGACAGTAATTTGAAAAGATACATGTACCTCAATGTTCCTAGCAGCACTATTTACAATTACTAAGATACTGAAGCAACCTAAGTGTCCATCAACAGATGAATGGATAAAGAAGGTGTGATACATGAACACACACATACACACACAATGGAATACTACTCAGCCATAAAAAAGAACGAAATTTGGCCATTTGCAACAATATGGATGGACTGGGAGAGGATTGTGCTAAGTGAAATAAGTCAAACAGAGAAAGACAAATACTATATTATATCACTTATATATGAAATCTAAAAAATACAACAAATTAGTGAATATAACAAAAAAGAAGCAGACTCACAGATGTAGAAAACAAACTCCTGGTTACCAGTGGAGAGAGAGAAAGGGGAAAGGGCAATATAGAAGAAGGGGATTAATAGGTACAAACTACTATGTATAAAATAAGCTACAAGGATATATTGTGCAATACAGGGAATATAGCCAATATTTTAAAATAACTATAAATGGAGTATAACCTTTAAAAAATGTGAGTCACTATATTGTAAACCTGTAAATTATATAATATTATACTTCAACTATACTTCAAGTTTTAAAGAGACTTAAATGCTCTGGATAATACTTCAAAATGTTCATTTTATTTAGACTTATCTCATAGGTCTTCTAAACAAAATTTAAACGTTGTTTTATTAATGCATTTGATAGTAGTGGTTGAAGCACAGTTTTCAAAATAAAGCAGTAATACCAAATTCTGTATCTAATCAGGGCATACAAGGAGAATGGCTATCATGTTGGATTACCTGTCATTTTTATTGTTAATGATTTAATTATTAGATGACTACCAATGTATTAATTGCATTTATGCCTTTCCAAATCATCATCTCATTTAACATGACAAGCAGAAGTAAAACTAAAGTAATGCTCAAAAATCCCAGAAAGATTTTAAATCCGAATCATTCCCTCTCTAATCACAGGTTCTTTATTGTCTGTCTCTCTCTTTTCTCACTGACTGAAATTCCTCTATGGACTCATCATGACCTTCAGTATATCAATTCTGATTCTCTCTCTCAGACTATTTGCCTCTTTTTCGCTTCCATTGCCTCCTACCAAGTGGAAGCCAGAGTCAATTGTTCCAATGGGGATATCTTACATTTAAGAATCCGTGGGAGGGGCTTCCCTGGTGACACACTGGTTGAGAGTCCGCCTGCCGATGCTAGGGGACACGGGTTCGTGCCCCGGTCCGGGAAGATCCCACATGCCGCGGAGCGGCTGGGCCCGTCATCCATGGCCGCTGAGCCTGCGCGTTCGGAGCCTGTGCTCTGCAACAGGAGAGGCCACAGCAGTGAGAGGCCCGCGTACCGCAAAAATAAATAAAAAAATAAAAGAATCCCTTATGTCCCTCAACCTCCCATCTATGACAATTTTCCCAACTTCAGTACTATAATATCTTATTCCAATCAGTCAGGCATAGTTAGAGAAAATTATAAAATTTTAATATACAAATTCACACCAAATAGTTTGAGTTTAGTCTTTTTTATTATATTGAAGTCTGTTTTTTTTTTTTTCCAGACTGAACTTTCACATGTTCCAGGAGTATTTTTGGTTTTCTTAGTTGGTGTTTTAATTTTTAATTTATATTGAAGTATAGTTGACTCACAATGTTGTGTTAGTTTCAGGTATACAGCAAAGTGATTTAGTTATACATACACATGTATTTATTCTTTTTCAAATTTTTTTCCCACTTAGGTTATTACAGAATATTGAGCAGAGTTCACTGTGCTATACAGTAAGTCCTTGTTGGTTTTCTATTTTAAATACAGCACTGTGTATATCCAGTTTTAAATCTTGACATTTCCCACCCCGCCAAATAATCTAAGTAGATTTAGGTCATCTGCTATTAACTCCATCTTCTCTTATTTTAACGTCAAAACTATACTTTCTCAGAGACTGATATGCCTTTTAGTTTTACCAGAAGACTGCTGTTCTATTTGTAATTCCATCCCTTTCTCTTATTCCAAGACCTTATTGTGTATTAGTTTGCTAGAGTATAACAAATACCACAGGTTGGGTGGCTTAAACAACAGTAATTTATTTTTTAACAGTTATGGAGGCCCAAGACCTATGGAAGTCCAAGACCTATGTACCAGCAGGGTTGGAGTCCTCTGCTACTTCTCTTCTTGGCTTGCAGATGGTCGCCCTTTTGCTGTGTCATCACATGGTCCTGTGACCATGGTCCTTTATTCTGTGTGCTATGTGCCTGTGTCCCTGTGTTTCTCTGTATGTCCTCATCTCCTCTTATAAGGATACCAGTCAGACTGGATTAGGGTCTAAAGGCTTTGTTTTAACTTAATCACCTTTTAATGGGCCCATCTACAAAATACAGTCACATTCTGAGGTGCTGAGGATTAAGGCTTCAACATACAAATTTTGCGGAAACATAATTTAGTCCATAACACATGGCAATTTCATTTACAATCATGCTCTTCTGTAAAACATAACAATGTGCAAACACACACACACACAGAGACACAACTCCAATCCTTCCCTTTTTACCAGTTCTTTATGGGTTTACTAATGGATTTATCCTAAAGATAAACTCTCTCTTATTCCTTTCCGTTGCTCACAAATTTCTCCCAGCCTAGAATGCCCTCTTCTCTCCAGTAATTTAAGTCTAACCCTTATTTCAAGTACCAGTGAAATTTCACCTCCTTAACTATTCTTTTCAAACTCCTTTAAACATCAGCAATGATTCCTTCCTCCAAACTCCTATAATCTTCACCTCTACTCTTATATGCCTTAAACTTTTATATTGGACATAGATGTCCTGTCTACCTAAGTAGATTTGAAACTCCTTAATGGGGTCATAATTGACTACATATAATGGAGAAAATGGAAAATTACTACTTAAAACCATAATTCCTCCTGAGGGGATTAGCACCCATAGAAATAAATGGGTGTTGTTGCGCCAGGCCGTTGTTCATAGACTAGAAATTTGAGTGGGTTTTGGACATCTGTGAGTGGGCCAGGAATCAAGTTTTATTCATTTTTCAACAAATATGTATTCCATGCCTGTAATGTGAGGTTGGAAATCAAGACTGAAAAGATCAAAATTGTTCTTCATAATAGAGCAGAAGAATTTGGAGTTCTTAAAGGCAGCCTGGGAGGGAAGAATGAGGAAGAGAAGGAAGGAGGCAGCAAGGAGTGGGAAAGGTTAGGATGCTGCATAGTCTGGTAGTGACAGCATTCCTGGTGGAATGGCCAGAAGTTCTTTAAGAGGAGCGACATTGCATTTTAAGTTGCTTACGTTCTTGGGAAGTACATGCCTCTATCTCTGCAAACTGTTTAGACTACTTGCGTTCATTTGTGGGTTCAGTGTTTGTGTAAATCAAGGCAAGGGGCTGAATTTCATGTCTGCACTGAGTCATTATGAAAGCAGGGCGACCACATCAGCATGGTGGAATGATTTCCCAGATAGAATACACACAGCAGAAGCAGGATATTGGAGTCAGAGGTAAGCACAAAAGCATACGATACCTAAGAATTCACAAAAATCTGCAGAAGGAATTGGTCATTTTTAAAGTTCTATTATAAAACACTTAAGTCACGCAAAAAAGTCTAAAGATGAATACAATGAATAACCGTGTACGTACTAGCCGGCCTGAGAAACATATCATCAATATGTTTTTTGTTTGTTTGTTTTTTTGCGGTACACAGGCCTCTCACTGTTATGGCCTCTCCCATTGCGGAGCACAGGCTCCGGACGCACAGGCTCAGCAGCTATGGCTCACGGGCCCAGCCGCTCCGCGGCATGTGGGATCTTCCCAGGGGCACGGACCCGCGTCCCCAATATCGGCAGGCAGACTCTCAACCACTGCGCCACCAGGGAAGCCCTGACATGGAGGTTTTGAATGTATAACCCCTATGTGCATCCCCCGGTGCTAAGCAAACTGATATATAATAAATGCAAATCAGACACTCAATAAATACTAACACATACACACATACACAAATATACATAAAACGTTTATACACAGAAGACACTTAACTTATAATGTCCGTGTATATCTTGAATATTTGTTCCCTAGCTATTTCAAGCTTATTCAACTTTATTTCATTTTAACAAATAAATACAAATCAATGCATTCATAAAAACAGTCTTCTTGGGGCTTAAAGAACTGAAATATGTAATATAGTCCGTGATTTCCCTGAAAGCCACTAAACCAATTTTCTTTTTGGCATTAGGCACCTAATTACAGCAGTTAGAACTAAAAGTTCAAATTGCTTTGGGGTTTTTGCTCAGTTGCAATTAATTTTGAAACTCATGTTCGCAGGAACATGTTTTTCTCAAATCTCTTGGCTATAACTAGTCATAGAAGTACCATTATCCATTGTTTGAGGTCATCTAAGACATTATTTTTCTTTGTGAACACTAAATCCTTTTATTAGCAGATATCACATTTAGAATTTGGGTGGAAGGGTGGGAAACATGCAAAATTCATTTATTTTCAAGCTTGTCCAGTGTGTTTGGGGAAGAATCCTTAATTTTCTTTCTTTTAAAAGATAATACCAGCAACCAGTGAAATATATCTTTAAACACTGAAGCAGGAAATAAGTCATGTCCTTATCTAAGGAGCTTGTGTGTGGTGTGATTGCTGATAAATACAGTGCTGTTTCTGGAGGTGATTTTGAAAGTCAGAGCTACATGCAGCCATGAAGAATTGGTGCCTCCAAAGGAATGTGAGGAACCACCTCCAAAAGAGAAGGCAACTTCACCCTGGCTGTCTCTCCCGCAACATCGTGGCTTTCAGGAGTCTAACAAGCTCACTGCAGTTAGTGCAGGTATTGTGCCAGGGAACCAAAGATATATGGAGCAGGTACCCTTTGTTCACAAGAAACTCGCAGAGCCATTGGTGGGAATAAGGCACCTACAAAGGAGGGAGCCATCCCTGGAGGTTGGAATGGTTAGAGGAGGCTTTGGGCTTTGGGTCCAAGATATTAAAGGAGGAAACAGGACTCTAATCCGAGATTTCAGGGTGGATAATTTTTTTTTTTTTTTTTGCGGTACGCAGGCCTCTCACTGTTGTGGCCTCTCCCGTTGCGGAGCACAGGCTCCGGATGCGCAGGCTCAGCGGCCATGGCTCACGGGCTCAGCCGCTCCACGGCATGTGGGATCTTCCCGGACTGGGGCACGAACCCGTGTACCCTGAATCGGCAGGCGGACTCTCAACCACCGCGCCACCAGGGAAGCCCAGGGTGGATAACTTTTAGGTGAAGAGGAGTCACTATGCATCAAAGCCTGAAGTTAATATCAGGAGGAATATAAATAAACTGGCCTGGCTGGGACGAAGGGTGCTTGTTGAACAGCCCAGAGAAGCAGGTAGGATAGGAAGAGGAGATTGCAGCCAGAGCGCGGAGCCTTGAAGACCAACCTGAAAGCAAACGATAGGGAATCCTTTTTTGGTCAGGGGAGGAACATAATGAAAAATAGCGTTTTAGGGGTGTACAGAAAAACTGTAGTGGAATGAAGAAACATAAGTCATATTTTTCCTGTTCCTTCCTTTTCTTATGTTTTCACTCCTGGATGATGATGTCACCTCCTTGGGATACCTTGGGACCCCAAACTAAATCATCTTCAACTCCTCATTGTAACTCATTCCCCACCAGGTCCTCATAATCTGATTTTCAGACACTTTGCACAGAGCCTCAACACCTACCATAGAGGAGTCTCCTAATAAGTGCTTGTTGAATGAATATGTGAGTGAGGCAGTGTGTTATGTTTCTCATACCCTCCCCTTCCTTTCCTTCTCCCCAGGTTCTCTCTGTTCCAACATTTCCGTTTGGTCTTTGTGCTAGTTTTTCTCCCCTCCAACCCATCCTTCATGTGGCAACCACAACTATTGTCCTCAAGCACAATACCAACCACGTCACTACGTTGTTAAAAACAAACACAAAAGCTCTATGGATTCTTACAGGAAAAACAAAGTGCTGATTACTTAACAGGACCAGGTTTCCTGGGATATGGCTCCAGTCCATCTTTGTAGCCTCACTTCTTAATTCCTTCCTCTTCTTCTCCTGCTACATCCAATCTAATTACATAATGTCCTCCCTAATTGCACTTAAGGTGTTACCATTGTCATGAAAGTTAAATAAGTTTACATATGTAAATTGCTTACCGCATCCCCGAGTACATAGTAAGTTCTCAATAAGTGTAAGTCGTTATTTTTAATGTTTCTGGGTATTTTCTCTCCTGCTGTCCTAAGTACACCCACTCTTGCCAACTACTCACCACCTCATCTCTTTTGGATAAAATGCTACTTCTTCAATAAAGCCCAGTTCCAATGTTGCCCTCAATGGCTAAGTAACCTTTCCTAATTGCAGAGTTAGAATCTCTCTTCACTCCATCCACCCATACCTCTATGTATCTCATGTGGCACTTAAAACACTCTACTGAACAGTGGCAGGATGAACAGAGAATTTTCCACATATATACAAACTTTGTATGGGGCAAGAGTTAGGTATCATGAGTCTAGACGAAGCTGGTGCCACGGGTTCAAACAGCTGTGAAGACCGTTCTCACATACTGTGCTCTTCCTTGTATTGTGAGCTGATAGGATCCAGATGAGAATTAGAGAATCAATACCAGAAAAATTACTTCATAAAGAATAAGGTTGAAGTCAGCTTAAAAGGAAGGAAAGGCTTTTCTCACTTGCAACGAACCTGTACTCCACTCAGAAGGAAACAAATACTGTGGCCAAGTGTGCTTGCTCTTACATAATTCATCAGGAAATTAGATGAGCCCTAATTTTCCACCTCAGTGATGGAAAGAGTGAACTTTCTCTTTCTCTCAGCCTTCCAAAAGATCTCATCTCATCCACCAGCGCCTTTGGAGTCACCAAAATTGAGGTAGAGTCAACTAGCTTTTGACCCAAACCTGAAGTCTGAAGTTTTATAAAACAAAATAATCTCTTTCTTGGTGAGGAGTGGGTGGGGGAGGGGGAACACAGAACCACACGAGGAAGGTTGGGAAGAGGGAATAGTCAGAAACAGGATGCATTCTAACCCCTGTGAGGTCCTCCTCATGACTGCCATACAAGGAGATGAGTTAATCAGATGAGATCACAATTCCCAGCCCTGGTCTCCATTGCTCCATGGTATCTATTCAACTCTTCAGTAAAAAACAAAAAAGAAAACATGAATCTCTCATTTAGTTCACTTTGTGTCTGGTCTGAAGAGAGATGCAAGAAGTGCAAGAATAGTAACCAGTCCCTGACCAACCTATAGGCTCCTGCAAAGTTGAATTAAGGCAGCACTCACAGACCACCCTGTTGCAAATTTTTAAGTGGTTCCACTAACCACATAGAAAGAACCGTGAACCAACAAGTCTTCTGTGCTTCATCCT